>NC_138377.1:90841675-90890216 GCF_054177405.1 Leptonychotes weddellii | reverse complement strand
TTTGACTTATTTCACTCAACATAATTGATTAGTATTGGTTCTTCTTTTATGTCCATTTTACATAACACCAATTGCAGACATTTTGACTTTTTTTTCCTTCTCCAGTGGATTTTGAACTTAAGTGATTTTTCTTTTTGACCCTGTCTTAGTCCATTCAGGCTGCTATAACAAAATGCCATAGACCGTGTTGTTTAAAAACAATGCAAATTTATTCCTCACAGTTCTGAAGAGTGGGAGTCCAATATCAAGGTGCCAGGCAATTCAGAATCTGGTGAGGACCCACTTCCTGGTTCACAGAAGGCTGTCTTCTTGCTGTGTTCTCACATGGCAAAAGCAGTGAGGGA
The DNA here is from genome assembly GCF_054177405.1 of Leptonychotes weddellii. Lineage (NCBI taxonomy): Eukaryota > Metazoa > Chordata > Mammalia > Carnivora > Phocidae > Leptonychotes > Leptonychotes weddellii. Next base: position 90,889,872 of record NC_138377.1, on the reverse strand, counting down.
GCTCTCTGGGGTCTTTTTGGGAGGGGTGGAGGGTTCTTTTTTAAGAGGGTACTAATTCCATTCATGAGGACTTTGCTTAATTACCTAATTACCTAAGTACCACCTTAGGGCCCCATTTCCCAATAACAACACATTGAGGATTAATATTTCAACATATGAATTTTGGGGGGGACACAAATATTTGGTTGAGAGCAGTTGTTTAGGAGCAATTCGGTTTTTCATACATTATATGTAATGTAGCAAAGCAGTTAATAAATGCTTCTGACTACAAATAATCTTAGCATTTCTTAGGTTTATTTCTGTTCGCTGTATCTCAACAGCTTTCTGAAATATATTTTAGAAAAAAAGTCCAGTTCTCTAAAGAGAATTGGTTAATGGGTGGTTAAATTTTATTAAGGTAGAGAGTTCTTGCACTATAAAAGCCCCGCTTTTCAATGTCTTGCCACACTAGAACAGTTCAATGATAGTATGGAAGAAAGTGATATATAAATAACAGCTAACCCATACTTAAAGAAAATAAAGGAAGTACTACGTTTGTTCTTCATTTCCTTAATGAGGTAAGAAATGCCTCCTAAGTAAAAGTGAATCAAGCACAGGAGAAGGGTAAGAACAAAATGCACATCCCGTTGCCATTTTATCTTTTCATCCTATGATACCGTTCTGTTCCCTCTCACTTTTAAATAATTAAAATTTTCAAGAAGCAAAAAGAAACGGAGATGTTGCCCCTGGCGGGGTTAATGTAGCAGGACAAGAGTGCAGGGTCTCCTTTTTCCCACCTGACCCACGGGTGAAAGGGTAGTTGCCTGCGAAGTGCTGAGGATGGACTTGGGGCCTGGGAAGCTCCAGACCGATCGGGTCGGGTCCGCTCGGGGCAAGGCGAGGCGCTGGGGAGCAGCTTTTGCCCTGGACGGTGAGCTCTGCGGACCCAACGTCGACAGGAGGCGACGGCAGGCAAACAGAGCGGCCACACAGATGTCGCTGTGCTCAGTAACTCCTGCCCTTCCTTTTCCGTTTGGTGCCTCGGCCGCGGCTCCCCGTCGCTCCTCCTTCCGCCCTCGGATGGCTGGGGCCGCAGCTGCAGAGAGAAGGCGAGCTTGCTGCACAGCGTCCTCATCCTGAGATTGGCCGGGGCGGCTGCGGGGGCGGGGGCGGCGGCGGCGGCGGCGGCGCGCCTGCGCACAGCCTGGGTCACGCGCGCGGCGCGGGGGCGGGCCGGCGCCTGCGGGGCTGTCATTCGCGGCGCGGGTCGCCGCCCTCAGCTGCGCCCAGCGGTTTCGGCTCCTCCCTCTCCCGGGGCCTTAGTCCCACCATGGTGCTGGAGTCGGTGGTCGCGGACCTCCTGAACCGCTTCCTGGGGGACTATGTGGAGAACCTGAACAAGTCCCAGCTGAAGCTGGGGATCTGGGGCGGTAAGCGAGAGGGCGCGGCCGGCGGGCTGCCCGCGCTGGCGGAGGGGCCCACGCCACGGGCTCTTCCCGCCCGGCTCCCTCCGCCTCCCGAGACTCCGCCTCCGGGGAGGGGGCCCTCGGCTGAGCCCCCTCCCCGGGCGGCAGGTGCGGGGTGCCGAGAGGCCTGTGCCCGCTTCCGCCGCCACGGGATCCCGGGTACTCGCCCGGGGTGGGGAGATGCCGCAGGGTCGCGCTCGCGCTGCCCGAATTCCCACCTTTCGCGTCCCGGAGGCGGACTCCCTGCTCTGTCCCTCCCTGCCCTCCTTGGAGGGTCCTCTCGCTGCCCTCAGTCTGGCCCCGTTGGCTTCACAGCATTTAAAAAAGCTTTCTCTTCCTGCACCGCGTGCGGGGTAGGGGTGTGGGGGTGGTGGTGGCTGCGTGGTCACACACGCCTAATAAAGTGGCACCAAGGAAGAAGAAAAAGGAAATTGGGTTTCGCAGTTACTTTCTCTTGGCATTTTATGGCGAACAGGAACTGGCTTCCTTCTCTCTAGAATTGCAGGATGTTTGAAGGGATCTATTGGCCCTGGGAGATCATTACTAAAGGCCTGTTTAGTATGGCTTCTTACAATACTTTCACCTTTTGAGAAAACGATTTCTTAATATTTACTTCACCTCAGTAAGAAGATGACTTTCAGTTTTGTTTTGGATGATAGAAAAAAATAATTCAAGCCAGGACAGGCATCATCATTAATTAGGTGCATGCCCAAAACACAAACGTTTCTGTTCTCAACATTGAGTGTGTAGAAGTAGACAGCAAGTAGTATGCTTGCACACAGTTCCGAAAGATTGATTATTTGCACTGATTATGCGTATTAAGCTTTGGGGATCTTGGGGATACCGTTTCACTCTACAAAAGACTTCTGGGAATTCTGTCAGCTTTGGAAAGAAATCCAAAGAACTACTCAAATGGATGGAACTGCTTTTAATTTAGTCAACAGTTATGGACCTGTCCAATAGCGCTGTCCGATGGGGTAGCCACCAGCCACTGCGGCTCAATTAGGCACTCGAAATGTAGTTAGTGCGAATTGAGACTTGCTGTTGAGTCTAAAATAACGTGGAGTTTGGAAAATAGTGGGAGAAAGAGTGTAATATCTCAGTCTTCTATGTTGATTATATCTTGAAATAATACTTGATTATATTGGGTTAAGTACAGTATATTATTAAAATTCATTCCCTCGTTTCTTTTTCCTTTTTTAAAAAAACTTGGTTCCTGAAATTTATAATTACATATGTGAACCATATATTTATATTGAGCAATGTTGTTACAGAACTAAGAGTACTGCCCTGGTTGGGGAGGAGCCTTTTTGAATAGGTTGCTGATCATTTGATTGGTTCTGTGTGTTTTGCCCAGCACCACATCCTTTGTTTACATGCCCTCCCCCAACGCTAATATAATGCAAGAGAAAGAGAAGTAAAGGAGGAGACATTTAAGGAATGAAAAATCCAGTACCTTCTGCAGGGGTCAACCCTTTCTTCAGAATACTGTTGAATACAAATTATTCCTTCTAGTCTGTAAACATTATTATTTTTTAAGATTTTTATTTATTTGAGATAGAGAGCACAAGCAGGGTGAGGGGCAGAGGGAGAAGCAGGCTGTGCGCTGAGCAAGGAGCCCCATGCTTGGCTAGATCCTGGGAATCCAGGATCCTGACCTGATTCAAAGGCAGACACTTAACCGACTGAGCCACCCAGGCGCCCCTCTAGTCTGTAAACATTGTTTGAAATCTGGAAAAGCACTGGGCTAGGATTTAGGAAACGTGGGTTCTAGGTTGTTGTGTTGGACAAACCACTAACCTTCCTCCTTGTTAGTTTCATCTTGACTTAAACTTTAAAAGAAAAAAAGTCATACCAGATAATATAATATTCCTACACAGTCACTACTCAGAATCACCTACCAAGTTAAAACGCTGTGCCCTATTTGCGTCAGATTTTTTTTAAAAGGAAGTTTATGGGTATATTCAAAGATTTCTTCTCTACCAAATCTTACTTTCCTTTTTCTTTAAAATTGGGAGTTGGAATAGGTACCATCTGAAGGTCCTTCCAGTGCCAGTACTCTGTGATTTTAGTTGTACATGTTTTTACTATGAAATTGTGAAGTATGCTGCCTGGGGATTTTGAACTTTTTCACATCTGAAATTAAAATGCCACAATATTATGTCATTTATTCCTCTCTTTTTTGGTGGACTGTAGGAAAAGAAACTTTATTTTCTTTCATCTCATTTTCTTTTTTTTAGAATGAGGTATGCTGCCGATGGCAAACATCAATTTTATAATAGGCCTTGAAAAATAAACTCCTTTCTTTCAGGAACTGTATCCATTAGAAGTCTAATCTGGGATTCCCTCAGCTTTATCAGCCTACGTCTCTGCTTCTATGAAGTTTTGCCACCTTTTATTTTTGTGGTTGTTATAAAGGAAGGTTCTATAGATATTATTCAATATATTTTCTTTATGACACTGATTCTCCCATTAAAAAAGAAAGGCAAGATATGTGAACTATTTTTCTTCTCTGAAAATATTCCTGAAGAAATGTATCTTTAACCTTTTGTGGTAAACAAGTGGGTATATTAATGAAATAGCTGATATTTATGACATCCATGATATTGACAGATTTTATAAAGAATTGAAAATTTTATATATTCTTATTTGAAAATTATTTGTTTTAGTAAATAGAGTTTGGCTGTTTCCATTTTTTTTGTTGTTAAATTTTCACATCCTGGGATGCCTGGGTAGTTCAGCTGGTTAAGCGTCTGCCTTGGGCTCAGGTCATGATCCCGGGACACAACAGGCTCCTTGCTCAGCGGGGAGCCTGCTTCTCTCTGTCTGCCTGCCACTTCCCCTGCTGTGCACTCTCTCTCTCTCTCTCTCTGACAAATAAATAAAATCTTTAAAAAATTTTTTTTCACATCCTGAGAAAAGAATTCAACCTGTAAAAATGTCACAGGGCTGATCTTACTATTTTTTAGAAACAAATGGAAAACTAAATTGATATTTCTTAACTGGAATATTTGGCTAGGCTAAAGCAGTGATTTTCAACTGAAAATGACTTTGCCCCAAAGGAGTATTTGACAATGTCAGAGACATTTTTGGTTGTCGCACTGAATAGTAGAGGTGTGCTACTGGGATCTAATGGGTAGACCCTAGGCATACTGCTACATTCTGCAATGCACAGACAGCTCCCCACAACAAAGAATTATCCAGCTGAAAATGTTTGTTGAGAAACTCTATTCTAAGGAGAATATTGAGATTGTCTTCTGCATTTTTAAGAGAACTTCTGGGTGCTGAACACATTATAGTAAGAGGTGAAAAAGGACTTAAAGGATGTATATGCCTCATGAAGTTTATAATTTAAGAGAGAAACATGTCTTAACTGATTGAAAGGTATCATGTTGGTAAAAATGGAAAATGATATCAGGAAGTAGTAGCATGTAAAAGAAATAACAAAGTTCAATATTCTAATATATCTTTAGGCCCAGTTAATTATCAAAGCAATGCTTAAAAACTTAAATTGAAAATACCTTACCACACTTTTAAAGGCATCATAAATTAAAAATCCACCCCTTTTCCAGAAATAAAACTGGAAGTTGGTGGTTTGATAACCATTTCGCTAGGAAAGAATAAGAAATCCTCACTATTATGAGATCCCTGAAATGTTCCTGAAAGGGAGAAAGTTCGTTGGTAATCGGGCAGCTTTCCACCTTTCTTTGCCAAGACTTCCTGTTTCAATAGGGAAATGGAAAGAGTAATAGTCAATTGTTTCCTCTCCTGATGTCTCCCACGACAGTCTCTGTGAACTATTAAAGGGAGTCTGTGGGAGGTGCCTCCCTGGCTCAGTTGGAGGAGGGAGCCGTGGAGGAGCCTGTGTTACTCTTGATCTTGAGGTTGAGATTTCAAGGTCCACGTGAGGTGTAGGGATTACTTAAATAAAACTTAAAAGAAAAAGGAGTCTGCGTTAACTAAATTAGTTAATTTGGGTTGAATGGAAAGGTTCAATTGAAATGAATTGCTGCAATAGTTTCTTCAGTATTCTTTACTAAAGCAATGGTTATTAAAATAATTTGATTTATTCTTTAAAAAACTTCAGTCATTTACTTTAGCTCACTTTTTTAGAGAATGAGTATGTCTCAGTATTTTGATATACTTTCAAATAAATAATGAGTCTGTGATACATAAAGGACACAAAACAATATATAGCACTGTATATTCTTTTTTTATTTTACAATATGCAAAACTAGTTTCATGGAGTAGGGTATGGCATTTTTGTTTGTTGGGCTTTTTTTTTTGGTTTGGTTTGGTTTTTAAACACAGTTTTGAATTAATCTCTGTTTTATGTTAAGAACATTGACCAGGAGTCAGGAGACATAGGTTTTATTAGCTCCTCTACACATTAATTGTATGATCTTAGATAAGCCACCTGATCTCTTTAGGCTTCATTTTTTTTTCATATGTAAAGTGAGAGGGAAGTAGGTTTAAAGATCTTTATGGTTCTGAATAGTTATAACTTAAGAATTTCTGTCTTTTGTTTTTGGAAAAACATAGATTTTTGAAAAGTACTAAGGTGGTCATTTTGCAATGCCATCCCCCGCTTCTGTGGTTTCCACTGTGGCACTATTCTTTCTTCTGATAATCCTCCTAACATAAACCTTGACTCTATCTTTACTTACTGGCTTTGTCCTTGTTAGTTTTACAGATTTTAGTTTCCCTTTTGGTTTTGGATTTTTTTCACACTCTTAAAATGCAAAGACCAAAAGTGGATCCACCAACTACACAGGCCTCTCAATGTATGGCATTTTTTTTCTCCACAAGGGAGATAGAATTATCTTCAGAAGTAAAACTGCTCTGCTCTTTGGGAGCCATTATGATGTTCTGAGCAAAACACTGGGCATCAGTAAATTTGAGCCCTGGCTCTACCACTTACTAGATTGACATAGTGTCCTTAGGCCAGTCATTTAGCCTCCCTGTGCCTGAGTTTCTTTTGCTTGATGTCTGTGTCCTGTCTCCTTCATTAGAAGGCTGCTGAGGATCAAGAAAGGTTATAGCTCAGAAAGTATTTTCTAAAATAGAATGTTTTTATCTTCTTATTGTAGTCGTCCTACCCCAGTATAATATGTATTCTAAATCAGTTATGTCAGTGTTTACTGAGCACCTACTATGAGGAGAATCAGTAAGGAGTTTATAATCAGGTTGGGGATTTATATAGTTAAGTACCATGAGAAAGGTATAGCTAAACTTCTGTGAAAGTTCAAATAGATTATTTCTGACTGGAGGTATTTAACATCAGTACTATGTTTCTTTATTTTGTAGGCTATTATGTGTTTTAGAAGCCATTCTTGGATTTAGGCTTGTTCCATATTATGCCAGTACCATTTCATTTGTATTCATAAATGTACTAACTTGGTTTTTTTCTGTAATTTAGAAACCATTTCTTTTTCTATTGTATTTTTTTGAGATGACTCCAACTCTGCTTACTTTGGCGTCATTTGCTAATTTAATGGATTTACCATCATTTTCATCTTGTGGTTCATTAGTAAAGATTATTAGATAAATTTTGATCCAGGATTTACCCTTTAAGGTACTTCTGAAAATACCCTTTAAGATTAACTTTGGGGCGCCTGGGTGGCTCAGTCGGTTGGGTGTCTACAATCGACTCTGGTCATGATCCTGGGGTCCTGGGATGGAGTCCCGCTTCTGGCTCCCTGCTCAGTGGGGATTCTGCTTCTCCCTCTGCCCCTCCCCCTGCTTGTGTGTGCGCTCTCTCTCGAAAAAAAATCAATCAATCTTTAAGATTAACTTTAAAACTTTATGTGTGACTCCCTAGCTATGTATGCTCATCAAAATGTTTCTAGTTTATTACTGAGAATCATAAGGTGAGAATGAGAAACCTCTTCTGAAACAGACTTCACTTACTGCTTACTCTCATCCTTTAGGCCTCTCAGTCCATCATAAAAGGAAATCACTTCATAGAACTTCCTTACTTGTCTATCACCATGGTCTCCATGGAACTTCTCCATGGGATTAGAGATACCAGATTGTGGGATTGGCTTTAGGGCCCTCCTTGCTGGCAGTGTTAAGTTTATCTAGTTTATCTATCTCCAATTATTATTCATTCTTTTTCTTGTTTGTTTTTTTAAGTTTTGACACAAATATTTACCCTTCCTCCGGATTTTCAGGAACTTTCTGTGGCCTCTGTTCTTAGCCCTGTGATCTGGCTATAGCAATAAAGTTATTTGCTTATATATGGAATTATTATGTTATCTTGAACTAGAAACAGGAGATTAAATATTACCTTTTTCCTTAGTATTCAGTTAAATATAAAATGGTTGATATTTAGGAGGGGGTCGGCTTTATTCTTAGTCTTATAAATTATTTTTTACATAAACAGAATTTCTGACATTCTGAGGATATAGACAATTCAGTTCCTGCATATATATCTACAGAAAGGCATGCAGTTTAGTGGAAGAGTACCTGTTAGCACGGTGCCTTACCTAGATAAAGTACTCGGCTACTGGTTGAATGAATGCAATTTTACCCTGGTGTTAATCTGTAATATGCTGCTATTCCTCCCCTTTTCTTTGTATTAGGGCTAGTGGCTCCTCTTTCAGTGCAAATAACTTATAGAATGTGTCATTCTTATTTCATTGTTATATTTACTGTTTGTTAGATAGCATTCACGTTTTTCAGAGAGGAAGTATGCATTTGTTTGCTAGACTCTAAGCAGAAATAAGATTTTTTTTTAACGTGTCTTGTAAGTAAGGTAGATATTAGACGTAGGAGGAATGTATATAAAATATGTTGAGGTCCTATTGACATTAGAATTTACCTTTGTTTTGTTTTCCGTTCTTATTAAAATTTGTATAATTTTAACATAATCATATTTGATTTTTATAAAAGCTAGAAAATACGGAAAAATATTAATTAAAAAAATCCTTAATCCTGTTAGCAGTAATCACTATTATCTCTTTGTCTGACTTTCTAAGTATACTTGTTTAACTCTGTTAGCCCTATTGGTAGTTTTCAGTATTTCACCTTTAAATACCATCTATTGGTTAAAGAATCAGAGTGCCACTGTGCTAGAAACAGTCCACTTTTTATAAGTGCATTCATATTTTTACACACATTATGTTAGTGTCTTAATTGTTAAAAAATTACTTCATATCTAATGCAGATTATTTATGAGCACTCTTGGTGACACTTGACCCATGAGTGAGGATCACTGGGTCGAGCAATCCAAATTCATGAGCAAGTTTGCAAGTCTCTATATGGGCCTTAGATCTTGTTAAACTAGTTTGGATTGCTTCAAATATGTACTAACATCTGTGCAGTTCACTTCTTTTGGCTTGAATTGAGTCCCCAGTTGTAATTATTTATAATTCATCATCTGATGGAATTAAATCCAGGAATATTTTTCCTTTTTATGTAATTTTTACACATAATACTTGTTAAGGATTTCTTTTCCAATTCCAGAACACATGTCTGTTTTCCACAGCTACTTTTATTATCCCTGCATTTGGTCTGTAATATCATCTTGTCAGTTCTACCTATAAAATAACTTCTTACTCTGACTCTGCCTCTTTGACCCTGAAGTTACTATTTCAGGTTTTAATTTCTCTTTAGTGTATTTTTCTTTTTCTTTTTCTTTCTTGCTTGCTTGCTTGCTTTTTTTTTTTTTTTTTTTAGAGAGAAAGAGCATGCGTGAGCAGGAAGAGGGGCAGAGGGAGAAGGAGGGAGAATCTTAAGCAGACTCCTGGGCAACATGGGGCGACGCCAGGTGACATGGGCTTGATCTCAGGACCCTGAGATCCTGACATGAGCAGAAATCAAGAGTCAGATGCTTAATGGACTGAGCCACCCAGACCCCCCTTCTCTTTAGTGTATTGTAGAAGCTGCTTGACTGCCTATATTCTTTCCATTTCTTCCTATTATAATGCTGATAGTATTTTCTTCCCTTTTGTGAGACTTGTTACCTCCTCTCATTTTTTGCAGCTTTCAACAATTTATTTTAGAAAATTTAAAAGATATGTATAGCAAATGAACTTTATTATATGGAAATAACCACTCTGATCATTATGGTGTCTAGTTTTCCAGTTGTTTTCTTTGTATGTGTGCATATATACTCTTTAAATTATATCAGATTGGATCAATCTGGGCATTCTTTGCCCTTTTTTTAAAAAACTTAATATTCTGTGAATATTTTCCCACATCTCATTTTTTGCTCTATATTATAGATGTATTATGATTTATGCCTTCTTCTTGGATGTTTAGTTCTTTAGGTTCTCCCTCCCTCCACCTTCCCTCCTTTCTTCCTATTCATCCACTCTTTCTGCCCTTATAACAAGTACTACAATATCCTTGTAGCTAAATTGTTTGGACAGACCCACGGTTATTTCTTAGAAGAGCAGAGTAATGGTTCTAAAATAAAGCTTTGATTTTGTCATCCCTATTATACGTATTTCATCTCTGTGTTGTGACCAGTCTGAACTTTTCATGCTAAAAACTCTTTGTTAGTCTGGCTCCTGCCAACCTTTCTGACTTTATCTCCTATCCTTTTCTCACACCCTTTAGCTACACCAAATCACATGTGGTTTCTAAAATGTGTTTTACTCATGCACGTGTTTTTGCCCTCTTTTCTTATCCACCTGCTAAATATTTCTTTGGCCTTCTAGCCTACATTTTGGTGGGAAGTTCTTGATCTCCCTAGGCAGTTAGGTGTCTCCTTCTTTGCGTCTGTGCACTCTTCTCCCAGAATGCCACTAGAATATTTCCAAAATTTCAGAAATTTGGTCTCCTTTGCTAGGCTGTAAGCTCCGTAATAGCAGGGATGTTGTTCTTATCATCTCTCTCTTTTCAGCACCTAACTCATAGGAGGGGTTTTTTGTTTGAAAAAAATCTGAGATCTGGGGAAAAGTACATCCTAACAATGGCATAATAGAATTAAATATTCTTTTTAATTCATTCCAAAATACTGTGAGGGGAAAAATTACTTGATTGAAAAATATTTATGGATAGCATAGAAAGTATAGTATTTTTAAAAATATAAATGTGTCATGAGTGATTAAGTAAATATATAACTGAATAACTCAATGCTTGCATTTAATATTGAAATGATAGTTTTATTAACTTTTAGAGAATTTAAGTGAAATGGAAACTTTCTTTTGGTTAGGTTTTATGTAAGCAAGAATATTTAAGTATAATATATCAAATATAAGTACAGTGTTTAAAACTGGAGTCATGTAATAGTATCATGATGGCTTTAAGTAGATTTAAGAAGAATTGGACTAGTTAACATTAGAACCATAGGGGCGCCTGGCTGGCTCAGTTGGTAGAGCATGTGACTCTTGATCCTGGGGTCATGAATTCAAGCTCCACATTGGGGTGTAGAGTTTACTTTAAAAAAAAGTAACTTTAGAGCTATAAACAATAATCATTGGGAAGGTAGCATGTTTGGAGTTTCAAAAGACCAACATTATATTCCTGTAGAAAATGTTCATTGATACCTTAATTAAGGAGAGAATCCTGGGTTGCAGTATAATTGATCTGTTCTAATAGTCATCTCTTTGTTTTTGTTTTTTTTGAGGTTTTTAGCTTAATCATTCAAAATGATAGATCTTTTCTTTGGTTCTAGAGTTCTTTAGTCTGAGAGTCTCCAAATTCTTACTCATTGTCTACTTGAATGTTAGTCAGTTTAAGTATTTTGTAATTTCTTTTGTATTGGGCTAACCTATATATATAGACTATCGCTTACATATATAGCACCTCTTTGTGTTAGTAGCTGCTTAAGTTCTTGAAGTTTGCTTTGCTTACCTCTTGTCTTCTTAGCACTTAGCATAGTGTCCTAGTGTTTGGTACTGCATTATGACAGGTTACACTAATTGGTGTTTTAACTTCATATTTTTCCTCCTTTTTTTTTAAAGGTAATGTGGCTTTAGATAACCTACAGATAAAAGAAAATGCTCTGGTAAGTTTTCAAACTATGTTGATTACTCAGTTAATTTGGTAAACTCTCAGAAATTCTTGGTTGCTTGGTATCTGGTATCAGGTACCAGATAAAGTGATTGAGTTACTCAGAGAAGGATTACTTGTTGAACTGTTTGCTATAGGAAAATCTGAGATTAAAAATTTAGATTTTTTCCCCCTGTTGATCAAAATGGTATTTCTTGGAAAGTGGAATGTTTTTCCTTGACTTAATTTGACCGAATAGCTTTGTAGTAGACATTTGTCTTACTTTAAATAATTTTCTCCAGAATTATCTTTACATATTTTTTTGGTAAATAAGAATTTGATTTTAACAATTTATCAAATGAATAATTATATTTTTGGAAATACCTTGACAGTCCAGCCTATAATATCATGGTGATATTAACAGGTCAAATAGATTTTTTTGGATTCTCGTGCTCCATCCCCTATTTCCCCTCCCTCTCTGTTAGGCTTTAGCCTATTGGACTTAAATTTGATTTTATGAAGTCACTTAAGAATGAGTTTATTCTTTTTTTTTTTTTTTTTAGATTTTATTTATTTATTTTAGAGAGAGAGAAAGTGAGCAAGAGCGTACACATGTGAGGAATGGGGGGAGCAGAGGTAGAGGGAGAAGGTGAATCCCAAGCAGGCTGTGTGCTGAGCATGGAGCCTGATGCAGGGCTCAGTCTCAGCACCCTGAGACCATGACCTGAGCCAAAATCAAGAGTCAGACTCTTAACCCACTGAGCCATGCAGGTGCCTCAGAATGAGTTTATTCTTTAATTAATAGGTCAGATTTCTAACAAACTACAGTATGTTTTATAATCCTAGCATTGACTTCTGGTTGGATTTCTACATGATGATGAACTGTGTAATTAAGGAGAGTCTTATACCCAAAGTGCTCACATGATTGGTCTCAGGGAAGCCAGGTTTGGATATGGAAGATCCTCGGAATAGAACTTTGTCACGAGGAGTAACAACTGATTTTGTTCTACTAAAAACAACTTGGCAGGCATGGTGAAAAGGGCATGGATCTTGGAGTGAGGCAGACCTGGGTTTCAGTGCTAGCTCTGCCCTTTTACCAGCTGTGTGACTTTTGGCACGTTTCTTAGTTTCTGTGAGCATCAGTTTAATCATTTTTAAATTGGAGTTAATAATACAAGATAATATAATATGTCTGTGCTTTTGTGGCTTGAATAAGATTAAAAGTAGAGCCTGGCAAGTAGTGGGCACTCAAAATATTTAAATTTTCTTTCCCTTCCTTTATTTATATAGGATGCTACAACTTTTTAAATTTTACCCCAAAATTCAGAACTTAAGACTCTTTTGCTGGAGATTGGAGTAAAGGTTATTTTTTCCCTTTTTAGGAAAATATTTTAGAAGGAAAGAAGTATAAATAGAATTACGGTGAGAGGATATGTATCTAACATACTTAAGAGACAAATTGAACTCTGTGTTAGCCTAGTTTGAATTTGGGTTATAGTTAAATATAATAAATTATTTTGTAATTAATATTCTCCATTAATTCAAACTATAGCCTCCTTTCCCCGATTAAATTAGATTGGTGAGGTTTTACGTTGAATATGGGTTCTTTACATTTATTTTTTGTGAAAAATTATTTCATGAGGATCGAAGTGAGCATGAGCCCACACTTTTAGAAGTGTATAGTTTAGAGTTTGTATCTTGCATAACATAAAGTATTATATGAATGCCCTTGAATGCATCCCTCCCTACCCCAACTTGCTGCTGCCACCTTGCATATAGAGCTAGTCTCTTACCACCAGAGAGGAATTTTGTTTTTTGGTCTACAAAAAGATCAGTATTCTGTTTAATTCCTGTTCACCTAGAATGCTTGAGTGATCAGATGATTGGGTAAATTGATTATTTTAGTTAATTGTTACCTAAAGTACTATATTTCAGTCACCACGTTGATAGTATTAGTGTGTACTAAGGTACATCTAACAAAAAGGCTGTTCTGATTGGTTTAATTTTTAATAATTCTAAAGACTCAAGTGATCATTGTGAATATCAATTATTGTTTAGTACTCTGTGAATAAAAAAGTTATTTGTACTTTCTAGTGGTTTGGAATCCAAATAAGTGAAAGTTTATTTTTATTAATGATTGGTACCTGTCAGTAGTAACTTAATCCAAAGTAAATGCTAATTTGGTAAATAATAAGTGGAGACTCTCCCTTTCCTTTTAAGATTCTTTTGTTTATTTACCAAATGTTTTATTTGAGTGAAAATAGTTGTTCAGTTATTGCTTTCCACTAATTTTTGTGAAAGGACTCTTCCTTTTCCTATTCTAGTATTTTAGATAAGCAGTGTCTATCATTATTTTAAAAGTTCATGGCATTTCCATGTGTCTTGGTTTGGTTTATTAAAACAATATCCAGTTTATCCAATTACTTTCTTTAGCTACAAACTCTTTTCCTATCGTTCCTAGTTATAGTTTTGTTTCTCTTGTGAATTCTTTCCTCAAAGTCAAATTTAAGTCAATAGAAACTTTTTTTTTTTCAGGATGTCCTGAGTTACTCAGATACAGAAAATTTGTTTCATGTTTTTCCTTCGAGATGATTGTGTATTTAAATGATGATATAAAGGTGATTTTGGGGGAGCTTAATAATTTAAGGTGTCTTTTAAATTTTTTTCTTTCTCTCGAAGAGTGAGTTGGATGTTCCTTTTAAAGTCAAAGCTGGCCAGATTGGTAAGTACTCTTCACTTGAGTTATTCTTAATCCTTTTAGTTTTTTATTTTTCCGGTGTTATGTAATCTAAAAGATTTTTTAGCTTGAACAAAAATGTGAGAGGTTTTGGCTTATGTTGGTTAGAGCTTTTGGAGCTCTGGGCCTAATATATATTGTATGTCATACATAAATACTTCAAACTTTCTGATGAAAGGGTAGAAAATTACCCTCTAAAATGGAAGGATGTTTGAACTGCGATGATACATTTTAGGCTTTGGTTTTACTACACAAAATATATCTTGATTTTCAAAATTGATATCTAAATTCTGTATGCTTTTTCTTTATATGTGAAAGAGGTATAATTTAATTTGCAAAGCTCTAGTGAATAAAATTTAAGTGTAGCTTATTTCCCTCATGTTTTGTTCAATCATTTCACTTGCTATATTATGCAGCAGCGTGGTATAGAGGATGTGTCTTGGTAAGTAGAAAGTCTTTGCAGCTAAACTCTTACACTAAGATCATCCATAGCTAAACCTTCATCTTTTTTGAAGAAATTTTTTAATAGAATGTTAACCCGTGAAGTCCTCTTAGCTACTCCATATTACCTGATTTTTACTTTTTTAAAATTTAATTTACAGCCCTACACAATTTGCTGTTACTTTAGAATTTTCACTTATGCCACCATCATTCCTTCCACTTCCATCACCCTGCTACTTCACCACGTGGCTTTCCTGCTTCATTTATTTTGTATTCAAGGAAGACGTTGTCTTTCATTCTTCTAGCATCTCTTAGTGATTACTTGAAAACTTCTGTTTGAGTCTACTTTATATCCCTATATGTGTTCCTTTTAATATAAAGTAACGTTTTTATGTTTCTGTCTCTTGAAACAGGAGACACTCCCTTAGATTGAAAGCATCGCTAGGGCATGCATTATCTTTTTCGTTTGTCTGTTATACAGAGCCTTGTGCTGTGTGAAGTGGTAATATTTAGCTGTGGTGATATCTAGAAGTATTGTGGTCCTGCATGCTTAATTGAAATCCTAGAGTAAAGCTAAAGCCATTCATTCATCCTTTTACCTTTGAGATATTTATGCATACATTGTTATGTGTGAGACTACGTAGGTAGCTGTGGGAGAGGCAAGGATGAATATATGTTTGTCTTCAGAGAAGTTAGATCCAATTTTAGGACATAGTATTAAAATTGCGTTTCTAGGGTACTGGATGAGTTATATTTAACTAAAGAACTTTTACATTATTCATTATGTTATTAGAACTAGGTTTATATTTTAGAAGAGGTTTGCTAATGTTTCAGAATTTGTTCTTTTTTCTTTTAAAGTATTATAAGAATTTAAAGACTCCCTTCAGGGTTACTCACTGACCCTTTACATATAAGGATGAAAAGCATATTGTTTAAAAAATATTTATCCCTTTTTTGGTTTATGGAACATTTATATTGGTTAAATTTCTCTTAGGTTATTACACCTAACCTGTAAAGTCAGTGTGGCTAAGTAAGCTCAAGAAAGTTTTGGTTTTCTAAGAGCTAGACATACTTGTGGGTGTTCCTTGGTTATCCTTTTACTTAAAGATTAAAAAATTTCCTATTCTATAAATGGGAGGCAGCGATATAACTAACTTAATTCCAGTGGATTCAGGATAATGAAGGATGGGAGGATAATGAGTTAGGGTAAATGGAGAGAAGAAAAGGTATAAGGGACAGACACTCCCTTTTTTGGTATGCTACAGTTAAAGGGGCATTTCCAACTTTTTCAGTCTCATACCATAAAGGCAATCAAATCAACTTCCTTTTTTTTTTTTTTTTTTAAGATTTTATTATTTGAGAGAGAGAGAGACAATGTGCATGTGAGCAGGGGGAGGGGTAAAAGGGGATAGGGGAGAAAGAATCTTGAGCAGATTCCATGCCCAGGGTGGAGCCTATTGCAGAGCTTGATCTCAGGACTCTGAGATCATGACCTGAGTGGAAATCAAGAGTTAGATGCTCAACCGACTGAGCCACCAGGCACCCCTCAAATCAACTTTTTAGGAGTTTATGAGTTAGCTACATATGTAACAGTATCTGTTATAAATATAGGTGGTTCTCACTATAAAGTCATTAGACTTAGAAATGGCATTACCTCTAGACTCCCCTGACATGGAAGCTATTTTGGAAACTCAACAGGTTTATAAACAGAAGAAAAGTAAAATTTAAATGGAGAAATAATTTGCGATTTTAACCCTGGGAATAGATTCCCAGGTAAAACTAGTTTACCTACATAAGCCATGCAGGTGAATCAAAATATGCTCCCTTACATTGCGTTATTTTATTTCCTCTTCTGCATATTATGCTGTTAAACAGTTCTTTGAACTTCGGGCATTTTTATTTAAAGGTGCCAGTGATTCTGGTGATATAAATAGTTGAGTCACTCTGGCATCCACACTGATGACTTAGGTAGATGTACGTAATTTATTTAAGTTCTCTGGAAATAAGTTTCCTATTTTCAAAATTGAAATGATAGCTTATATCATTATATATGTTGGGAATATCAAATGAAATATCAGAAAGTTGGAAAAATATAAAGCACAGTATGAATAGTTACTTCTAATAGTAATTAATATGGAAGAGATCTTTGCAAACTTCAGTGTTGGGAGTTTTTTCATTTTTTTCTGAGTGATAATACATACCATGTGTGAAGGGTTTTGTTATACTTTTTCTCTAAATGGAAAGTGGGAAGTGTGTATCTTCTGGAGCAGCCCAAATAAGAATTAAAGGTTGAAATTATGTTTTTTTAGATAAATTAACTTTGAAGATTCCTTGGAAGAATCTTTATGGAGAAGCAGTTATTGCGACCCTAGAGGGACTATACCTGCTTGTTGTCCCTGGAGCAAGTATGTTGTTTTAGGTTATAACCATTCAGCAACAGCATAGTGAAATTAAGTTGTTACCTTGGTTAAATATTTTAATATGTTTAATAAAATAGAAGATACTTTAAATAAACTAATCATATGCATATATGCACAAATATACATACTTTTTATCCAAATACACATATATATTGCCACAATTGTACATAAAATATTTTTATGTTGTTGGAAAGAATAATTCCAACCATTTGTTAAATTTATTCTCTTCTCTGTGAATAATTATTTTGCAACTAAGTCTTCATTTTAAGTTTGAGATGCATTAAATAATTTACTTTTGGAGAATGAAATGAAGTAAGTTTTTAAAAAGTACTGATGTGCTAATCTACAGATTTAAAGTCTGGAAATTTTTTTTTCTCTATTTTG
The DNA here is from genome assembly GCF_054177405.1 of Leptonychotes weddellii. Lineage (NCBI taxonomy): Eukaryota > Metazoa > Chordata > Mammalia > Carnivora > Phocidae > Leptonychotes > Leptonychotes weddellii. The sequence continues at coordinate 90,872,503 of NC_138377.1, read as the reverse complement.
TTGCTTCTGATTTTGAGTGATGTGCATTCAAAATGTGTGAAATAGGTAATTTTTTTTCATCATAAATAAAGTGTTTTAATTTTTAATGAATGTTGTATGTAAAGCAGTAGTGTTTATTTAGGCAATATATTTTGTTATAACTGTTTTTTCAGTTATAAGAACAATATAATGTTAAGAAAAGTTTGGATATTTTAGGGAAGAATTACTTGTTCTCCCAACCATAAAGCGAACAAAATTTTTATTTTTATATTTTGCTTTCCATTTTTTACTATATACATATTTGATTTGATACAGCATTTGTCACATTATATGGATCTGTTTTTTTACTTAATGTATATACTTTTGATATGTGATAGTGGTAATTTTGAAAGGCTGTATGATATTTCATTGTGAGCTGCCTACTCTTTTGGACTCTTAGATTGAACATTATAAACACCTCATTCTTATAGATATCTTTTTTTGTTCTTTTGTGTTATTTCCTTAGGATACATTATCAAAAATGAGATTTCTAGATAAAAAGGAAATATATATTTTCTGATTGTTGATACATATTCTTAAATTACTTTCTGAAAGTCTTTTTATTAATCTATATTGATACCAGCTAGTACTGGATGTTACATATTTTTTATAGTTACTCAAAATTTTACCCTTCAGACAAAATAACTGGAAATTATCTGTTATATTTTCTGCCTTCCTTCTGTTTCTCCCTTTCACCTTTCTGCTCACTCTCTCCCCCTCTTAACGTTTTTCCTTTCTTCCTCTCTCACTTTAATTCTTTTCTTTCCCTCCTGTTTTGATAAAAGCTTTGTAAGTAAATAGGAATCATTTATTTATGTTTAAACTTTTTGTAAAACTAATTTAAAGAATGCAGCTCTTTTGAGTTACAAAAAAAAATGGCTTACAAGACTTACAGTATAAATACACAATCATCATGAGGTTGAACTTTTCTTCTTTATTTAATAATTGCATTTCCTAGTGTGTGAGCTAACTATATATTTTTAGGTATTAAATATGATGCTGAAAAAGAAGAAAAATCCTTGCAAGATACTAAACAGAAAGAGCTATCCCGAATTGAAGAAGCCCTCCAAAAAGCAGCGGAGAAAGGTACAATATGTTTATGTTTTACACATGATCTTAGCCAAAAGACCAAGAAGCGATACAATATGTTTATGTTTTAGATAAACTTACATATAGCTATATTTTAGATATATTTAATGCACTGTAGAGAGGATGCTTTCATAAGCCTCCATAAGTTGTAGTTCAAAAGAAAGAATATTCTTTTAAAATCATATCTCAAAATCTTGAGATATGCAGTTTAAGAATCTCTATTTTTATGAAAACAGTATTCTTTTTTCTATTACTTTTGTGTGCTAAATAAAGCAAGATGAAAATGGTTTTGTTTTATGACAATTCAGTGTGATTATTTACTTTTATTCACTTTTTGTTAATTAGTATATGTGGAAATAGTACCATAAAATGAGGAGAAAGACTTGGAGAGCACTAGAATTTCATTTCTTTCTTGGTACAGGTCAGATTAAGTATATTTTTTAACCCACTGTATGTATGTATGTATGTATGTATGTATGTATTTATTTATTTATTAAAGATTTTATTTATTTGTTAACAGAGAGAGAGAGAGAGAGTGAGAACAGGAACACAAGCAGGGGGAGTGGGAGAAGGAGAAGCAGGCCCCCTGCGGAGCAGGGAGCCCGATGTGGGGCTCGATCCCAGAACCCTGGGATCGTGACCTGAGCCGAAGGCAGATGCTTAACTACTGAGCTACCCAGGCACCCCAACACACTGTATTTAATGATACATATTCATCAGTAGGCATATTGACATATATTTAGATAAATCGATACATACAATAAAATGTATCATAATATATGTATAATATAGCATAATTATACACATATAATTTATTATGTATATACAAAATTAAGTTATATTTTTCCTTTTCAGAAACAAACCCCAAATTCCTCTTTTTTTAATTTTTGGATGGAAATAACTGTGATTATTTAAAAATATTTTTGTGTTAACAGTGAACTGTAAGAAAAAGCATGCATAGGGGCGCCTGGGTGGCTCAGATGGTTGAGCGTCTGCCTTCGGCTCGGGTCATGATCCCAGGGTCCTGGGATCGAGCCCCGCATCGGGCTCCCTGCTCGGCGGGAAGCCTGCTTCTCCCTCTGCCTCTGCCTCTCTCCCTGCTCATGCTTTCTCTCTCTCTCTCTGTATCTCTGTGTCTCAAATGAATAAATAAAATCTTTAAAAAAAAAAAAAAAAGCATGTATAGTTTCTCCTGTTCTAGTAGTTTACAGCTTAATTGGCAAATGATAACATGCTATACGTTTTATATTGAGTACCTATGAAATTTTGACTCCTGGGTCTTTAATGCTTAGGCAATTTATATGTTTAGGCCTGGCAGAGACGCTGTTATGGATGACTTGATATATTTATAAGGGCTGAACATCTGTGGCACTAAGTTTGTGTAACTAGGACTATTAGGCTTATATAATAATTACATTGTAGCTTCGTGGATGATAAAATTTAGGTTTTGCTGGGATAGAACTAAAATTCAGAAAGTGATACTCAGTTTTAACATTATTATCTTAGATTTTTCAGAAAAATGTTTTGAGTATAAAAGAGATGAATTCTGGGTGCCTGACTGGCTCAATTGGTAGAACATGTGACTCTTGATCTTGCGGTTGTGGATTCAAGCCCCATGTTGGACGTAGAGATTACTTAAAAATAATATCTTAAAAAAATAAAAGAAATGAACTGGGATATATGGGATAATTGGGATATATGTTGATATTGTTTTTTTTAATTGCAGTAAATTTAATTATCTTGACTGCATATAATTATTTTTCTAGTTTCTATGAATATCGGTCACATTTTCTTGTATTATTATTTGTATGAATGATAAAAGACACCCTGGTCATAGATGCCCTGCATTTCATCATTATTAATAATTATTACTTAATACCATACTTTATTTTTGAGGCTTATTTTTTTCCCAATTATTTCTTGGTTTTAAAAGCACAAAGGTACCATGGCACATGTATAGAGACTCAGAGAAGGAGAGAAAGTGATTCAGCCCCAAGCAGCAGATGATAAAATTGAAAACAAAATCATCATGCTAATCTGCTTTAAAAAAGTATTTTTACTTAATTTGTTTCATTTGGTAAAATACAGTGCTGCCCACAATCGTGGGAAAAAATAAAATTGAAATATAAATGAGTTCATTTCTAAACAGTTTGCTCAACTGTAAAAATAAACTTCTTGATGTTTTTCTTCTTTTATCTTATTGTAGTGAGTTTATTTTCCTGGAAAGGCTATTATAAAGTAAAGGGAAAGAGGAAATTCCTAGTGAGGCCAAAGATTCCCAAATCCTATATATTCTGTATTTATCTAAGTGATATATACACACACTTTAAAATCAAATAGCTTTGCCAAAAAGACTTCTGATGAAACATGCCAGTCTCCTGTTCCACTCTTCTTTACCTTTAGACCCATTCCTTAAAGGGAACCATGGTTTTAGATATATTAATGTTCTGTCATTATCTAATCTATTAATGTAAGGTATTATCTAGGATTTCCTGTTATGGTAGTCAAGGAGTTTACTTCTCTTACCATCTCCTTTCACTCTAAATTCCCCTCTCTCTCCTCATAATATGGTTATATCATAATTTTTGGCCAATTACTAGTCAAAATTTACATTACTATGACAGTGTAATTGTTCACTGTATAGGTCAAATGTACTAGATTATATTTCCTTTCTTATGCAACCTTTTGTTTTTCTTGAATTTGTAAATGCTTCTTTTTCATTTGCTTTGTTTTCTGTGTAAATTTACCTTTAATTCTTTTCCCTTGCTATGTGAAATCTGTTATATGACTATCAGTGTTACTTTCCAATTGCCCCTATCCACCTATTGGTCCCCTCCCTGGACCCATTTTTCTCTTGGAGATCGACCATTGAAATGGTTGTTTTTTCAGTCCGGCTGCACGGTTGTCATCCTAGGATTGGTCTTCATCCCTCTTCTGTGTTAAATTCATTGTTTTCTGGGTCCTTTGCCTTTTGTTCTTTGTTACTTTGCTTTGCTAAAGCGTTATCTAGTAGCTTTGAAGAAAGGATACATTGGATATAATTGTTAAAATCCTTTCAAGTCTGAAAGTCTTTGTTTACTTAAGCACTTGTTTTATTTGGCTGGAGATAGAATGCTAGGTTTAAAATTAGAATTTTGAAGGCAGTATTGTTTAGTTTCCAGGTACTTTTGAGAAGTCTGATGCCAATCTGCTCAACACATTGTTGGAAACCTAAAAATCAGAAAACCTGTGAATCCTGCTGTCAAAAACCTTACATTTTAGAGGAGAAATAAGAAATGTGCATAATCAGTCTTAAACAGGACAAAGTGTTGAGTCTCATCAAAGTGGTACACATAAGAGTGGTAAGAGAGTGAACATACCACATTAAGCCAAAGAGATCAGGACAGACACTATGAAGATAAATATTTCAGCTATGTCTAAAAGATGAGTTTTCAGAAAAGGAGAGAGGGTCTTCTAGGTAGAGGGGACAGTAAAGAGAAGGAAGTATAGAACAGGTACAGGGAATAGCTAAGAATTTGGGAGTTTGATGGAATGTAATTAGATGTAGGTTGAAAAGCTGAGTTTAGGTCAATTTTAAGAGATTTGAATGCCATGATGGTGATAATGGTGATCGTATGACAATAATAGCAGCTAACATTTATTGAGCATTTATTATTTGTCAGTCACTCTTCAAAATGCTTCAGATATATTGACTCATTTAATAGTCATAATTCTATGATAAAAGGCTATTATTGTTCCCATTTTACAGTTGAGAAAGCTGCAAGTTAAGTAACTTGTCCTAAGTCACACAGCTAGAAAATGATAGAGCTATAATTTGAACCTACTCTGGCTCTATCTAGATCCTATATTTTTAGTTTTGTGTTATAGTGGACTTTCATCTGTAACCAGTGAGAGAGTCAGTAGTAAGTTTTCCTTTTTCTTTCTTTAAAAATCCAGGAGTGATGTCATCAAAGCTGTGTTTTCGGAAGGTTAAACTTGCCTTCGTGTCTGGGCAGTATGTGAGGAGGGAAATGGAGGAGAGTGCTATGTAGCCATCACTAACAAGAATGGATAAGAAAGGATTCAGAAAGTGTATCTAAAGGGAACAGATCAGACTAAAGCTAACTCTGAAGTTAGTGTAAATATCACAGCAATATTTCATTCTGCAAATGGGCAAAACAGTGGGCAGAAAGGGAACCAAAATAGCAGACTTTTGCTCTTTTTGAAAATTTCAAATAATTTGTTGAGGCAGTAGCCATAATTGATATTTGTCTGCCTTGCTTAATTTGAAATTATTAATTGTTATAATTTTAATTATTAGAAAATTTTGTTATAATATTATGATAATAAAGTTTGTATGTTAAACTAATGGAAATAGTTCCTTAGAAATAGATTGTTCTGGTGTCGCCACATTTTACTTGTCTGTTACGTGATTTCTAAGTCTTTGAATTAAGTTTAGACATGTTTTACCTGTGAAATTAAGGTGTCTCTTAAATGCTTTGCATTCTGGTTATTGCTGCCATGCGGATGCAGGCGCACATTCAGGGGAGTTCATATATGGCTTGGAAAGCTTTGTTTACAAGGACGTCAAGCCTGGTGGGTATGCATGGTTCATTATATTTAGCTATATAAAAATTATATTCCTATCTACTCTTGAGCTTTTAGTGGAGCCCATTTGATGATATGCCATTTTTTTTTTTTTAGAAAATATGGAAATGTAATTCATGTTTTTCTCTTTTACCATCATTTCTGTTTCCCAACCTTCTGTAGCCATTTGTTCATTCACTATAATATTTAGGGTCTTCTTGTGGAAAGCACTGTGCTGGATGCTGAATATTCATGGGGTGAAGCAAATATGATCTACTGCCCTTGTGAAGCTTACAGTTTGATATATAGATAACTTTCAAATCTAGACTGTCTTTCTGACTTTGGTTCTGTAGTGTAGTAATTTCTCAGTTAGTCAATTCCTCTCTATAGCAGTGGTTTTCGCACTTGTAAAAAGCAATAAAATGGAACGTTTTTTAGTGAGTGAGACTTTATTTAGAGCCTTGATAAGAAGTGTTCCTCTGGGGTTCTTCATATCCTTCCTGATTTGCTTTATCTCTGTAGGAGCTCCAGAGGCACATGTAGACTATTGTCTTATACAGCATATTGAAATTTGAGGCGTCACAAAAGGCAGATTTGAAGGCTGACTGCTTTAGGATTTATAATAGGATTTTTTTTATATGGTAGGGAATTTAATACATACAAGTACATTAAAATAATAATTCTGATATTATATAAAATGATTTGATGTATTTGATTATATTTTCTATAACTTTATAGGAGTTTATTATATTAACTTAGTCACACTTAAAATTTGTTTTGTTTAAGTGGCAAGTGGGGTCTGTACTAGAAATGTAAACAATAAGCATTGTGTTAGAATTACTTCTACAGCTAGAAGCTTCTTTAATATTTAGGTTCATTTGACAAATGGAAGAAGAATTTGCATGGCAAATTTCACAGCAATGAGTGAAATTACCCTGAAAGACGTTTCTCTTTTAATAAAATCTGCCCCTTTAGCAAGTGTAACTGACTATGTTAATTTGTCTTACAGTTATTATTTAATATAAAAGATAGTCTGGAAATACTCATGGCTCAGTGTTTAATTTTGTTATAATTAGACCAGCTTTCTGCAGTCTGCTAGGGCAGTATTTTCCGATATTCCTAGGAGGAATCTGCCTCCAAGGTACAAATGAATTCCAGTGGCCCATTCAAGTCATAACAAAAATCACTGGGTAACATTGGTGGTAAAAACAAACAACCCCCCCCCCCAAAAAAAACCCAAACAGACAGTGGTCACTATAAAGGAAAACCTAATTAATTCAGAGTTTATTTCTTTAAAAACACTGCATTAACCTGGATAAAAATCTGGGCCTAGAATTTGGTGATTCTGAAATGAGAACAGTTAATTTTGTTGATGATATCTTGATTCATTTGGCTAGGACTTAATGTAGACTCAGATCATTTCATCTTTTCACTTGCTGAATGTGTATTCCTTCCTTATTTGGTGTCATTTAAAAAATTTTTCCAGAGCATGTCTCTTAAAACGTCAAAACTATTTTCATAATAATGCTAAAATAATAACGTGATTTTTCACTGTGCCGCCGCTGGAGCTGCTGGTGCATAGGCAACGTTGGGTAAAGTTGTGGCTGCCTTAGCATGAATCAGGGCAGTGGCACCGAACGTTACTGGCAGCCAGCCATTGCATTGTTCAGTGTATCACAGTAAAAAATAAGATGAAACAAAAGAAAAAGAGCACCAATTTTACTTAAGAATATTCTTGATGGAATAGGAAAAATTTAATTTTAATAAACTTAAGCCCTTGAGTATGTCTTTAATATTTCGTGTGACAAAGGAGGAAATAGGTATTAAGCACTTAAGTAGGATAATTGTCTCAAGGAAAAATACCTGTGCATTATTTGAATTGTCAGCTGAACTAGTTGCTTTTTTTTTTTTTTTTTCCCTGGAAAACCATTTTACATGAAGAGTGACTGACAGACTATTATTCAGATTTGGGTGTTTGGTAGATACTTCAGCAAAACAACTTCAAGAAAAAACAACTGATGATGTTTGTTGCCAGTGATAAGATTTTTTAGCTTTTGAGCAAAAATTAGAATTTTGGAAAACTTTTATTTGCCACCTGGAGCTTGGCAGCTTCCCAGTACTTAAAGACTTTTATGATGAGATTAGTGGTGATACAAATGTGATTTTTTTTTTTTAAAGATTTTATTTATTTATTCATGAGAGATAGAGAGAGAGGCAGAGGCAGAGGGAGAAGCAGGCTCCTCGCGGAGCAGGGAGCTCGATGCGGGACTTGATCCCAGGACCCTGGGATCATGACCTGAGCTGAAGGCAGACGCTTAACCGACTGAGCCACCCAGGTGTCCCACAAATGTGATTTTTGATATTAAATAATGAAATCACTCAACATTGAGAAGATCTGCATAATTCAATGAAGTGATATTTCCATATTACCAATGCATGATAAAAAATCAGGTATGTGTCAAAGGTCCTTAAAGTGTAAGGTAGACCAATTGATTTTAATTCATATGAAAAAATTATTGATAGAGTTTCAGATTCCAAAATGCAACTAACCTTTAAGAAATTACCACTTGTTGAGTTTGGGTGTAGTATCCATAATTACATGAAAAGACCATGAGGATGTTCTTCCCTTTTTTATTACATATCTGTAGTTAAGTCAGATTTTCTTTATGTGCTTCAATCTAAACAACATTTCAAAAGACCAAAGGCAGAAGGAGATAGGTGAATCTAGCTGTCTTTTGCCAAGCCAGACATTAAAGAGATTTGTAAGAATGTAAAACAATGCTACTCTTTTTACTACAACCCTTTGTTTGGAAAATATGGTTATTTTCATAAATATGTGTTATCAGTGCTATCACATGTTTTTTATTTTATCTTTTTACATAATGTTTTTAAAAATATGAATTAATAAATATTTTTAAAATTTCTCCATTTTGATTTCCAATATGGTAAATATCAATAATTGTAACCCACACTAATAAAAAACTTTTTAGGGTTCTCAAGTAAGTGTGTTAAAGGTGTCATGAGACCAAAATATTTGAGGACTAATTTAGAGAGTGATACAGAATCATAAATTTAGTATTCATCAGGTTAAATAGAAACTTTCTCTAAAGAACTGTGTGGCAGTCAGATTAGATTTTGAAACTATTTGGAGAGTTTTAAAACATGGTACATGTAACATTGAGATCAAAGATGGAACAAGGGGCTAAAACAGTTGTGAAGCCAGAAAGATAATAGGTGGTCAGGTTAGAAGAGTGAGTTATGGTACAATCTAAACCCAGGCAGCTGAACCTGTTTCTGAAAGCTGTTCTAGCCAACTGGGATGGTTTTCAGGGCTACTCTGGCTTTCTTGTTTCTTTTCAAGTGATATTTCTTTGAAAACTCAGTCTTTCTCTAAATGTTTATGAATGAAAAAGACCATCATTATGACAAGAAATACTGGTAATAGCAAAGTCCAGATTCTTTATGTATTTATTAAATATTTTCTTCTTGAAACTCAGGGTTTTATTGTTGAAATCCAGGATTTGGTTCTTAGTTTTTGTAGTGGCAGGACAATTTGCTTTAAAATATCAAGGGAGAACAATTTTGAAATTTCAAGTCAGATTTTATGTATATTCTATCAAATACTATATATATAACATGAACTGAACTTACATATTTTATTATAATGTTCAGATGTGGATTTTTTTATTCATTTGAACAGATGCATATCATGTGCTTTGTGCCCAGATACTGGATAATTCTTGTCCTAATGAAGCCTCCTGCCTGGTGACAAGACAGTTGTACAGACATTTCAATTTCAGTATAATCACTGCTTAGTGGAAGTCTGTATAAAGTGCAGAGGTAGATGGCCCTGGAGCTGCTTGAAATAGTTGAAGAAAGCTTCAGACAGGCCCTTGCAGACCTGAGATTTGGGAGCCTCCTGGGAATTTGCCTGGTGAAGAACTTCAGGGAAGGCAGCTGAAGTTCAGAGAATGATCTATATATATATATAGAGAGAGAAGCCTTAGCCATTAGAAAGTTTGGCTTGTTGTGGAAATTACGGATAGTGTTTCTGAAGTGTCCAGTGCAAGGATGAGTAGAGGAGATAGAACAGTACAGGGAGTTAGGGGTTAGGTCATGAAAAGACCTTTGTGTCATGCAAACACTTTTTCATTTTATCTGCCAGGCTGCAGAGAGCCTTTAAAAGAATTTCAAGCAGGGGATTAACAGGCTGTGAATGGTATTTTAGAAGGTATCAGTCTGGTGGCACTACAGAAGGATGTTTAGTAGGAGGTAGAGTGGAGACTGGAGGCAGGGGAAACCATACAGAGACCACCTGGTGTGCAGGCTAGAGATGACGTTTAGTAGGAAGTTAAATGTAAAGGTTTGTAACTTGGGTATTGTTTAATGCCATGAAAGTGAGGTAGTGCCAAATAAAAGAGGATGAAGTTTTAAAGGAATTAATTATTAAGCCAATTTCCAGTACAGTTCAGTGTACATTTTTTGCCCTTTTGGTGTTCTTTGTATCCTTAACTCATTAAAGGATTTTGCGTGTGAGGTGTATCATCTAGAGGAAGTCATCTGTCAGCAACCTGCCCATTCACTTCATTTGTGTTCGTTTGTCCCTACCATATACTTATGAAAACCTTTCCCTGAAAGTTTTATATTCTGTCATTATTACATTTCCAATATTTTGATAACATTGAAATTAAAATTAAACTTTGTATTGTGAAAAGTCATAAATATTATAAAGGGCTTTGCATATGGATATTTTGCCCAATTTTTGTATAATTGGATTTGTCAACTTATTTGCTAGATTAAAGAAGGTTATTCTAAAGAAGGTTTGTGAATTTCTGTTTGTATTGAAATAGCAGAGGTCAGTTTAGAATAAAGTAAAGTGAATTGTACCAAAATTTGCTGTCAGGAAGAATTCTCTTGTTTTCTTTTCTGTCCTCTAGTCTGCTAACTTGAATTTTATCCTTTTCTCACTAAAATGCTTCCACTGAGAAGGACGTAAACGTAAAAAGCACAAAAAACATTTTAAGAAACCTTTTAAAGGTCTTGATCGCTCGAAAGGTAGGTAAAAGTAGTTTTTATGCCATGTGTTATTTATACACATCACCACTTGATTTCTGTCTCCAAAGGTAAAATAAATGTTACATACAATGTAACTTCAAAAATAAGTTTTAAGTTGGGAATGCATATTAAAATAAAATAAATCTAAAATAAAACAAGGACACCAGAATAGGCTGTCCTTTCTATTGAGTAGTGCCTTAGCTATCCTTTGGTCATTTGATTATGAAGTATGTGAGAATTTCAACTCTTGACCTTGTATTTTTCTCTTTTTTATAGATAAACCAAAAGAAGCCAAAAAGGATACGTTTTTGGAAAAGTTGGCAACCCAAGTAATTAAAAATGTACAAGTAAAAATCACAGACATTCACATTAAATATGAAGATGATGTAAGTAATTTCAATTTATTTAAAGTTAGTAATTAAATGTGTATTTTATGGTAATAGTATTGATTTGTCTAGATATGAGTTACCTGTACTAGATTTTAAATCCAAGGTTGTTTTTTATTGTTGTTGTTATTGTTTTCTGATGAGTACACTACCGTATCTTCTTTCCTGTGTTACACCTTTTTCGCCAGGCATTTATATATAAATGTAAAACCACCATATGTTCCTGTCTAAAGGTAATATGACAGATTTTCCAGTTGTCCTCTATTATTTATTTTGAATTTTAATGTTATAAGGTGTATACTATTATAACTTTAAGGAACTATACTGACAAAAATATGAGTTCCAAGTGGTGATGGAAACAGTCAATTACAATGGTAGTTGGTAGAGAGGGGACTAAACTCCAGGTCAGTAGACCGCTAGTCTCATTCTCTTTACATTCCTTCAGCTTGGATTGAACATGCACAGCTTACATACATGTGCAAAAGTGTATTTAGAAACCACACTTCACTTATAACCAGAGTTTAACGTTAGTTGATTAAAAAACTGCTGATTAATTTTAGCTAAACTAAATATACATTGCTTTGTTTTAAAGTTTGAAAAATATGTAAAATAACCTTGAATTTTTTTCATTTACTTAAGATGATGGAAATATTCTATCTCTTCTAAAATTTGGATTTAATTAAAGCCATACTGACATACATAGAATTTATTTTCTTTTCCTGATAAGTTCCTCATAGAACTTAAATTTCAGTGAGACATATTTGTAGTTTTTTAAGATATACTCCATCTTATATTGACTTTACCTTTTGGTTTTTATGTAGTTGTTAAACTGAACTTTGTCAACAAATAAATGTCAAAAACCTAACTCATCAATGCCCTTGTTTAAACAGACTTAGCAAAATAAATCAACTCAACACATCATGGAAGTGAAAGAATTATTCTTAAAACTAATGGCATATTGATGAATGAGTACCTCAGTTTGAACTTAAACTAAGCTTTTTACTGAGCAAGTACAATTAGAAAGGTACATCATTTCTCTCTCTTTAATAAAAAAATACAGAGAGGCTCAGGAATGGGCTAAGTACCTCAATTAAGTTGGTATCATTGACAAAATATATTAAAATAATCTAATAGGAAAGAATTAAAAAGTGCAGAGGGATCTTTCTTGTATCATTCCTTTTTCAATGTGATTACCTTAATTATTGTATGTAGGATAATGAAAAATAGAGTTTAGGAAGTGGGGGATGGGGAAAGTGTAATAATTTATCACGAAAATGTTCATTGAATGATAGTAATAGTTTGTGGGTAGTGCCTTAGCAAGTGAGGTTGTGTGTTACTAAATTTCCTTCTGAAATAGGTGCAAGTTATCTTGAGCTAGTTGTCTATAGGTATAAAAAAGTTGAGTGTGAGAATAAAGGAGGATATTAAAAACTGAGCTCACAATGCTATTTGTGCTTTTTCAATTATTCCAGAACATGCATTTTTTCCTACATTTGACAAGGGTCTATGTGACTATGCTCTGGAGTCTATGTAACTATACTCTGGATGATTTAGAATATTATGTTTTTTCCCTCTCTCTTGAGTTTCCCTGGTTTCTGTCATGGTCCAAAAAAACTCTGTAAGACTTGGACATCCTTATGATGTCTAAAGCAATGACATTGTACACATTGTGGTACAGTGTAACCCTGGTGTATCAATATAACTTATGAATTGAAGATCAGGAATAGAACAAAAGTTTTGTAGGTTAAGAGACTGAGGATATTAAATGTTAAGCATCTTGGGCATTTCCTAACAAAGTATTTTTGAAAGTTAAGGGTATTAAAGACTTAAAGAGACAGTTCACATTTCTAAGTGTGAAAATTGTAAATGTTTGAAAAGTAATTTAGTTACAGTGTTATCTGTGACTAACAGTTTTATTTATCTAGGAAGAACATCTTTAATGATAGACATAAAGAAAACTGTTTCTTTTTCTCCTTTTAAACAAGAATCTTGTTAGTGAGAAAAAAGTTCACTTCATAAGAAAAGAGTTCCACTGGGAAAGTGTCATTTCAGTGTCCTGCCTACAAAATATGGCTAATCCTAGCCTTGTTATTCCCCTTTTCTCCTCTTTTTTTTTCCCACAAATCCATTTGGGTTGTGTGACTTGTATACTAATTGCCCTGTGTTGCCCATTGTACAGAGTGGAACATGAATTTACTCTCACCATCAGTGTATTTTAATGTCACCTTTTCTTTTTTGCTAGGTCACTGATCCACAGCAGCCTCTTTCATTTGGTGTCACACTGGGAGAACTTAGTCTGTTGGTAATGTTGACCTTATTTACAATTTTTGTGAAACGTGTAAAATATTTCCAAGTCACAGGGTGAATTGCCTAAAATCAGCTATCAATACAAATAGCTATTTTATTTTTATGTACAATTTTTTTATAGTTTTTCTAGAAATTTAGAATTTATAGTGATGCCGTTATTACATTCTCTAATTATTTTGCTTTGTCTTTGAACTTAAGAAATATCAAAATGCCAATACCAAATGTTTTTAAAGAACTAAAAGCTGTATCTTAAACATGTGGGAAAACAGGGAAAGGTAAATTTTTATAGATCATGTTCTCATTCTTGGTATAGGCAGATAGAATTTCCAAATAGATTGTAAATGTGTATATGTACGTGTGTGTGTATGTATTACATTGAGATGTATATAAGGTCATTTATTTTGGTTATATATTTTATTATATAGTTTGGTTTTTCTCCTAAAGATCTTTAAGGATAGTGTGTATATTTAGGTTGGACATTTTCCCCTCTATTTTCTGTGGACAACTAAGTGGTAGGAAAAACATTTTGAAGTTAAGGACAGTGAACAGTAAATCATGCTGGGTACGTGTTTGTCTTAATGATAGTTGTATGGAGAGGGCCTTAGTAGGGAAAGAAGAGGAAGAGAAATGAAAGAGAAGTGGAATTCCAGAGGAACAGAAAAAGGACATGGTTACATAGAGGCCTTCAGAATGATATTTCCATACAGATAAGTAGAGATATCCATCAGATTGAAGACCAAAGAAGAAACATTGGGGAAAAAAACAAAAACCCTGGAGAAACAAAGTTAAGGGAGTCAAGGAAGCTAGTGTTTATTATACTGTTTATCCTCTGCTTCTTTCCAAAATGAATTTTAAGTGGCTTTTGATAAAAAAGAAATAATACAATAACAGAGACTACAGATAATTGCTCCAGAAAAACCAGACTAACAATATTAGTCATAAATGAGCACAATATTTTATGTTGAGTTTCCAGCCAACAAAATAAAAAATTACAAAATAGTTATGTACCTCTCATAGAGGCATCCTAGTGTATAAGAATGATGTGTAGTTTCCTCAGTGTGTATTGTTGTTTGATTCTCTGTATCTTTTCTCAGACTCTTCATACTGTTTTCTTAGCCTGTGTTACTTTCTTCCCTTTGTCTCCCTGGTGATTCTGTTCAGGTTTTAATTTTTATGTTAGATATTACCTTGTCTTTCTCATTCCTTTTTCACTTTCCTCTTAGAATTTATCATTCTTTCTTTTATGCTCCCCATTATATTTTATTATAGCACCTGTAACATATTATTATACTGGTTACCATGGTGATCTTCTGTCTAACCTTCATTCTTTCACTGGTAAAATAGTACCTTTATTTTAGAATTTTTGCATTGATTAAATGAGATAGTTTGTGTAAAGCATTTGGCACATGTGTGGCTTAGTTATTTCCTGCTTCAGCTACTACACTGACTATAATAACAACAATAACCCCAGACTTACCTCTTTCTGTATCCATAGCATTCCTTTTTTACATCTTTCCAATTATACTCTAACTCTTATATCTAGGGTAATCTTCCCACCTCTGATCTGGATCCCATCCTCCCCATGTCCTGGGAGCCTTTTTTCCTCCCTTTCTCTCTGCCTCTTTTCCTCCCTTCATTCTTTCTTTCCATCACTTTCCTTCTCTTTCCTACATCCTCAACTCCCTTCCCTCCCACTTTTCCCTCCTCCCACTCCTTCTTGTAAGCTAAATTTAAACACATTCAAGTCTGTCTTTTACAACAAAATTAAAAAGGCCCTCCTGAACCTTCTCCCCCTCTACCTAGCCCCCATCTAACTGCTGCCTTCTCTATCTTTTCTTTCTAACTCAACTTTTTGAGAGAATTCTCTACCTTTACTGTCTTTGTTTCCCCACCTCTGTTACTCTGCTACTTCTCTGAAATTTTTAACAAGTCCATTAGTAACGTCCTGGTTGCTCAATAAACTTTAGATAAATTTTAGTTTATCTGATTTGACACTGTTGATCATGCTGACTTTCTAGAAACATGGTCATGCTGTTATTTCCATATTCTCGTGGTTTTCTTTGCAATAATTATTTATTTGACTTTTTAGAAGAATGTGGACCTTCACTATCTTATAGGCTAGCTCTCTTTCTTTTTATTCATATCCAATTCCTTCCACACAGACACAAAGTAGATCAGCAGTTATTTTCTGGATGAATGAACTCAGTTAAATTAGAACCTCCTCAATTCTATTTTCACTGTTTCTTTGAGTTTGTCTTATAGATATGTAAGGAAACAGCTCACAGTAGCCATGGTTAGCTAGATGTCTTTTCTTTTATCTAAGTTATTTTGTTACAGTTTATAAATATTAGAGTACTGTTTTATGATATATATACTTTGTTTCACAGTTATTTTTTTCTTTTAGACTGCAAATGAACACTGGACTCCATGCATATTAAATGAAGCAGAAAAAATTATATACAAGGTATTAGACTGGATTAAGAAATTCTTGTTATTTTTCTAGGTGCAAACACTTAATGTAGTTTTTTGAAACCTTGATGGAGCCCAATGTGCCATTGGAGTATGAGTTAAAATTGTAAGGTCTAGTTTTGGCTTTGCTACTTGCTATGTGACCTTCTGTAATCACTTACCTTTTCTGAGGTTTAGGTTCTTCACCTAGCAAAAGAGATCAGATAAAACTAATATTTCCCAAATTGTATTTTATGGAGCATTAGGTAATTGAGATATTAGCTTTGTAGAAAAAATATTCTCTGGTCAAGATTACTGACTAAAGTACTAAGCCATACATAGTTAAACTGTGTGTTTCATTTTGTTTTAAACCACAGGACTTCACAATACTTTAAATATGCTAATAAACATTGTGAATTTTCAAGAGGGGTGTCTAGTATGTTGCTCTCCCCACCTTGCTGTTCTAGAATCCCCTCCCTTCACCCCTCCTTCTAAACAGTCATTCATATCCACTGGAGGAATCATGTCTTTCTTATTCAGCAAAACATGTACAAGTCTGTTAAAGAGTAAATTCTCAATTAATATTTGATAATTGAATGAATGAATCTCCGTGGAAATAGTGTTGCTGGAAACACAATTTACCAAATGCTAAGATTAATGAAGTCTATGAATAACATGTGTGTATTTTCCCCATTTTTGCTTTATTTTTTTCCTTTAAAAGTTCAAAATGGCAATTGGATAAGTCTAGGGTGAACATGAGAATAATCTTTTAATACTGATTCATAATTTTCATGTGTTAGTTGCTTGACCTCTTTCATTTTTCTTTTATAGCTTATACGACTTGATAGTCTTAGTGCCTACTGGAATGTAAACTGCAACATGTCTTACCAGGGATCAAAGGAACAGATCTTGGTAATTTCAATTTATACCTGGAAGAGCTAACTCCACTCCCTAAATTTTTTTAACTTAAGAGGTCTTTAATGAGGACAGGGTATAGTCTTTTGTTTAAGTTGTATTTAACCAAATCAGAATTGTGAAACAGTTTTTGGAATCCACTCCTTTTTATGTATGTATGCATGTATTTATTTATTTTTTTTTTCAAGATTTTATTTATTTATTTTGACACAGAGAGAGAGACAGCAAGAGAGGGAACACGAGCAAGGGGAGTGGGAGAGGGAGAAGCAGGCTTCCCGTGGAGCAGGGAGCCCGATGCGAGGCTCGATCCCAGGACCCTGGGATCATGACCTGAGCCGAAGGCAGATGCTTAACGACTGAGCCACCCAGGCGCCCCGCCACTCCTTTTTATTTAAAAAAAAAAATGTTCATATAAGAATGATTACTTAAAGAGTATTGTAAAGAAAGAGGATACTTTTCAGATCTAAAGAATATATCCTTAGCAAATTTTCTTTTAAATTGAAGTATAGTTGACCTTAGCAAATGTTTTATGCATTTGTGATGATGATTTCCTCAACAGTGAAAGGTTAATTCAAAACTTCAGTGTGCTAAGTTAGTCTTAGTCATTTTTATTTAACTTAGAGGAAAAAGGAAGAAGAGTTGAATTTTCTGAACTTGAATTAATTCCAAGGTTCTCTCTCTTACTGCTCAGAAAGATATTGTAACAAATAATTTGCCTTTGTCTAGAAAGTGTTTGAGATCCCAATTCATGGATGTTTAGTTGTTTTTTATTTTTAAAAATTTACTTATGTATTTGAGAGAGGGGGGAAGAGAGCTCACACAAGTGAGTGGGGGGAGGGCCAGAGGGAGAGAGAATCCTGAAAGCAGACTTCCCGCTGAGCCCAGAGCCTGACCCCAAGATTCATCACCTGAGCCAAAATCAAGAGTTGGCCACTTAACCAACTGAGCCACCTAAGTGGCCGTTTTTGTTTTTAGTCAGAGGGGAACACAGTGTATCATATTTTTAGATATTTTTAGAATTTTTAAAAATGATCTACTTCTATATTCTAAAGAAATATATCCATAAGTAATTCTCACTGTATTTTTCTTATGGACTACTAATTACAAAGAAGAGAATAAAGATATTGATTTAAGAACCATGTGTGTAGCTGAATATGTGTGCATTTTTTTCATTCTCATCTTCAAATTTTTGTTTAGGATCAGCTGAAAAGTGGAATTCTTACAAGTAACAATATACCTGCAAATCACCAATATAGTAAGTAGGGGTAAAAGTTTTATTTCATGTAATAGGAAGCATAGGATTAAATACTCTGTCTTAATATACTTTTTCTGGTAAAGTTACTTTGACAAATAGAAAGAATTTTATATTTTAGTTTTATAATGCAGCATATTTGGCTTATAACAAATTGCTTAGGAATAGATTATGACACATACACCACTGGAGAATAAGAGAGAAGAGAGCAGGAGGACTGTAGTTTACTCCTAACAGCTAAACACCCTTGGCCTTCATGTTTCCTTCTTGTTATCTCCTTTGTTTTAGGAATTAGGTTTTCTTTTCTTTGTTTAATAACTAAATCTCTGAGATCTTGGTATCCACGTCAACCTTGCCACGTCACTATTACGGTGTTATGACAAAGCAACCACTCTAGAGATTTTTCCAAGTGGCTTTTCTAATTTTTGGCATCCTCACCTTTACTTATTTTTAAATAGACTGCTAACAAAGCAGACTATTTATTTATGCCATCTGTTTTCTTCATTTTAGTTTCATTCCAAAGAGGCTATTTTTTTTAATTGAGTATACCCCTTTATGTTTATCTTCAGCTTTCATGCCCATCTTCTTCCATATTCCATATTACTCTGGTTCACTGTTGTTTTCTTCATATTCTTTTTTTTTTTTTTCTTCTTCATATTCTTTTATAGCTGACTGCCATTATATAAGAGTTGGCACTTTCTCTTTATGTTCATACATCTCTTTAGTGATGATGTTTTCAGATGAAAGTGTTTATTTTCATTTGTGAAAGAACTAGTTCAGAAAAATCTACAACTTCATTTATAAGTGGTATCCTCCACTTATAAAAACCTCTAAGTTAAAATTTTTATACAATCTTATGCAATTGTAAATAATGTAAGATATCACAATTTATCTAATTTTAATGCTATTCACAGTGAAATTTATTATATTACTTTTCCCTGTCTGTCACCTTCCCTAATAACACCTTTTCATGCTAGTTCTTAACTTCAAGAATATTTTCTGTCTTGATTCTAAGATTATATATGTAAAGATCATTTTGAAAACTGTGAAGTAGTAAGCATTTTTTTCTTGGTAATAAGAATTTAATTTGTGATTCTGTTCCTAAGTTCTGCCAGTGATTAAATAAGACAGATTAATCAAATTTTGTTTCCTACCTTGTGTTAATATTTTTAATGAATAATAAAATCATTAAATGTAGTAAGGAAGAGAAGCCTAATTTTACACAGACTGAATCACTAAGAGTAGATTGTCTATTACTTTTGTACATTTTTACCTAGAGGCATAGGACTCCCAATTTCCTCCTTGGAGATTCCACTTTAACTTGCAATTGGTATTATGGAAATAAGTAGATGCTTGAATATTTTTTGGTAGTGATTTTTTACAGTTTTTGCACATTTTTGATTATTTTTCTATACTTTCAGAGTAACAGTGTTCTCATAATTATTTGCAGTTGTTCATATGTAAGGGCATATAAACATATCTTATGTCTTCCCATGTGATACAAGTTTTCCAGCCAATATCAGCTTCTGCAAAGCTCTACATGAATCCTTATGCGGAAACAGAGCTCAAAACACCCAAACTTGATTGGAACATAGAAGTACAGAATATTGCCATTGAATTGACCAAACCTCAGGTAAGATGCAGGTGGTAATTTCTAGCTTTGATTAGCTTTGAATCTCAGCTGCTTTTGTCCTTTGTGATTATTCCTTCTCCAGTGCTCTAGTGGTTCTTTTTATACTTCTATTTCTCTCTCTATATATGTATATGTATATATTTTTTAAGAAAATAAATACCAAATTTAAGAAATAATTTCCTTCATTTTATCTGGTCTTTTCCTTATTGGTGGAGAATCTTACCAAATTATAGCAAATGACATTATTTCCATTTAATTCCCAATTGATGGAAGATTTTAATGTGTTTTTTTCTTCCTCAGATTTTAATAAAGACTTTTATATTAAATATTATCTACTTAATTTTTAGACCAACTATGTTGGCAGCTTTTTTCCTTCACCATTTGTTTCTCATTTTGAGCCAAGAGTTTGGATAACAGACCTGGAGAACTGGAAGTAAAAGGAGGACAAGGGATTTAGCTAAATGAGCTTTTAGCTCAGTGCAGTCCAGTAAAAATATACAGGAGTTCCTCTTCTCGATGGTTTCCTTTTCCTTGGTTTTGGTTACATGGGTCAACTGTGGTCTGGAAGCAAATGATCTTCCTTCTGATGTATGGTCAGAAGGTCATTAGTGGCCTAACACTATGTCACAGTGCCTACATCATTCACCTCACTTCATTTCACTGTTAGGCATTTTATCACAAGAAGAAGGGTGAGTGCAGTACAATAGGATATTTTGAGAGAGAAACACACCACATTCACATAACTTTTATTACAGTATATTGTTAGAATAGTTCTATTTTATTACTAGTTGTTGTTAATCTCTTACTGTGCCTAGTTTATAAATTAAGCTTTATCATCAGTATATATGTATAGGAAAGACATATCATATGTAGGGTTCAGTACTATCCATGGTTTCAGGCATCCACTGGGGGTCTTAGAACATATTCCCTTGCGGATAAGGGGGCACTACTATAATGCCGGTTGTATATGTAATTTAAAATTTTCTAGTAGCTACATTAGCAAAGTAAAAAGAAAAGATGAAATTAATAAATAAAATAACATTTTATGTAAGCCAACGTTCCCAAAATATTATCATTTCAGTATGTAATCAGTGTAAAAAAGTGTTAAGATATTTTACCTCCTTTTCTTTTTCCTAAGTCTTTGAAACCTGGGGTATATTTTAAAATTAAAATACATTTAAGTTCAGACTACCCATATTTTAAGGGGTGAGTAGCCACATGGTAACCATTAGGTAGAAGTGCATTAAGAAAAACCAAAAGAAAGAAGTTAGATTTGCCCCTTTCTTTATCTTATCTACAGTCCTGTGTGTGTGTGTTTCCCTCAGTTTGAGCTATTTACCAGGTACATGCAGAGTTATACTGATGGTAAGATGGGCAATTAAATAGCTTTATCTTGCTTTAGTTATGTAATGATTTTCTGGAGGAGTTTGCAAATCAGCTCATAGATAGGCAATGTTGAAATGATGGTCCAGAGGAAACTATGTAGTTTTAGGAACAACCATGTTCCAGTCACTAGTTACAGATAGTGTATTTTGTTGTTTCTAAGATGTTCATTTATTGCACACTGTAACATATTTGAAAATAGGATGTATATTACTATTGATGGTATGACAGTTTATTTGGCAGCATTTTTTCTTTTTGTAGTAGAACTTAAAAATTATGTTACAACTTGTAATTGATGGCGTCTTAAATTTGATGAAATATAATATTAACAGGCAACCATGATATTCATTGTTCACGGAAGTTAGAGTTTTACTAGACTGAAAATATAATAAAATTTGGTGTTTATCCATGTTTGCAAATAATAAATATAACTGTATTTTTGTTTTAATAGTACTTAAGCATGATTGACCTTTTGGAATCAGTGGATTATATGGTTAGAAATGCCCCTTACAGGAAATATAAGCCTAATTTACCACTTCATACCAATGGTCGAAGATGGTAAGTTAGAATCTTTTTTTTTTAATGAGAAATAAATAGTTAGGAACTCTCAGATTTAGGAGACCTTTAAAGCCATGTAATGAAGCTGCTTTTTTTTTTCTTTATAGACATGAGAGGGATATGTTTTGTATTAGGTCTTTGTTACTTTTTTATAAACACATTCTCTTGTGATCTTGCTTTTCCCCAAATTCTCAACTTAGCATTAAGACTTTAATCATTTTTTGGTCTTAGTACCCTTTAGTCACCACATGGGCTCAATGTTACAACCATATTGGGTTAGTATTGATTTTGCATAACATGTCATTTTGTGTCTTTTATTTTGCTTTGACATACCCTCTTAACTGGAGTAATTTGCTCATTTTGTAATCTGTTTAAGTCAGAGAATTGTACTGGGGAATTGAAATGCTAATTACTGGGCTCTTACAGGAGAACAGTTAATAAGAACAAGAAATGTAACAGTGTAGATCTAAAAAGTGAAAGCCATTTTCCTGCTGCTTCTTAAACCTTTGTATTCAAATGTGCATTAACAAAATTTGATTTGCAGGTGGAAATATGCAATTGATTCTGTTCTTGAAGTTCATATAAGAAGGTATACACAGATGTGGTCATGGAGTAACATAAAAAAACACAGGCAGTTGCTCAAGTGTTATAAAAGTGCCTACAAAAGCAAACTAACCCTGACTAAAGTCCCAGAAGAAATACAGAAACAAATTCAGGTATATCTCATATATATTGGTGAAAACTATTCTTTGCTAAGTCATCCTTTAAATTTTCCTAAATTTAATTTGAATTAAAATATAATTTTAGAAAGAATAGAACTGATCTCTTTTTGAGATAATTTTATGGGAAAATACAGAGCATTTTTTTTTTTCAGTTTTTTCTTTAAACAAATCTTTCCCTCCCATCCTAATATCAGATAAAAGTAGAATACTAGTAACTATTTGGAGAAATGTGTCTGGTTTTTATAATAATATTTTGAAAATCACTATCAGAGCTATTCATATATATGTTTATTATTAGCTAGATATATTATTAGTTATTAGTTTTGTTAGTGGCTTTTTTTACGAGCTCAAAGTATTATATATAAAAAACAGCTCTTATTCCTCAAAATAGGAACCCCTTTTGAAATACAGAAAAATAACACACAATATATAAGTTGCTTAATGTCATCTGGTCTTGATTATATAATCATTTCTGCCACAAATTCATAACATAAAGAATTAATTGAATTCCTATTATTCTGAAATATATGAGAATCGCTAATATTATATATTAGAAAAAGCATCAAGTTTCTCAGCATCTCAGGTCTGATGTTCTCATGTATAAAATGGAAACAGTATCTGTTTTACAGAGTTGTGAGAATTGCATGAAATAGCAGATAGATTACCTCATACACAGGTCACCCAATACATGTTAAATTCTTATATATTTTTATATAAATTCCCCAAATCAGTTTCTACTTTAACTTAGTTGTTGATTTGTAGAATTTTGCATTTTTAAATTCTGTGTTTTATAATGGTGCCTTTAGTACAATGGTTATAAAATAGTATGAAAAAGAGTGAGTCAGTATGAACCATAAGGATAATACCTAAAACAAGCCCCCCTCCTAAATATTCTTGTTTCTATAATGGTGTCATTAAATTCTTATTTTTATATTGTATTTATTGAGGATTTGCTTTCTTAGAAAACTTATTTCCCTTATTGCAAAAACTAAAAGTATAAAAGCCAAGTGTACATTCAAATTTATACTTAATCCTTTCATTAGATCACAGTTACTGTTTGTTTATGGACTGGGTAAGCCTGGAAATTCTAGAATAAAATATTTTTTAATCTAATGCCATTTTTCTTGTTTACAAGTATCTCTTTGTTTTATAGGATTTGGAGAAGACTCTAGATGTTTTTAACATAATTTTAGCAAGGCAACAAGCAAAAGTTGAGGTAATCATTTTTATGAGCTGATTTTATGTTTTAAGCATGTTAATACTACTCCTTTAAACTTGAGATCAAAAAATCTTAAGCTTCATGGGAGTTGTTCAAGTAACAATAAAGGTTGATTTTCCATGCCTTCATTTAGTCTCAGGAGAAAAATTGGAACATCGGGGGAAAAAACCCACTAATATGGAAGGGAAAAATTTTTAAATTTTATAAAAAAATCTGAACCTCCCCCAAAAAAGAAAGTAAATAAAAGTTGTCTGTAATCGTAGCAACGTAGAATGCTGCACTTAACATTTTGACATACAGTCTTCCAGTTTTTCTCCCATGCATATGTACCAACTGATACTTGCTTTTTATCCCCCATCCTTTCACTTTATCTTTGCTTTGTTTCCTTTTCCTTCTCTTCCTTCCTCTTTCCCTCCTCCTCTCTCCCTCTCTCCCTTCTCTTCTTTTTTCCCATAATTGGAATCAGCTTATATTTCATAATTTATGCTGATTTATGCCACTTGGCATATCCTACCTTGTCCACATTGTTCCATGTCAATCCTATTATTCTGTAACATGACTTTTTTGGTAATTAAAAAAATCAATTACAAGTGCAGTACAACTCACGATAGAAAAGTTAGGAAATAGAGATACACAAAGAAAGAAAATAGAAACACCTATTATCTCACACTAAAGATACCTACTGTTAATACTTTTTTGTATATTCTTTTAGTCTTTTTTATATTCATAGATCTCCAGACACATGCTCATGTTTTTAAATGGGATTAAAGCACATACCTGTTCATTCATTTACTTAGTAAGTACTCATTGAGTGCCTATTTTACTAGCATCATGGTGAAGAGTGTGGGCTCTGGAATAAGCTTTGCCTACTTGTGTGATCTTGGGCTGGCTGTTTAACCTCTCTGTTCCTCAGTTTCCTCATTTGTATAATAGGATTGATTCATAGTACCAATATCATAGGGTTACTGTGAGGAGGGCATGATGATCCATGTAAGCCCTTAGACTATTGAGTACCTGGTACATAATAATTACTAAATAAGTGATTTACTTCATCATCATCATCATCATTTGCATTAGCAAACAAGTGAACAAACAGACAAAAATCCCTTATTTACATTCTAGTAGAAAGGATAAGAAAAACATAAATAAAAATAAAGTAGAAAGGAATATAGAGAAGGAATATGTCACTGGTTAGGCACTGATGATGGTGAGGATTGCAGTTTTAAATTGGGTGGTCAGGGAAAGCCTCACTAAGAAGGAAACATTTGAGCAAACACCTAAAGAAGGTGAGGGAGTCACCAGAAAACTATCTGAGGGAAAAATGTACCAGGCAGAAAGAATATAGCAAGTTGAAAGGTTTTGAGGTGGGGGCATATGTGGTTCATTCACAGAACTAACAGAGTGGTGAGAGAGAAGAGAGTGGTGGTTAATGAGGTCAGAGCAGTAACATAGTGGAGGAGTGGGAGGGGTGCTTGTGGGAGTTGGGGAGGATGCCAGATTGTAGGGTCTTATAAATAATTATGTGAATTTGGCTTTTACTCTGAATTTGGGGAGCCATTTTGAGAATGGAATGATATAATCCACTTAAGTTTTAAAATGCACTCTAGCTGCTCTTTTGAAAACAGACTCTAAGAGGGAGAACAAGGGTGAAAATAGGGAGATCAGTTAGGATGCTACTGAAATATTTGAGGTAGAGATAATGGTAGCTTGGCTGAGAGTAGTTGCAATGGAGGTGATGAGAAAGGGTCATATTCTGGATGTTTTTTGAACATGGAGCTAATATTTCCCAACTTATTAGATACGGGTTATAAGAGAGAGAAGTTGGAGATGACTTTAAAGATTTTGGCCTGTTGCAGTTGGAAAGATGCAATTTTCATGAAATGAGATGGGGAAGTCTGGATAGAACGAGCTTGGGTAAGATGGAGAGATCAGGAATCCAGTTTGGGACTTACTAAGTTTTAGCTATCTTTTAGACAATGATGTGGAGCTACGGAGTAGGCTGTTAGATACATGAATGTATGGTTTAGAAGAAAAATCCGTGCTAGATATATAAACTTGGGAGGGATCAGTACATTGATGGTATTTAAACCCATGACATTGAATGAGATCACCTAAGAAATTAGAGTAGCTAGAGAAGTGTTCCAAAGACCCAAAGTATTCTGTTAGAGGTCAGAGAGATGAGAACCAACAAAGGTGACCATGGAGGAGTTGCCAGAGGTGTAGTTAGGGAGCTCTGTGAATGTAATATCCTCAGTCAAGTGAAGAAAGAATTGCAAGCAAGAGGGAGTGATCAACTGTGACAGATACATGATTGGTCAACTGAGCTGGGGACTGGAAATTGGCTATTAGATTTACCAAAATATGGGGTGTTTCAGCCATTATTTTTTCAAATAATTTTTTTCTAAGTAGGCTCCATTTCCAGCATGGAGCCCAACACTGGTCTTGAACTCAGGACCCTGAGATCAAGACCTGAGCTGAAATCAAGAGCTGGACACTTAACTGACTGAACCACCCAGGCACCCCTCTTCAAATAATTTTTGATCAAATTTCTTTCTTTTTTCTTTTTTGGACTCTGATTTTGTACCCCCCACCACACACACGGTTGACCCTTGAACAATGTAGGGATTAGGGACCCCCTGCATAGTAAAAAATCTGCATATAACTTTAGACTCCCCCAAAACTTAACCACTAACAGCCTACTGTTGACCAGAAGCCATACTTATAGTTGATTAAAACATATTTTTATGTTATATGTATTATATACCATATTCTTATAATAAAGCTAGTGAAAAAATGTTATTAAAATCATAAGGAAGAGAAAATACATTGACAGTACTGTACATATATTTATTGAAAAAAGTCCATGTGTAAGTGCACCTGTGTAATTCAAACCTGTGTTCAAATAATTTCTGGTCTAGATTTCTTTCTTCTTTCCTTCCTGGACTCCAATTTCATACACATACACACAAATGTGTACGTCTATACATATATATGTACATATATACTTAAACGTGAGACCTTTTGATATACCACAAGTTCCTGAGGCTTTGTTTCATTTTCTTCATCAGTCTTTTTACTCTCTGTTCTTTAAATTGGATAATTTCTGTTGATATGCCTTCAAGTTTATACTTTTCTCTTCCATCTCCATTTTATTTTTGAGCCCATCCTAGTTTTTATTTCAGATAATGTTTTTCAGGTCAAAAACTCCTATCGAGTTCCTTTTTATAGTTTCTGTTTCTCTGCTGAAAATTCTAATCTTTTTAATAATTTCAAGTGTATTTCCCTTTCTATCATGTAACAAAGATAACATTGGTTTTCTGCTGGTTTCACCATATAGGTAATCTGACTATTGACATCTGTTAATTGATTAATTGTCTTTTCCCTTAAAAATGGGCCACATACCCTTTTTTTTTTTTTTACTGCATGTCAAGTAAACTTGGATTATATCCTAGGCATTGTGAATATTATGTAGTCTCTGGGTTCTTCTTATCTTCTGGAAAATGTTGCTATTTTGTCTTAGCACACAACCTAGTGAGGCTCTGATCTTTAGTTATGTTTTGCATTCTGTGGATCATGGTTCAAATCTCAATTCCATGTTTTCTGCCTTTGGTATGTTGGTTTAGGTCCATTTTGCACATGAGTAGTACAGGAGTTTGTTGAAGACTTGTGCAGGTGGGTTCATATCTCGGTTCAGGTCTCTAAACCTTTGCTACTTTCATTTAGGTTACTCTTATACATGGGAAGCTTGTGTTAGACTGAAATTCATGCAGGTTCATACACAGAATTAAGAGATAACCCATTCTCTGACTCTTCTCCCTCTAGCATTTCCTTCGTCCCCTCTGGTTTTCACAGACTCCATTTTTCTCATTCCTTGGCCAGACTGGAGTTTCTTTCAGGGGTTCAGCTGCTTGTGCCTCTGCAATGCTCCATGACTGAGGCCTGCCTCAGGGTACAGCCATGTGAAGTAGATTTCTCTAGCTGCATGATAAACTCAGTGGCTTAAAGCAATACACATTTATTATCTCAGAGTTTCTGTGGGTCAGTAGTCCAGGTATGGCTTACCTGAGTTCTCTGCTTAAGGTCTCAAAATATTGCCATCAAGATGTTGACTGGGACTGTGGTTTCATCTGGAGTGTCACTGATGAAGGATCTACTGTTGTTGGCAGATTTTAGCTCCTTGTGCCTGTGGGATGGAGAACTTCAGTTTCTTGCTGGCTGTTGGCCAGAGGCTGTGCTTAGCTCTTAAATTTCATTTCATTTCCTTGCCAGATGGGCCTCCAGACATAGACAGCCCACAACATGGCAGTTTGTTTTTTCAAAGGGAGAGAGAGACTGCAGCAAGACAGCTGTTACAGTTTTCATGCACATAATCACATATATCTCGTCACCTTTGCCATATTCTGTTGGTTAGAAACAGGCCATAGGTCATGTCCACGCTAAAAGGGAGGAGACTGCTCAAGGGCAAGAATAGGAGGGAAAAGTTATGGGGTATAGGAGGGTAGGGAGAACATGTGTGTGGGGGGGAAACCATGGGAAACTCACTCTGGTGAAGGTCACTTCTCCAAGTTTTGACTCCTTTCCTGCATTTGCCTACTTTGCTTTTCAGAGTCTGTTGTAGATGGTTTTTTTTTTTTTTAAAGATTTTATCTATTTATTTGTCAGAGAGAGAGAGAGAGCACAAGTAGGGGGAGCAGCAGGCTGAGGGAGAAGCAGACTCCCCGCCGAGCAAGGAACCTGACGAGGGACTCGGTCCTAGGACCGTGGGATCATGACCTGAGCCGAAGGCAGACGCTTAACCAACTGAGCCACCCAGGCACCCCTGTTGTAGATGATTTTTATATTTTCAGAATTTTTAGTCATCAGCATAAAGGATGGGCTGTAGAGGGCTTATGTCACCATGGAACTGAAAGTTCGTTGTTGGATTTAGCAATCAGGAAATCATTTTAAAAAGCAATGTTTTTTCTTTTTTTTTTTTTAAGATTATTTATTTATTTATTTCACAGAGAGAGCGAGAGCAGGAACACAAGCAAGGGGAGTGGGAGAGGGAGAAGCAGGCTTCCCGCCAAGCAGGGAGCCCGATGCGGGGCTCGATCCCAGGACCCTGGGATCATGACCTGAGCCGAAGGCAGAGGCTCAACCATCTGAGCCACCCAGGCGCCCCTAAAAAGCAATGTTTATAGAAGAATGTGGGTAGAAACTTGATAGGAATGAGAGAGAGTGGATGTAAGGGGAGAACAGGTAAATGGAGTGGTAACTGGTGGGGAATGTGGAGTCAAGAAAAGGTTTTATAACTTGCTTTTTATTTCTTTTAAAAATTTATTAGTGTTTCATTTTTATGCCAATAGAGTAATTTATCCAACATTTTAAATAGCTGAATGGTATTCCATTCTGTGCATGTATCAGAATTTGCTTCCCTATTTCCCACTGGTTATATTTAATTATAAATGACACTGCAATGAATAACCTTCTCTACATGCTTTCTCAAACATCTCTTGTTTTGTTTTGTTTTTTTTTTTTTTAATTTGACAGAGAGAGACACAATGAGAGAGGAAACACAAGCAGGGGGATGGGGAGAGGGAGAAGCAGGCTTCCCGCTGAGCAGGGAGCCCGATGTGGGGCTCAATTCCAGGACCCTGGGATCATGACCTGAACAGAAGGCAGATGCTTAATGACTGAGCCACCCAGGTGCCCCACATCTCTTGTTTTCTTAAGGGCAAGTTCCTCAAGGTGCAGTTTTTGGATCAGGGTGTATGAGTATTTTATTTTATTTTATTTATTTATTTATTTTAAAGATTTTATTAATTTATTTGACAGAGAGAGACACAGCGAGAAAGGGAACACAAGCAGGGGGAGTGGGAGAGGGAGAAGCGGGCTTCCCACTGTGCAGGGAGCCTGATGTAGGGCTCGATCCCAGGATCCTGGGATCACGACCTGAGCCGAAGGCAGACACTCAACGACTGAGCCACCCAGGCGCCCCAGTGTATGAGTATTTTAGAAGCTATTAGCTACTGCTGGGACTTGTTCCTATGAATTAAAGGAATGATTTGCCAGAGGAACAGATCATTTCAGTCCTTCCTAAATTAAGTTGCTTGACTTCCATTGGATGTTCTTTTTAAAAATTTTTTTTGAGAGAGAAAGAATACAAGTGGGGGACGGGGCGGGGGAGAGGCAGAGGGAGAGGGAGAGAGAGAGAGAATCTTAAGCAGGCTCCACACCCAGTGTGGAGCCCAACATGGGGCTCAGTCTCAGGACACTGAGATCATGACCTGAGCTGAAAGCAAGAGTTGGACACTTAACTGATGCCCCTAATTGGGTGTTCTTAATAACAGTTACCAGTTGCTTAAAAATTGACAAAAGAGGATTTATTATTGGATGCTATAGACAAAGGGATGGATATACATGAAGAAAAGATACTTAGATTCATCCAAGGCTGAAGTTTTTTTATTGTAAAGGAAAATCCACAGGGTCACAGAATTTAAAAGACAGGCAGGAATTGACTGGAGTTATTTGCCATATACTTTTAGCTGAACTAGGAAGGAAGTGAAGACAACAGAGATGGTATTAACGTGAAACGGTTCTGTATCTCTCTTTATATTAAGTCATATATATTTTAAAATTTATTTTTGGTCTCATATAGATATATTTTACTTTGAAATAATTATAGATTCATAGAAAGTAAAGCAGAGATAACTCACAGAGGTCCTTGTGTACCCTCCCCTCAGTTTCCCCTAATGGTTATATCTGACATATTATAATATTAAAACCAAGGATTAGACGCTGGTACATTGTATGTGTATAGTTGTAGATCAGCTCTCATTTTTAAATGTATTTTTTAAGTGATGATTGTCAACATATAGGGAAGTTTTTTTCCAGTATTTTTTATTTTGTTGCTTTATTTTCTTCATAGTTATTCACACTGAAATTAGTATTTTTATTTGTGTGCTTTCTAATTAATTCACTTCTGTCTTTTCTCTTTATTAAGTCTTTTAAAATTTGTCAATTTATTTTAAAATCTCTCAAAGTCTGTGACATGCTGATCAAAGATTTACAAAGCTTTACAAAGATTTCAGTGCTAATAGTGGCTTTATCTTTTAAAACATTTTAAACAATTTTTATTTTATTTTATTATGTTATGTTAGTTGCCATATAGTACATCATTAGTTTTTGATGTAGTGTTCCATGATTCATTGTTTGCATATAACACTTTTTAGGGATTTAAATAGAGATTTGGGAGGGGGAAAGTTGAATGTTGCATTGGTCACTACATTATCTTAATG
>NC_138377.1:90792991-90841575 GCF_054177405.1 Leptonychotes weddellii | reverse complement strand
CTCTTAACTAAACCTAGAATTCTCTTTTTAAAAGTAGGCTCCACGCTCAGCGTGGATCACTGCCTGGGGCTTGAACTCACAACCCTGAGAGCAAGACCTGGGCTGATATCAAGATCCAATGCTTAACCAACTGAGCTACCAGGGTGCCCCAACATTTTTTGTTTTAAGTAATCTCTATGCCCAATGTGGGGCTTAAACTCACGACCCTGACATCAAGAGTCACATGTTCTACCCATTGAGCCACGAGGCACCCCAGTTCAGTTAAAAAGATTTTTTTTTAAATTTTTTTCTGGCTACAAATTTATTCAACACAAAACATCTCCAACTTTACTGAGGTGGCTGACCACGTCCACGACCAAATCTGCCTCTACACTGGAACTCAGTTGCTGACCCAGCCCCGGCCTCATCTTTGTCGGCACCAGGGGGCACAGCGCTTCGTCTGTAGGTGTCTCTGTCAGCTTCCACTCATGTGAGTCTTGCTGGTCGCTCTCCCTCCAGACCTTTGGGCCGTGGTTGGCCAGTCTCAGGGCGGCTGCGGCTCAGAGTGGCAGGCACAATCTTGGGGGGCAGGTGGAGGTGATCATGGAGATACTGGATGCCCTCGTTGGTAAGGTACCGGTAGAAATGTCTCCAGGCAAACTGTTCCTTTACGTAGCCTCGTGATTTGAGAGACCGCATGGCCTTCATGACGTGAAGATTGGGCACATTCTTGTCTGCCAGCTCAGGGTGTTTGGGCATGTGGACATCCTTCGTGGCCACCATCACTCCCTCCTTGAAAAGGAGTTCATAAATGGCAATTTGGTTCTTCTTGGGCATCAACATCTCAGCGGCTGCTACATCCGGGGCTGGGGCTCAGTTAAAAAGATTTTAATAAAATATCAAACACTGCACAGCTGTTTCTGTATTTAGATTTATAGAGAACTGTTCATAAATCCATCTGTTTATTAAGTCCAGTATGTAAGACAGGTTTAAGCTTGCAGGCTCTGGTTGCATTTTCCCTAAAAGAATTGTTGATAGACTCTTTAAAGCTTAAAAACCCAGATAATACACATTTAATTGGGTGCCTTTTCTGAAATAGCTCAGTTTCATCTACTCCCTGCTTGATGATCTCCACTGTTGTTGAGGAAACTCTTAGGTAGTTACCTTGTTGGTTCTGAATCCTGCTGCACATTAGGATCCATAGGGAATTTTTTAAAAAAATGATGCCTAGAGTCCACTTCTCAGGATTTGATTAATTGTATGTGGTGGGGCTTGGGCATTGCTGTTGTTTTTTGCTTTTGTTTTTGTTAAAGCTTCCTGATGATTCTTAAGTGCATTAAGGATTGAACACCACTGAGCTATGATA
This sequence comes from Leptonychotes weddellii, assembly GCF_054177405.1. Classification (NCBI taxonomy): domain Eukaryota; kingdom Metazoa; phylum Chordata; class Mammalia; order Carnivora; family Phocidae; genus Leptonychotes; species Leptonychotes weddellii. The sequence continues at coordinate 90,840,230 of NC_138377.1, read as the reverse complement.
TCCACAGTAGCTGATTTGTCATTCACTTTCAGTTTGCAAATTCAAACAGGGCCTGAACATATGCACTTATCTCTGGCTTGTGACAAAAATACCACATTTTCCCCATGCTTATTCTTTACATTCTCAGGCACTACTCTAGTCTCCTGCTCAATTATCAATGGTGTAATAGTGCTCTTTCATCACTACTTTTATTTTTGAAAGGAAGAGCCCTTTTCATAGGTTGCATGATTTCTTTGTCCTAAAGATTCATACCTTGTGTTGAATTATGTAGCCCGTATCTAAATGATACATTTGGAATTTTTTGAAGCTACTTTCAGATTTTATTTTTTATTTTGTTTCTTATTTCAAGTGCCTCTTTGTAGACCTCAGAGAGTCGGGGACCTGGGCGGCGAAAGAACTGAGAAAAAGAGACGACAGTATAGCGAGGCACAGGGGACCCCGAGCAAACAGCCTGAGGTGCTGAGGTTTATTTTCCATACTCTTACATGACTTCTATAGCAGGGGCGTAGTAAGGCACATTCCTCCATGTAAACAGGATTAGTCAAGCACGTAAGAATCTTTAAAACAATAAAGGAACAAAGAGGGGAGTGCCCAGTGTGCTGTTTACAGCTGGCTTCCTATCTACTAAACATCTGCTGCGTACTTTAGAACTGACCACACACGTCCCAAGGGCATTTCACTCTGATCCTTTCGGGTTATTTTTAACCCTGCAATCTCGAGTTTTCTCAGAGAGCTCAGAGTCTGAGCGAACATGAACCAGTGGTTGTTGTGGCGTTCTGTTTCCCACACCTCTTCTCATTAACATTTCAGCCCTTACAATTTCTGTTGGTATGGACATGATGGGGTTAGTTCCACTCAAAAAATATCTCAAGGCAAAAGACAAACACAGTAAGCACTTGGATTAACAATATTGTGCCTACGTCTGACAAGAATTCAAGATATTGGTGGCTAAGAATTGATTTGCTTTTGCTGAAGCTTTGTGTTCATGAACATTTTAAAGTAAAAATTTAGTAACAGGAATGAAATTGGTAGCTAACATTTTCTTGATCTAATTTGCTGGGTACCATCAATTCTGAGGAAAGTACTATTATCTTCAGCTTATATTAGCAAAGTAAGACAGAGAGCGGTTAAAGAAATTGTCTAAGTTCTACTTCTGAAAAATATAAAAAAGTACACTAATCTTCTGTGCCAAGAGAATAAAGAAGTAAAATATTATTTCATATAGAATATAAAGTGATCAGATAATGACAGTTCTTACTACATTTCTGACTGCTGAAAATGGATTGGTAAGCTTGACAAAAGATAGTTATGGCTAAAGTATAAATGATAAAACTTTGATAGTTTTGTTCACAGATGTATACCTATTCCCCTATTTCTTTAACATCTTGTTGTTAAAGAAAAGAACTTACTTGGGTGCCTGGGTGGCTCAGATGGTTAAGCATCTGCCTTCGGCTCAGGTCATGATCCCAGGGTCCTGGGTTCAAGTCCTGTGTCAGGTTCCCTGCTCAGCGGGAGTCTGTTTCTCCCTCTGTCCCCCCCCCCTTGTACTCTCTCTTTTGTACATGCTCTCTTTTGTACTCTCTCTCTCAAATAAATAAATAATATCTTTAAAAATAAATAAATAAAAATAAAGAGAACTTAACTTAGTTTAGACTTCTCTTTACTAATTCAACTTTTTTTCAACTTCTCTTTTGGAGTATTTCACCTTTTGTTACACAGGGAGGCTTGCAATAGGTTACCAATTTACTACTAATTTAAAATACTATAAATTTTAAGTGGGAAAATTATTAAAGTTTACTTACTCAGGGAGTGAGAAGATAGAGTCTAAATTATTTATCCCCTTTATTCTATTTATTCTCTGTTTTCTGCTTTTTAGTTATTCATCTATATTTTAGTATTTCAAGGAGTTGCAGAAAATCAAGCCAGGATTTATTGAGAAGAGAATGAAATGAGATTTAAGGACTATCTGTTTTTATTTATATTCGACCCCTCTCCCATGTCCATAGTTAGCAAACCAGTAATGTATATGAATTCTGAAATATGATTGTTTTAAACTAAAACTTCTGAGTGTGGAAGCATCTCCTTTAGAGAGAACTTTTCATTTTATAAATCTGCAGTCTTAGTGGCTGTTAACTTAAATATTTGGAAGACATATTGCTCAAAAAAATTCACTTGAAACCCTTACTGTATTTCTGTTAAAATGCAGCATCATCAAAATTTGATCAGTAGGTGTGTAAAGTAAATTAATGGTGGAACTATATTAACCAAATCATGTTGAACACCATTTCAGAAGGTTCTCTTGACCGTTTTTAACCTAATGTAGTGTTAAAATAATTAACCATTGTTCTTACCTGGCTATACCTGAAAATGAAGAGGGCATTTACTCTTTAATTAAATTTAATAAAAATGTTTACTTTTCAGGTGATTCGATCTGGGCAAAAATTAAGGAAAAAGTCTGCTGACACAGGCGAGAAACGTGGAGGCTGGTTTAGTGGGTTTTGGGGTAAGAAGGAGTCCAAGAAAAAAGATGAAGAATCTTTGATTCCTGAAAGTAAGTTCCAAGTCAGATAATTTATTGTACACTGATAAGTAAAAAATACATAAATTCTATTTTAGCCAGTTAGTGGACTTTTACGTTTATTATAAGCAAATTAGTGTAAAGGTATAAGCAAATACTTCAGGCTGGAACATGTCTGGGTTTATCTAACTAAATTAAAACTTTGGTATTTTTGAGGAAATTATTTGTGTGAAATTTTAGAAGTTTGAATTCAGAAGCGTCAACATCTGACATTTCTTATTGTTACTTTTTACATGAGTATCAGAAGTTTCACTTAATTTTTAACCTACTTAGGGAATTCTAAAATTCTTATATGAGACCAGAATTCCCTTAATGGTGTCTCTTTGCCTTTTCTTGACATAAGCAAGCAAATGCATGATGTTTGTTTTAAGTAGGCACAGTAGTATATTAGAGGGAATTACCTGGCTGCTTTTGCTATTAGCATTGATTTTAGAGCACTTGTTAGTTTGGTTTGATTGTTTTTATTGTATCTGTAAAACTGAAGCGATTGATTTCTTAAAATACTGTCCTTTCTTTGTAGCTATTGATGACATTATGACTCCAGAAGAAAAAGATAAGCTCTTCACTGCTATTGGTTATAGTGAGAGCTCCCACAACTTAGCTTTACCCAAGCAGGTAATTATTTTTTAGGTGGTTTAAGAAGTATTTTATTTCATTTTACTGTATTATGTTGAATTGGGTTAAATGAGTTATTGATTTTTATAAAAATGTTATCATTTGTTTCTTCTCACAAGAGTGTGTGAGAAGAATTGGAGTAAATTCTTTTTTAAATGTTTGATAGAATTTACCAGTGACATTATCTGGTCCTGAGGTTTTCTTTGTCGGGAGGTTTCTGCTTATTGACTCAATCACCTACTCATTATTGGTCTGTTCACATTTTCTATTTCTTCATGATTCAGTCTTGGTGGATTGTACATTTCTAGAAATTTATCCATTTTTTTCTAGGTTGTCTAATTTGTTGGTATATAGGTGTTCATAGTAGTCTCTTATGATCTTTTGTATTTCTGTATATGAGTTGTAATATCTCCTCTATTACTTACAATTTTATTCACATGTGTCATCTTTATTTCTTGCTTAGTCTAGCTAAAGGTTTGACAGTTTTGTTTTTAAAGAACCAACTTTTGGTTTTATTAATCTTTTCTATTGTTTTTTTATTCTCTATTTCATTTATTTCTTCTCTAATTTTTATAATTTCCTTTCTTCTTCTAACTTTGGGCTTTGGGATGCCGGGGAGGCTCAGTTGGTTAAGCTTCTGCCTTTGGCGCAGGTCCTGGGATCGAGTTTCGCATTGGGCTCCTTGTTCGGTGGGGAGCCTGCTTCTCCCTCTGCCTGCCCCTCCCCTGCTTGTGCTCTCCCTCTCTCTCTGAAAAGTAAATAAATAAAATCCTTAACTTTGGCCTTAGTTTGTTCTTCTTTTTCTAGTTCCTTGAGGTGTAAAGTTAAGTTGTTTATTTGAGATCCTTCTTTTTTCTTGTATGAATTTATCACTATAAACTTCCCTATTAGAAGGAAGATGCTTCTGCTGCATCCCATAAGTTTTGATGTATTGAGTTTCCATTTTTGTTTATCTCATGCTGTTTTTTTATTTTCCTTTTGATCTATTCTTTGATACAGTGGTTGTTCAGGGGTGTGTTGTTTAATTTCCACATATTAGTGAATTTTGTAGCTTTCCTCTTATTAAGATCTTACTCCATTGTGGTTGGGAAAGATACTTGATATAATTGATACCTTCTTGAATTTTTTGAGACTTGTTTCATTGCCTAATATATGATCTATCCTAGGAAATATTCCTGTGGGCTTGAGAAGAATGTTTATCCTGCTGCTGTTGAGTGGAATGTTTTGTGCATGTCTGTTAGATCCCTTTGGCTTACAGTGTTTAAATCCACTGTTTCTTTATGATTCTCTGTTAGGATGAGCTATCTGTTGTTGAGAGTGGGTTATTGAAGTCCCTAACTATTGCCATTTATTTCTCTTTTTAGTTCTGTTAGTATTTACTTTATGTATTTAGGTACTGTAATGTTGGGTGCATAAGTTTTTACAAATCTTATGTTCTCTTGATTGACTGATCTCTTTATCATTATATAATGACCTTCTTGTCTCTTTTGACAACATTTAACTTAAAGTTTATTTTCTTCTGATATAAATATAGCTACCCTTTTTGAGGGGAGTTACTATTTGCTTGAAGTATCTTTTTCCATTCCTTCACTTTTAGTCAATGTGTGTCCTTAAAGCTAAAGTGAATGTCTTTCTTGTAGGCAGCATATCATTGGATCTTATTTTTTTAAAAATCCATTCTGCCATTCTTTATCTTTTTTATTGGAAAATTTAATCTCCTTACTTTTAAAGTAATTATTTAGGTAAGGACTTACTGTTGCTATTTTGTTAATTGTTTTCTGTTTTATGAATCTTCCTCTCTTAATGTCTTCCTTTAAGGTTTGATGAGAATCAACTCCCTGCTTCTCTGTCCTACCTCGTTTTGACCTATCTATTTTTTGGTCAGGATTTTTTTTTCTCAGTGTTTTTTTAAGCCTTCCAAGACATCAAGCAGATGTTCTCTATATTTTGTCCAGTTTTTGAGCCAGAGGATTGGTCTGAATTAGTTTGCTTTAGTGAAAGTTGATGAATTGAGTCTTTATGTGACAAAATATTTTATCAAGTTTCATTTTTCTTATCTCAAACTAGGAGAAATGAATTTTGGATCTCTTGTAGTTGTCCTTTTTGAACAATTTTGTAATTTTGTATTGAAGTTTCTAATGTTCTTTTTGAACATTTAGATCACCTTATAATTCAAGAAATTTAAATAAGAAATTATTAAAGAAAGTAATAATTAAACTATAACAATTTCATTCATTCTTTTTGTTTAGTATGTTGCCCATATAATGACACTGAGACTAGTCAGCACCTCTGTCACATTAAGAGAAAACAAAAATATCCCAGAAATACTGAAAATTCAGATAATTGGCCTGGGCACCCAAGTATCTCAGCGACCAGGAGCACAAGCACTTAAGTAAGTTAAAAAGCTTATTATTTCAGTTTTTATTTCTAGATATGACTTGGCCAAAAAATAGTGTTATTGAGCATTAAACAACTTCTTTAGTTTCTTTTCCTTTTGTGTGTCAGATGGTCTTTTTATATTTGAATTTGTTTTATTACAAAGCTCTATGAGGAGTTCATCATTTATTCTACCCTCTGTTCTTTCCTTTGCAAAAATTTATTGGATACTGTTAAATTTATCAGTTTGATACTATGAAGGCTAGCATAGGAACATTAAGTTTCTGTTTTTAAGAAGTTTATGCTGTACATGTTAAGAGAGGATAACCAAAAAGTTAATAATATAAGAACTATATAACATATTAGCTGTAGGTGAGAAGATGCAGTAAAGTGAAATCCTTGAGGTTAATGCTACACAAGCTCAGTTGCAGAGAATAACTTGGGCTAGAAGAATTGGGATTTAGGGTAGCTGAGTAGAAAGAAGCAGGGATGAGGGTGTTTTCAGGTGACATGAAATAGAGGGTTGAGTTCCCTGAGTGAAGTGTAGCTTACGTTCATGTAACAGTGATCATCGGAACTTCTGTAGTGTTCAGGAGTTGGCCAAAGTGGGTTTCTCATGCGGATGAGAAGTTAAGAGCCAAAAACCAAAACAAAACCCCAGATTGTATGGGTAATTAAATGCCAGGCCAAGGAGTTTGGACTTTACCTCGGGTAATAGGTGTAGTACTGGCTCTCAAAGGAGTTTTTTTAAAAGGAAAATTTATATTTTAACCCATTATGTTACACAGCATCTTAATTATATTATTTATTTACTCACTGGATTGTAGGGTGGAAGCAAAGTTAGAACACTGGTACATCACAGGTCTGAAACAGCAGGGTGTTGTACCGTCACTCGTGGCTTCCATTGGCGATACTACCTCATCCTTGCTTAAAATCGAGTTTGAAACCAACCCCGAGAATAGCACGGCTGACCAGACTCTGATTGTTCAGTCTCAGCCTGTGGAGGTCATCTACGATGCTGTAAGTGCAAGGAGAAAGTAAATCTTTTTTTTTTTTTTTTTTTTTTTTAAAGATTTTATTTATTTACTTGAGAGAGAGAGACACAGCAAGAGAGGGAACACAAGCAGGGGGAGTGGGAGAGGGAGACGCAGGCTTCCCGCAGAGCAGGGAGCCTGATGCGGGGCTCGATCCCAGGACCCTGGGACCATGCCCTGAGCTGAAGGCAGACGCTTAACGACTGAGCCACCCAGGTGCCCCAGTCAATCTTTATTAAACCCTTCTTACACTTCTGACATATGGTGTTCTTATTTTTCCTCTTTTATACCTAACATTTATTTACTTAGCAACTAAGTTTACTAACACTTTTTTCTTGTTTTAAAAGCAGTACATGCTTACCAGTTAATTTTACTTTTTCATATGCTGCCATTTTTCTTCCTACTGTACTTATCTATGCTTATGTTAAAGTAAAAAAAAAAAATCTAATATACAATTCAAAAAGTCTGTGTTGGAGCGCCTGGGTGGTTCAGTCGGTTAAGCGTCTGCCTTCAGCTCAGGTCATGATCCAGGGTCCTGGGATTGAGCCCTGCCCTGGGCTCCTTGCTCAGCGGGGAGTCTGTTTCTCCATCTCCCTCTGCCTACCGCCCCCCACTTGTGTGTGCACATGTGTGCACGTTCTCTCTCTCAAATAAATAAAATCTTTTTTTTAAAAAAGTCTGTTTATTGTACCAACTACTCCCAAATAGTTATACACTGACTTCCTGTTCCAGTTCAGTTTTGCTTATTTTCCCTTTCCCCTAAATATCTGGACCAATTCAAATTGCTCTAGGAGTAATAAAAGAATTTTAAATATTGTTCATATGAAAAAAAAGCATTGACATTTAGATGTCATTGAAAATGCTGGCTCAAGTTCTGTATCTATGGTTCCATCTTTTATTCAAATGCTCTTAACTCATCTCAGGCTAGCCAACAGGATCACTAGTCATTGCATCCTTTGTAAGTTCATCCTCCTCTGTTGTTGAGAACCGTGACTTTTTTTTTTTTTTACTTCACAGTTTAGAAGTGTAGTCACAGGCAGGGTTTAATTTAATTTTTTAAATTAAAAAAAATTTAAATTGTGGTAAAATACATAAAATTTACCATCTTGGCAATTTTTAAGTGTATAGTTTAGTAGTAATGTCCATTGCTATAACAACATGACACCTTAGAACATACAAAGTCACCTCAATGACATGCACACATTGTTGCCAAGTAAGCTTACTTGGGCTATTCCTTTTTTTAGATTTTTTTTTTTTCCATGAGAGAGAGAGATGCAATAGGGCAGAGTATCTTTGGAGGTATCTCCTAAGTTTGGAGCCACAGTTGTTTAGAATTAAACTGAAACTTTAAAATTTATAATATGGAAAGTACTGTGTAGACTTGCTTATATTTTAAATTATTTTACAGAAAACCATCAATGCAGTGGTTGAATTCTTTCAATCAAATAAAGGATTAAATCTTGAACAAATAACATCAGCTACATTAATGAAGCTGGAAGAAATTAAAGAGAGAACAGCTACAGGTAAAGAATTTATCTGCATAAACATCAATGAAACTCAAAATTTTGTCTATTCTAATGAAAACTTTGTGTGTAACTCTGGTTCTAAACATAAATACTTTTATACAGCATGGTCTCTAAACTCAAGCCAAGTACTTTATGTGGTTGCTTAACTAAAGAAATGATGAATTTTGGGGCACCTGGATGGCTCAGTCTTTAAGCATCTGCCTTCGGCTCAGGTCATGATCCCAGGGTCTTGGGATTGGGCTCCCTGCTCGGCAGGAAGCCTGCTTCTCCCTTTCCCACTCCCCCTACTCTGGCTGTATAGGGGCTTCCCTCTCTGGCTGTGTCTCTCTCTGTCAAATAAATAATTTAAAAAAAATGTTTAAAAAAAGAAATGATGAATTTTCTCTCTCTGGATAAAATACTAGCTATGTTGGGTTTACTGTACAGTGTAATGATATGATTGTCTCCCATTGACCATATGGAGTTTCACCTTAGATGCTTAATTTTGAGGATAGTCTGTGAGAACTGATGCTCCCCCATAATACTTTTCAAGTGATACTCGTATTCTCATTGTTAATATAATTACGTATGTCAACTTGACCATCTAATCTTTTATTATTTCTTTTAGGACTTACACACATTATTGAAACTCGAAAAGTCCTTGATTTAAGGATAAATCTGAAGCCTTCTTATCTAATACTTCCACAGACAGGTTTCCACCATGAAAAATCAGATCTTCTCATTGTAGACTTTGGTACATTTCGGGTAGGTGTATATCCATTTCTTCCTGCCCATTTTTGCTCAGGTTGGAAGCTAGCTATCTGACAGTTTGCTGGTTTTCCCTCAGAGTTCACTTAAATTAAACTTAGACTTATTTCTTCTTAGTATTTTGTCAAGCCTAGCTTAGATTGAGTATTTTATGTATATTTTATGGCTATTAAAAAAAACATGGAAAACCCCTAAAATTTTCTGTAATGGTAGATGATTTGATATTGAGGACTGGATTACTGCTGTATTTTTCTAGTTGTAGAGAAGTACTAGATTTCCAGAGTTTAATTACACAGTGTTATTTGTTAATTTACTTATTTTGACAATAGGAAATTATACACATATTAATATACTTGTTATACCACTGTCAGCAATTAAATTGAGTAAGAGAACGCTAAGGTTTTGGGTGTCGAACCCATTAGAAATCCAAGCATCTGAGAAAAAGTGAAGATTTCAGAAAATACAGTCCCGAATGGATCCTTGCTTCCTTTGGGAAGAGGGAAAAGGAAGTGGAGGTTGAAGCTGAATTCTAATGGCCTGTTTATTCAGGTGATGTAATGAGAAGAAGAAGGAACAAAACCTGTGATTTCATGGTGAAGAGGTTAGGTTGTAGGCGTGCTGAGCCATGAGTTGCAATAACTGCTGAGAGCCAGGAAGAGTTGCATGTCTAGACAGGTTCTTTGAGGTAGACAGCTGTGTAACTGATCTTCTAATTAGTACAAATATGGTGAGCACCTAGTACCCAAACATATTAAAGAGGTATACTGAAATATTATATTCCTAATAAAATACTTGCAAAAAATTGTCAGAAGATTAAGCAGAACGTGAACTCACTAAGGACAGAGTTTTCATTTTAGTTAGGTTTTAAGAAAACACAACAAAAATATTAATATATTTTTCTGCTAAGAAAATTGAAGTTTTTGTCCATTTTAGCTTAACAGTAAAGATCAAGGTTTGCAGAAGACTAATAATTCATCTCTGGAAGAAATAATGGATAAAGCATATGACAAGTTTGATGTTGAAATAAAAAGTGTGCAGTTACTCTTTGCAAGAGCAGGTAAGCTTTTGCTCAATTTTTAGGATCTTGAAATTATGTTGAATAGCTTAGGTAAATATGTGTGCATGTATATCAACCGTGACAATGTTTTGAACACATGTCCTGTTGGTCACTTAAGAAAACCAAATCGGAGCCCATCAGTGCAAATCATTGCCACAGGTAGAAATAGAGATAAAAATACGCCTATTCATCTTCAGGTACTTAGCAGCGTTTGAATCTAGGTCCAGTCATTGCCTATTTGTTGTGATGTGACTATGAAACTGCCCAGAACACAAAAATAGAAGTTGCCATTGGCTTAAGTTTTTCTTTCTCAGTGCTTTTGGGATGTCTCAATGTTGTCTTCCCTTGCTACTTTATTTTTAAATATTTTGACTTTATTAGCCTAGTCATTATTTCAGTAGTATTACAATCTACTTTTGTAGATATCTGACAAGTATGGATATAGTCTTAAAACCCTAAAGGTAGTTAATTATTTTCCAGAAGTTATGGTGTTTTCTACTGCTTAAGTAAAGAACACTGGTTCTCCATACTTGTTTAATTTCTAAAAGCAATAATTATTTGCTAAATATCCTTGAATTTAGCACTTTGTGGTAGGTCATTGGAAGAAAGAAAGTAACTCTGTGTGCAGAGTGTATAGTCTAGTAGGAATGAAGAGATTTATTAAAATGTAAATACATAATGCTTTATTAATTCCTTGGAGGGAAGTACTTTTACACAGACCATTTTACACAGACCATTAAAACTGCCTTTTCTTTCATATGTACTTAATAATAATTGTTTGAGTTATAAGTGATAAAAGATGTTCAGTGATTGCCATCACTTAAGATCTGTGTAGGATTCTGTTGGAAAGTCTGACTCTGGAACTTTTTTTTTTTTGGAGAAAAGTGATTATTACACTTTTTTATCATAAAATCTTAATAAAACTCATTTTTGTTTTAGAATTATGTGCTAAACTAGTGTAATTTCTCTAAGGAACCCCAGAAACCTCTTTTTTTCCTCTGTCATTTTCTATTTTTTTTTTCCTTTTTTCACTGCAACCACCTACCTTGACCACTAATTCCAGAATCAGGGCAATAAAGTCCTGTTTTTTTTTCCTATTTGCTTTAGAATGCAAGATGTTACATGAACATCCTCCAAATATATATTTACAATTATTTTTATATCACAGTCTTTGACTCCTGTTGGTCTTATTTTATTTTATTTATTTTTTTGTTTTTGTATCATTGTTTATTTTAATCTGTTATAGGCCATTTTGATTGTTCTGTCCCCCCATCACATATGCACTAATGCTTATAAACATATTTGTATATAAAACTATTTCTTTCCCACTGATTTTTTCCTTTATATTTTTATTCCCCACAGTAGACTATCCTTTATCAGTACTTGTGAATCACTTCATAGTCTTTAGATACATAAGCCAGATTGATAGCCTAGACATGATAGACCTAGGATGAGGCTAAAGAATGTCAAATGGAGTTAGAGTAGACATGTGAAAAAATAAACACTGAAATTCCTTGTCATTAATAACCCTCATTTTTAGAGCATGGGTGAATTTTAATTTTTTTTTCTGATGTGGACTGTATAATTTATTATAGCAAAGTATTTTAGTATTCATACAGCAGTAATAATCCAATGAGAATTGTTTAGTAATTAAGTGGGGAAAAGTGCCCACTTATTATGAACTGTTACTGCTAACTAAAAAACATTTTGAAATAAACCGTTACGTTATTAACTGTCAGTCTTATTTTATTTTTTTTGTCAATCTTATTTTAAAAAATAAAGGTCATTTAACATATGCTGAAAGAAGTAAAAATTAGTATTTATTGAATACGTTTGCTGTTTTCTATTAAGTTAGAGTAATTTTTCACAGAACATTGGAAGACTAGTTTAATTTTAAAATTTTTTTAAAGATGAAAATTGGAAAACGTGTCGATTTCAGCATCCATCAACTATGCATATATTGCAACCCATGGATATTCATGTTGAGTTGGCCAAGGCAATGGTAGAAAAAGACATTAGAATGGCCAGGTAATGTATTTCTTTTATATTATAAAATTAACAAGGCGAAATGTATCTGTATCAGTTACTGGATTTTATTTATTTATTTATTTATTTATTTATTATGTTATGTTAATCACCATACATTACATCATTAGTTTTTGATGTAGTGTTCCATGATTCATTGTTTGTGTATAACACCCAGTGCTCCATTCAGTATATGCCTTCTTTAATACCCATCACCAGGCTAACCCATCCCCCCACCCCCCCTCTCCTCTAGAACCCTCAGTTTGTTTCTCAGAGTGCATAGTCTCTCATGGTTCGTCTCCCCCTCTGATTAAAGAACTAGATTTGTGAAGGACAGAAAAAATGATTATCTTATAGCAAAAATACATTTTTAAGAAAATGTTTATTTGAATTATGATGTATCCCTTCTCTTATTTCAGAAGTATTTGGAATTTTATAATGTGTAAAAGTTGGTTATCCGTGTTTTTGAATGGATCAAATCCAACAATTCAATATCAATAAAATAAAATCTTCAAAAATCAGCGATGTGGATGGAGCTAGAGATTGTTATGCTAAGCAAAATAAGTCAGAGAAAGACAAATACCATATGATTTCACTCATATGTGGAATTTAAGAAACAGAACAGATGAATGTGGGGTGGGGGGAGAAAAAGAGAGGCAAACCAGAAAACAGACTCAACTATAGAGAACTGAGAGATGCTGGAGTTGGAGGTAGGTGGGGTAGATGGGTTAAATGGGTGACAGATATTAAGGAGGGCACTTGTTGTGAAGAGCACTGGATGTTGTATGTAAGTGATAATCACTAAATTCTATTCCTGAAACTAATATTACACTGTATGTTAACTAACTGGAATTTAAATAAAAACTTGAAACTAGGGGAAAAAAATAGAGGCTCTTTTGATAATGAAACCACATAAAATCTTGAGAATAATTCAAGGGAATGAAAAGTAGGAACTGAATTTTGAATTTAAGGAGATAATTATGAAATATTTATGCTGCCTTCTTAAAAACAGCCTTACTGAAATATTATTGATATTCAGTAAGCTACATCTAATTAAAGCATACAATTTGATAAGTTTTGACATGTATATCAGTAAGCTACATCTAATTAAAGCGTACAGTTTGATAAGTTTTGACATATATATCTATGAAACCATCACTATAGTCAAGATAATGAACACATCCATCATCCCCCCAGAGTCCTTGTGTCCCTTTATACAGTTGGCCCTTGAACAGTGCAAGGGTTAGAGGCACTAGCCCCCATCCCAGTCCCACACTCGCTCTTTTGAAAATCCATGTATAACTTTTGATTTCCCCTAAACTTAACTACTAAAAGCCTACCTTTAACTGGAAGCCTTACTGATAATATTAGCAGTTGATTAACACATATTTTGTGTGTGTGTTATATCTTCTGTTTTTACAATAAAGCTAGAGAAAAGAAAATATTATTAAGAAAATCATAAGGGAGAGAAAATACAATTACAGTACTTTATCGTATTTATTGAAAAAAAATCCGCATTTAAGTAGACCCATGGAGTTCAAACCCAAATTGTTCAAGGGTCAACATCTCTATTTGTGAGGGATATTTGTGCTTTCATTGTTTTTGTATCAGCATATCAGGGTAATGTTGGCCTCATGGAGTGAGTTTTTTGGAGGAAGTTGTGTAGAATTATTTCTTTTCTATATGTTTGGTGGAGTTCATTTAGTGAAGCCATCTGGACTTGAGTTTTGTTTTTTGGGGGAGAGTTTTTAACTGCAAATTCAATATATTTCATAGATAGAGCTATTCAGATTTTTTTGAGTGATCTTTGGTAGTTTGTCTTTTAAGGAAGGAATCTGTCCATCTTAGTTTTTGAGTTTATTGTCATAAGATTGTTCATATATTATTATATTGCCTTTTTTTTTTTTAATTTTTTTAAGATTTTTATTTATTTATTTGATGAGAGAGAGACATAGCGAGAGAGGGAACACAAGCAGGGGGAGTAGGAGAGGGAGAAGCAGGCTTCCCCGTGGTGCAGGGAGCCCGATGTGGGGCTCGATCCCAGGACCCCGGGATCACGACCTGAGCCGAAGGCAGACGCCCAACGACTGAGCCACCCAGGCGCCCCTATTATATTGCCTTTTTAATACATAGAGAATTTGCAGTGATGCTATATCTCTCTCTCTGCTGATGTTAGTAGTTTGTGCCTTTTCTCTTTTTTTCCTGATCAGGTTATCAGTTTTGTTGATCATCTTCTGAAAGAATCAGCTTTTGGCTTCAATTATTTTCTCTATTGTCCTTCCGTTTTTTATTTCATTGATTTCCACTCTCATGTTTGTTACTGCTTTTTCCCCTTCTGCTTCCTTTGGGTTTCATTTACTTCATTTTCCTAGTTCTTTAAGGTGGAAGTTGAAAACACTGATTTAAGAACTTCTTTTCTACTATCGGCATTGAATGTTGTATATTTCTCTTGAAATACTCCTTTACTGTACCTCTCATATTTTGAAATTCTTAAGTCAGTAGGCTGGGGTATTCCTAGGTCTTCCCTCATTTGTTTTCCGTTTTTCATCTGTCTTTTGTTGACTAATGTCCAATGTCTTTTAAACCATTGTTTCATGTATTTTGTCCAACTTTGTAGTTATTTTGGGTGGGAGGGTTCATCCAGTCCCTCTATTTGAGATGCCTTTAGTTTCACAAATAATAAAGAAGCATCTTTACATATTTATGGTGCTTTCAACTGACAGAGTACTTTTATAGAAAGTTCAATATCTTGAGACAGGAATAGCCAACCGGCCTCTTTTCATTTGTGCCTTATACAGAATATCATTCTTCATATAATCGTTAGGCAGCTGTCAACTTGAGCTGCTCACGTTGGCAAGTCAAAGATAAGCAGTAACTGGAAAGAACTTCCTGAGCAGCAAACAGCTGCCACAAAGCTATTGAGACAGATAAACCGAGGCAGTTATGCTGAGTAGGGAAGCCAAGTAGAAGCAGGGCCCAAAAGTAAGCAACTAATGAAAGCATAGCAGTGATTCAGCAGTGGGTAAAACAGATGTCCTCAGGGTGCGTATATTTTAATCAGGAGACATAAAATAAGCAAATATATATGATATGTCAGGTGCTGACAAGTACTAGAAACGGAAATAAAGCAAGGCAAGGGGATAGAGAGTGATGGAGTAGATACTCTTAGATATGTATAATATAAAATCTTTGATGCCAGGAAATAGTTAAAGCATGTATAGTGGTTTTAAAAATTAGACATTGTGTTTGAAAATATGTTCATAAAAATCAGTTAACTTTAAAAGGTTTGGCTGCTGAAGAGGGATACATTAAAATTATCTGGAAACTTGGCTTACGCAGAACCTCTCATGCTCTGACAATGTTGACTGAATGAGGCATTAGTTAGATTAAAACATGTCCAGAGTCACTTTGACTCCACAGTGTAGTCTCAAATCCATTTCCCCCCCTCCCCCATAATAGAGAGAAGCTGGACCTTAAAACCTTACAGTTGAATTGTATTTTTAGATTGAAAGTATCTGGAGGACTTCCGTTGGTGCATGTGAGGATTTCTGACCAGAAGATGAAAGATGTGCTATGTTTGATTAACAGTATACCCTTGCCACAGAAATCCTCTGCACAGTCTCCAGAGAGACAGGTAAATGGATATAATAAAAATGCTGCATCTTCACATATCTGTATATGGTGAGGTTTTTTCATCTTTCTTTGAGCTAATTTGTTTTTGAATATTTTTTAGGGCCAATTTCATTTATTTGATACACTTCTGAAGTTTAATGTTGTTGATTCTATACAAAAGTGCATATGGCATTGAATAGGTAAATTTTGAAGCCTGTTTTCACTACTGTTTAGAGTGGTGGTAGGAAGTCAACTTTTAGAGAACAAAGGGAACAAAAAGACATAAATGAAAGGAAAAAAATGTTTTACAAATTTATGAAATGTGTTTAAGTAAATTAGATACAAAAATCTTCCTTAAAACTATTACAAAATAGAATAATTTGTATGTAATTTTCATACACATTAGACTTAAAAGTTGTAGATAACTTTAATTGGAATTGATCTTTACAACATAAAAAAGGTGTTAAATTTCCACTTACTTTGAAATGAAATCTGAGAGAGCCCACCAATGCTGATACCATTTTCCAGGAACCTGTAATACAGACGCACAGTTAGTATTGTCAGAGACAGCAACTAAATGATACACTATGATAAGTAGACTTGTCTACTAGAGTAGTACACAGTCTGCCCTTATGAATACAGGTGGTAGTCTTAATCGTTAGTAAACACTAGCCAACCATTAATTGATTGCATAAAGTGCTTTTTTGGAAGATTTGTGTATTGTGTGTATATGTGGTTTTCCATCTCTCTCTATCCTCTATTACTTTTTCAGTATTTTTCTCATTTAAGTACATTTGATCCTGCTAAATCAGTATGTTAAGAAAACTTTTTGTATTCTTTTCTAGGTATCCTCAATTCCCATTATTTCAGATAGGACAAAGGACCTACTTGGTACTTCACTGTTGCTAGATGGAGTAGAATCAGGTAAGGAAAGTAAATGTTCTTTATTAAACCAAGCCTATATACATTTGTATATAGAGATAAGATTTTCAGAAAATAAAGGAATTTTGAAAGTATTAAAGCAACTCACTGGTTTTAGTTCTAGTTGTTCTACTAACCAACAGTGTCATTTTGAGTCACTTTTTTTTTTGGTTTTGTTTAAATTCAAGTTAGTTAACATATAGTGTATTATTAATTTGGGGTAGAATTTAGTGATTCATCAAGACAGTATGGTACTGGCACAAAAACAGATAATATAGATCAATGGAACAGAATAGAGAACCCAGAAATGGAGTCACTTTTTTTTTAAGGCCAGTTTCTTCATTTGAATGAAAGGATTTTTTTTTTTTTTTAAGATTTTATTTGTTTGAGAGAGAGTGAGTGAGAGAGAGAGAGAGAGAGAGCACAAGCTGGGGGAGGGAGAGGGAGAAGCAGACTCCCTTACTGAGCAAGGAGCCCAACATGGGGCTCAATCCCAGGACCCCGGCATCACGAGCTGACCTGAAGACAGACGCTTAACCGACTTAGCCACCCAGGTGCCCCGAAAGGATTTTTGTGATTGACAGTGCATAAGAGTCTAAATAAGCTACTTTTTCTTTTTTGCCCCAATTTCTACCTGATCTGATCTTTTTTTCTAGCTCTAGCCTAACTGATCTTGTTTAATTTTGAAGTAGAGTGTAAGCTTCATGAGAACAAGGACCATGTCTGCCCTGTTTACTTTAGTATCCTTAATGTCTGGTACAGACTGATGTATGATAGATGATGCCAAACAGTTATTTATATTGAATATTGAATTAGTGAACTGAATTGAAAAACAGAACTATTGAAGAAAAAAATAATAGGGTAGTTTGGTCTTTATATATCATTATCACATGTCAGGTTGAGTTACTTGGTGGGATTCGAAAAACATAACTGTATTCTGATTCTAAATATGAAGATTATATCTAATAAATGAATTTTACTTTTGAGAGATTTGAGTGTTTCATGCAGTTTTCAGTGGGCATTCTCTCAAGTCAAATGAATGTGTTCTTTAGAGTCTGATGATGAATATTTTGATGCCGAAGATGGAGATACACAGACTGGTAAAAGTGTGACAAGTTCAGTACTAAAAAAAGTTGCAGAGGCCCCAAATGAGGAGCTCATTAATCTTTTACTAAAGTTTGAAATTAAAGAGGTAGGTATTTTTGTTTTGTCCATAAATAAATATATTGTTGTCATCACTATCCTTGTAAACTATCTCATGCTAGATTCAAACATTAAGTGTATTAAAAATATACTGTCTTCCCTACTTCCTAACACACACACACACAGTTCCAAGAAAATGAAATGTTATTTTGTAAAAACTGATATGAGAGTGATCTATACTGTATCTAATCTATTCTGGAAAAGCTCAAGATACCTAAATGAGATTTTCTTTTCTGTAGAAAATTTCTATGACATGTTTACATTAATTTTTTTTTTTTACTTTTAAGCTAAATAATATTGCTTATTTTTATGTTTATAGTTCAGAAAAGTATAAACAACCTAAATTTTCAGCATGTCTTTATATCCATTAAAAGCATGTAATAAAAGGAAACATTGACCTGGAAAGATGTTTATAAATATCATGCTTTTAGAGAAAAAAGAGATTATAATACCAAGGACATCATGATTCTATTTAGAAATTACACATGCATTTTTTTCTTTGATAATGCATGATGGACAACGTTCATTTCTGTGCGGTGGAATTATGGTTTCTTATTTGTGCCTGTTTGTTTTTCCATATACTCTAAATTTTTAATAATAAATATGCATTGCTTTGATAATAAAACACAAAGGTATAAAAAGATGTTTCTTATTGACTGCTTTATATCCCAGTGTGAGATGATGTCCTAAAATGTAATGTCAGAAATACCAGATTTTAATTGTGTATATAAATCCCTCTAAGTATTATTGGTATTTGTTTAAAGGAAATATGTATTATTTATCTTTAGCCTTCTTTGACTTCTCTCTTTTTTTCATATGCCCATCTAAAGTATCAGAAAATCCCTTGACTCTTAACTTCAGAATACATTCAAATGATTGCTTTTCTACTGCACTGTCCAAGTCACCGTCTTGCCTGGACTAGTGCAGTAGCCTCATAATGTCTCTCTGCTTCCATAAGTTACTCTGTTCTTAACACAGTAGCTAGAGTGATCCTTTTTTTTTTTTTTAGAGCATGCCAGCGAGGTTTGTGGGGGGCGGGGAGGAGAGGGAGAGAGAGAACCAAGCCTGATGCAGGGCTTGATCTCATGACCCTGAGACCATAACCTTGAGCCAAAATCAAGAGTTGGACACTTAACTGATGGAGCCACCCAGGTGCCCTCAGAGTAATCCTTTTATTTTTTATTTTTTTATTATGTTCAATTAGCCACTGTATAGTACATCATTAGTTCTTGATATAGCGTTCAGTGTTTCTTTTAAAGTAAAAGTCAGATCATGTCATTTCTCTGCTCACAACCATCCGTTGGCCTCCATCTTTTTTTTTTTTTTAAATTTAATTTAATTTTATTATGTTAGTCACCATACAGTACATCATTAGTTTTTTTTTTTATAAAGCATTTCTTTTTTTTTTTTTTATTCTTATGTTAATCCCCATACATTACATCATTAGTTTTAGACGTAGTGTTCCATGATGGCCTCCATCTTGATTAGAGTAAAGGGTTAAGTCCTTCCCATGGCCTGCTAGGCCTTACATGGCATACAGGTCACCCCATGTGACTTCTTTAGATTCATCTTCAGTTCTCTTCTGTGTTGCTCACTCTGCTCCAGGCATATTTCATGATCCCTTCAGTAAATATTCATCAAGTGTCATCATGGAGTGCATTGTTTTAGATACTGAAGTTATAGCAGTGAGCACAAAGTTCTTGCCTTATGGAGCTTACACTTGCCTTTTGTTCTTCCTTATGTATACCAAAGCACATTCATTGTGCTTGCCGGGGTATTTTTTTTTGTTTTTTTTTTTGTTGATGTTTTTTTGCCTGGAACACTCTTTTTCTGTATGACTTGATTCTTTACTTCTATTAGATACTTGCTCAAGTGCCATCTTACTGGAAAGGCCTGACTACCCAATAAAGGGAACCTTCACTTTTCCCCACTCTTCTTAGAATATAAGCTCCATCAGGACAAGGACCTTGTCTGTCCTGGTCACTTTGATGTTCCTAGTGGTTGGTATGGCCTTGTACATGGTAGATGATGCCCAATAAATATTTTATTGAATATTGAATGAATAAACTAAAATGATAAACAATGATAATCAGAATCATCTAAGAAAAAATAGTGTTGTTTTTCCCAACTTGACTTCTTTTGCCATTTTGAGGTTTTAAATGTTGCTGTAGTGAAATATATTAAATTTTTTCTTTATATCTTAGTGTATGTTTAGAAAATTCTCGATTACAAAAATATTTACCCACAATTTAATATATTATTTTATGATTTCATTGCTTTCACTTAAATCATTGATTTATCTGAAATTTACTTTTGTATAACAACTCTGTACTGAATATCTTATACTATCTTATTGTTTCTATTTTTCAGTTGACACTCCTAGTTTTTCTTAAGTATATATCACTGCCAACAATGTTATTTTTGCTTTTTTTCAGTATTTACATTGTTCTGGTTGTTATTGCCACCTAACAGGTTATCCCAAAACATGATAGCTCAAAACAACTGTTTTATTTTGCTCAGAGTATTATGGGTTAGGAATTGTGGAAGGGCCCAGCTTAGCAATTTTTTTAAAAGATTTTTATTTATTTATTTGAGAGAGGGAGAGAGAGAGAGTAAGCACTTGTGGGGGCCAGGGGGGCAGAGGGGAGGGAGAAACTGACTCCCCGCTGAGCAGGGAGCCCGACACTGGGCTTGATCCCAGGACCCTGAGATCATGACGTGAATCAAAGGCTTAACCCACTGAGCCACCCAGGCACCTCCCAGCTTAGTAATTTTTGTGTATAGTTTTTCATTTGGTTGCAGTCAGATTTGCTGGAGCTACAGTGACCTGAAGCTTCAGAGGGCCTCAGAAGTGTCTCACTCTTGAAGCTGGCACTTAATACTGGCTGTTGGCTGGGAGCTCAGCTGGGACTGTTTGAAATGCTTACTCATGGCCTCCTGAACATGGCAGTGTCTGGGTAGTTGAACTTTTTACATGGCAACTAGCTTTCCCTCAGTATGCATTCCCAGGTGGAAGTTTTATGGGTCTTTCTTATCATTGGAAGTTATTATAGTGTTGCTTCCTCTGTAGTCCGTTGAATGAAGTAGTCACAAGCCTGTTGAAATTCAAAGATGGTAGACAAAGATCTCTATCTCTTGATGGAATATCAAAGAACTTTCATGTTTTAAAAATTGCCACGTAGGGGCGCCTGGGTGGCTCAGTCATTAAGCATCTGCCTTCGGCTCAGGTCATGATCCCAGGGTCCTGGAATTGAGCCCAGCATCGGGCTCCCTGCTCAGCGGGAAGCCTACTTCTCCCTCTCCCACTCCCCCTGCTTATGTTCCCTCTCTCTCTGTGTCTCTCTCTGTCAAATAAATCTTCAAAAAAAAAAAAATTGCCATATAAATATTTTGTATTTGATTGACTAAATATACTGGCTGTCATATCCAGAATTAATTTAAATAATACTGTAATAGTGAATAGCCTGTCATACTTTTTACTTTAATGGGAATGCTGTTTTTTTTTAAATCAACACACATGATTTAAACATGATGGTAGGTTTAAACATGATAGGGTTAAACATCTAAACATGATAGGTTTAAGAAAAACATTTTAGTAAGAATACATACATTCCTGTTTCTACTAAATTAAAAAAGTAAATCAATAATTGATGTAAAATTATATCATGATTTTTATATAGATGTAGTTGTATTCTGAATAATAGAATTTAAGGTGATAATTTCCAGTCATAGTAAATAACTTTATGGTAGTAAGAAAGTATGAGCAAAGTTTCTATTATTCTCATGATGATATGTATGAAAAAAAATTTTGTTTTTAAGTATGATTCTAAAATTCATCAAGCCTTTATTGTCTGTCCTGATCTTTTAGGTGATTTTGGAATTTACCAAACAACAGAAAGAAGAAGATACAATTCTAGTATTTAATATTACTCATTTAGGAACAGAGGCTACGATGAGAACATTTGATATAACTATGGTATCTTATTTAAAGAAAATCAGCTTGGATTACCATGAAATTCAAGGTAATAGTTGTAAAAATAGAAATGATGGTTTATAAATTTAATATCACTTTTAGTATCTGAAACACTTGTGTATATAATAATATTTATAATAAATAATAGCACCTGTTTTAAGAATTTTATAAGTAATAACTCATTTAACCCTTATGACAATGTTATTATCTCCAATTTACATATGAAGAAACTAAGGCATAAATTTTATATAATTTAACCAGGGTCATACTGCTGGTTAGTGGCTAAAACATGATTAAAACCAATTAAAACCCTGGAAGTCTGGGTTTGTATTCTTAGCTACTGTGATCTGCTGTCTTAGAGAGTCCATATAAATCTCCTTTATGTAGGGAATATTATTCCCATTTTACAAAGTAAGGTTAAATAAGGAGGGATTAAGTGGCTTATTCAAGACCATGCATTTTAGGAATAGCAAAACCTAGAATTTCTCTCTGATCTTGTAATATTAAAGTCTTTGTTCTTTCTATTAAATAGTGTTTATATATCAGAAGCAGCACCAGGTTATAAAAACTTAGGATGGGGGATAAAATTCATTATTTTAGAAGCTCTTATGGTTTATTTCAGTGTACATCTTGTGTGCTAATTAAGTATTTGAAGAATGATGTAATGGGTGAATCTACAGTAATTACTTAATATTTGCCTAATATTTTAGTCAAATATAAAGTCCTATTTTTGTTATTTTTTAATAGTTGAAACTAAAACACATCTCAGTTTAGAAGAAAAATGTTTTATGTTAGTTTCTATAAACACTATGTTTGGATGGAGTTTACATTACTGTCTTGAGGGGAAAATGTAAAAAATTTGCTAGGCTGTTTTTTCCTTTAGGGAAGGTTATGACCTTGATGCTGAAGTGAAAATTCTGAGATTTCTCAGGAGCAGGAGTTATAGAACTGCAAATAATAAAAGATGGATAAAGTGGTGTATAAATCACTTCTTCCACAGCTTTTTGAGGCAGTTCCTTGGTATGTTTATGTGAAGGATATAGAGGATATCTAGTAGTGTACCTGTAGTTTTTAAATTAAAAGAAATTTAGCAATTCCCCTCCCTTAGAAAATACTTTCTTTTCTAATATGCCTTCTCTCTTGGCCTAAACAAAGAAAATTATGCAAATTTCTTTAATATGAATGAAATATTCTTAGAATTTTATAGCTGAATAAGGTATTACATATTTTTCTTTTTTTTTTTTTTTAATTCCTTAATTTTTTATTCATGGTACCACTACCACAATTTACAGGGCAATATACCTGATGTAATAAAAAGAAAAAGACAGGGCGCCTGGGTGGCCCAGTTGGTTAAGCGACTGCCTTCGGCTCAGGTCATGATCCTGGAGTCCCGGGATCGGGTCCTGCATCGGGCTCCCTGCTCGGCGGGGAGTCTGCTTCTCCCTCTGACCCTCCTCCCTCTCATGCTCTCTGTCT
Organism: Leptonychotes weddellii; assembly: GCF_054177405.1. Lineage (NCBI taxonomy): Eukaryota > Metazoa > Chordata > Mammalia > Carnivora > Phocidae > Leptonychotes > Leptonychotes weddellii. The sequence goes on along the minus strand of NC_138377.1, from coordinate 90,817,087 downwards.
CTCATTCTCTCTGTCTCAAATAAATAAATAAAATCTTTAAAAAAAAAGAAAAAGACAAACCTACAACAGATAAAAGACCTCAGGAATGTACATCTAATTGACACTACATTACATTAATCAATAGCTGCACTTTGTGCAAACTGTGGCTATGAGAGTCCTGAACAAGAAGGGTTTCCTGTTTAAGCTGCAGTAACTTTTCTGACCCTGGATCGTCGTTCCTTCTGTGGCAGATTTTTACAGTTCCTCTAATGCATTTGGGACGACTGTTTCAAAGTAACCTGCAGCTTTCCTGACAACTCCTCGCTCTCTCTCCTGCTAAGAACTGTAGCCTTTTTCTTCTGAAATTTTTTTAGAACCTTCTGCTACCATATCCACCACTTCCACCACCAGATCCATAACCACCACCATAGGGACTGCCCGAGCTTCTTCCACCAAAACTGCCCCCCTTCATGGGCCCTAATTTGATTGCTGTTGTCCACTATAATTTCCAAAATCATTATAGTTCCCACCACCACCATAGTTACCTCCAAAATTTCCTCCTTCATTGTAACCATCATATACTGCACCACCACCTCCATATCTGCCTTCTTGGTTTCCATATCCTGGTCCACCACCACCATAGCCTTCTCTACTGCTATAACCGGGACCACCATTATAGTTGCCACCATCACCTCCAAATCCATTGTATCCACCATCACCTCCTCCATAACTACCTCTGCTGCCACCACCTGCGCCACCATAGCCTTCTCTTCCACCAGAGTTTCCTCCACGACCCATGAAGTTGCCAGATCCACCTCCACGCCCTCTTTGTGATCCAGCAGACTGCATTTCTTGTTTAGAAAGGGCTTTTTTCGGGCGCCTGGGTGGCTCAGTTGGTTGAGCGACTGCCTTCGGCTCAGGTCATGATCCTGGAGTCCCGGGATCGAGTCCCGCATCGGGCTCCCTGCTCGGCGGGGGGTCTGCTTCTCCCTCTCCCACTCCCCCTGCTTGTGTTCCCTCTCTCGCTGTGTCTTTCTCTGTCAAATAAATAAATAAAATCTTAAAAAAAAAAAAAAAAGGAAAGGGCTTTTTTCACTTCATAGTTATGCTCATAAATAGTGTGGTATTTCTGAACAACAGTTTTATCAACTGTATCATGATCATCAAAAGTTACAAAAGCACATCCTCTCTTTTTTCCACTCTGCCTGTCTTCTACAACTTCTATGGTTTCAATCTTGCCATACTTTTCAAAGTAGTCTCTGAAATTATATTCTTCTGTATCTTTTTTAATACCACCAACAAAAATTTTCTTCGCTGTTAGATGGGCACCAGGCTTTACAGAATGCTCCCTAGAAACAGCTGTCTTTGGTTCCACTACATGCCCATCAACCTTGTGTGGTCGGGCACACATTGCTGCATCCACTTCTTCAACACAAGAGTAAGTCACAAAACCAAAACCCCTGGAATGTTTTGTTTGGGGGTCTCTCATCACCACACAATTTGTAAGTGTACCCCATTTTTCAAAATGTTCTCTTAAACTATCATCTGTAGTTTCAAAGCTCAAATCACCAATAAACAGTTTTCTCAACTGCTCTGGCTCCTTTGGATCATGGCCCTCCTCCCCCCGGCGGTGGTGGTGGCCATGGCCGGAGTTAGGCTGGGGGCGACTGGGCGGCGGTTTTACCTCCATTTTAAGACCGGACTCACCTCTTCCAACTCGAGTTCAATATGGGACCCGGTATTACATATTTTTCTAGTTCAGTCTTGTTATATAGTTGAGAAACTAAAGTTGAGTATCTCCTAGTAAGGGTAGAGATGAACTAGGATTAATTTTTCTTAATTCTTAATTAACTTGTCTTTCTACTGCCATAAAAATGCACATATGTCCTTAAAAATATCTAGGGAAGTATTGATTATTTTTGAACACAGATGTAAAATCAAATGAAAATAAATATGCATGTTTTTAAGTAAGCTGGATGCTAAAGGTAAGATCAATATTTAGATTGGTTTATTTATTCACCAGTGCGTGAAAATATGTGCAGATAGTCTGTTAAAGCTTAATTAACAACATTTTTTTTAAGAAGAAAAAGACATACAGAAAATTCCAATCTTAAAAAAAGAGCAATTTATTTGAAACACTTTTTTCTTTTTCTTTAATCTAGGATCCAGAAAGAAGCCCCTTCACTTGATTAGCTCTTCTGATAAACCTGGATTAGATCTCTTAAAAGTAGAATATGTTAAGGTAAGGGCCATAAAATGTTTACATATTTATTGTATACTCTAAACTGTCCTCTGGAAGGAAAAAGATGATTAGTAGAAAAAGCAGATCAGTAAATGCTCTAGATGTTTGTCATAGGTTTTAACCACAGGGATATCCACTGTTTCTTTTTCCATTTTCATGTTACACTTTCTCTTTCACTTAAGTACAAGACTAGGACCATTAAGAAGCCACCAAGCTCCCTGTCCCCAAAGATAGAAGCTTGGGATGATGTAGAATGCACTCCTATCTCTTGGGGCATATTCACCTGCCTATATTCGTTGTATGTGTAGGTGATATTTGGCTGAGTATCCTTCATCTAAAGGGATAAAGTCAAATTTGATTGGGTGCAGAAAAGAACTGCCAGGATTGGGAAAGGACTTAAAAAGATATCATATGAGAAATGCTGAAGGAAGTAATGGTATTTCGCTTCATTCAGGATTAGTTGATTTGTTTAATCATTCAACAACTATTTATTGAATGTCTTTGTCCGGTTCTGTTAGGCACTTGGGATACAGAGATTAAAAACATTCCCTGTTTTCAAGGAAATTAAGGACTTGTAGGAAGATAGACAAGTAGATAAAAATTAAAATATAATGTGGTTGATTCTCTCACAAAGAAGAGTATAAAGTTTTATTGCATTGAAGAGGCAGAGATGGGGAGCCTGGGTGGCTCAGTTGGTTAAGCATCTGTCTTCGGCTCAGGTCATGATCTCGGGATCCTAGGATTGAGCCCCGCATCTGGCTCCCTGCTCGGCGGGGAGTCTGCTTCTCCCTCACCCTCTGCTCCCCCTCCCCCTGCTCATGCTCTCTCTCTCTCTCTCTCAAATAAATATAATCTTTTCTTAAAGATTATATTTATTTATTCATGAGAGACAGAGAGAGAGGCAGAGGGAGAAATAGGCTCCCAAGGAGCAGGGAGCCCAATGTGGGACTCAATCCCAGGACCCTGGGATCATGACCTGAGCCAAAGGCACACACTTAACCATCTGAGCCACCCAGGCGCCCTCAAAAAATATAATCTTAAAAAAAAAAAAGAGACAGAGAAACTGGCCTAGCCAGAAGGCTTCTCACAAGAGGTAAAACTGAATTTACTGTGGATGTTCCCAAGAGACAGAACTTGAACCAATAGATAATTATGATGGGAGATAGATTTTTGACTTAGTATGAAGACCTAATTAAATCAAATTTCTCTAAAGATTAAATTTGTAAGAAAATGAGATTTCTTTCACTGGAGTGAACCTAAAATAGACTTCCCAAAGATATAAAGGGATTCAGGGTTTAGGTGATGGATGGGCTAGATGACCTTTAAGCCTTCCAGCCTTCAGAGTTTATAATTCTGGTCTCTAGCTGTAGTTTCCACCTACATGGTCTTCCATATTTGAAGAGGAGAACAAATTTGCACGACTGTAATAAATAAATAATTTGGCTATACATTTAAAATAATGACAGTAAAATTAATTATATAATATACATAAAATTACAGTTCTGAATAATATAAAAAATAAGCTAAAGATCATAATAAGTGATTTATTTACTTTGGTCTTAAATCTTTCTTTAGAACTTTTGTTCTTTTTTTTTAGGCTGATAAGAATGGACCTAGTTTTCAAACCGCATTTGAAAAAACTGAACAAACACTTAAGGTAAGAAATTTAGTTTAAAGAATATATCTTATTTGAAAATAACTTACTGTGGAAGGCTCCAGTATCCTTTGAGGAATAATGACTGGGTAATCTGATGAAATTATCAAGAACCAATAAAAGTTATAAATTAATCTCATAGATACCTGCCATGCTCTATATTTATCATTTAGTATCGTAGAGCTGGTGTTTTAACCTACTGTAGCACATCCTAATTATTTCTTATAAAGGGAATGCTATAGATGACAGAACTTTGATTTACAGGACAACAGGATTTTAAACAAATCATACTATATACTGCTGTTTAATACAGGGCTGAGAAAGTGTGAAATACAAGGAGAGATGTTGAGTACTTCTGGAGCCACGTGAAGGTAGTCACATGGAGGAAGACGAAACAAAAGTAGTTGTGGGTTACATTAAAAAGATAATCAGAGATAGGAATTTTAGGTTACACTTTTGAGAGATGGGAGAATCTGTTGAATATTGTGAACCCTCCTTTTTATAGTTTTTTATATCCACTTAGTGCTCTGAGGCAATAAAAGGAAATTTTTTTTCTTAAGATTTTATTTATTTATTTGAGAGAGAGAGAGAATGAGAGAGAGCATGAGAGGAAAGAGGGTCAGAGGGAGAAGCAGACTCCCCGCTGAGCAGGGAGCCCAAAAGGAAATTCTTTTATATAAGCAAAGATTTTTTTTTAAAACTTTTCTTTGCTATTAGAAAACCACATATTCCTGAAAGCAGTTTTTGTTGGTGTCTTAGCTTTCTTGGGTCACTGTTTTAAAAAATGTAACTTATTTTTCTAAAAGTTATATTATCTATCTATCTATTTAAATGATAAGACTATTATGGTTTTAGACAATCATTTAGTAACTGAGAATTCACTTATAATTGTACTTTTTATATTTAAATCTCATGAATATCACATTTGAAATTATTTCTTGACCTAGTATTAACACATGGTGATTTGGGAGTTTCATGATCTAACTTATATGTTTTATGTAATCATAATAAAGAGTCCGTTGAAGATCCAAAAACATGATGGATATTGGGATGGTCATGACAAGCAGATTATAGGCTCCATGTTAATTCTGCTTGGGAAATGGAATAATTAGGTTACTTTGATATTCATAGGAACTCTCAATGTGTGTAAGTGTGATTTACTCTCTATATATTTCCTGTTTAAGGAGTCTAGGTTATGAGTCTTGATCTCCTCTCTCTTCCTTCCAAGCTGTGGAAGCAGTGATGTAAGCCTAGCTAGAAGCCTTTCAGGTCCATCGTGGAGATTATGGGTATGATTGGCCTGAAAAACAGATTTTCTTTTTAAAAAATTTCTAGGTGGCTTTTTCATCTTTAAATCTGTTGCTGCAAACACAAGCTCTTCTGTCTTCTATTAATTACCTGACAACCATAATTCCATCCAGTGACCAAAGAAGTGATTCCAAAGAAGTGCAAATTTCAGATGAGAAGCAACAAAAAAATTCAGCTCCGCAGAAAGGTATGAAAAACACTTCATTTCTTGTTAACAAGCATGTTAGAATCTAGAGGAAAACAATGAATCTTAGAGATCATTTAGCTCAGTCTTTTGTGTGCCATTTTTCCCACTTCTGTCCTTTTCTTCAAACAAAATCATATGTGGGTAACTGCTGTATAAGGAAAAGGTAACTAATACTGTTGCTTTAAAAAAAAAAATACCTGTTTTTGTTCTTTGGTGGTGGTGGGGAATGCTTTAGGTGGATAATAGGGAAGAAAACCTCTATTTACATTGAGTTCTTCCTCCCTTATCTGTGGCTCCTGAAGAGGCCCCACAGAGGGTTGGTCTTCCCTTCCATTTTACAAATAAGGAAGTAAGACCCAGAGACATGAGGATAGCAGTGCAGGGACAGCATCTAGTTGGACAAGAGCCCAGATTTCAGATCAGGAAGAATTCAGTTTAAATCCTGCCTCTGCTACTTAAATTAAGTGACCGTAGGCACATTATTTTACTTCTCTGAGTTTCAGTGTCCTTATGTTATTTATTTTGTGGTTTTTTTTCTTGCTTTTAAATTATAAAAGTAATATCTCAATATGAAAAATGCAAACTATACAGAATATATAAAGCAAAAAAAAATATTTGAAATCTTTAAGAACTTGAGAATTTTATAATTTTTTAAAACAGAACTGTGGATCACTTAATCTAAGGAAGAAACCTTAATAGAGTTTGAATTACTAGAATCCCATGTGATAGAATGCTTTGTTTTATTTTTAGTGATTGCATCCTCTAAAGATAGGGACATTATTGACTTCAGGCTGTTTGCCAAATTGAATGCTTTCTGTGTCACTGTTTGCGATGAGAAGAACAATATTGCTGAAATCAAGATTCAAGGTAAAAGTTTTCACACTGTTAAAAATTGTTTAAAAGATAGCTTTTTTGGGCGCCTGGGTGGCTCAGTTGGTTGAGCGACTGCCTTCAGCTCAGGTCATGATCCTGGAGTCCCTGGATCGAGTCCCACATCGGGCTCCCTGCTCGGCGGGGAGTCTGCTTCTCCCTCTGACCCTCTCATGCTCTATCTCATTCTCTGTCTCAAATAAATAAATAAAATCTTTAAAAAAAAAAAAAAAAAGAAACTAATTCTTCGTGGAATTAGTTTCATTATTAAAAAAAAATAAAAAAATAAAAAAATAAAAGATAGCTTTTTAAAAAATGTTAAAAATACATAAATGGAGGGCTCTGAGCTGTGAAAACGATAATTTTTTTCATGACATAATTGAACTGCATGTTTTCTTTGCTCTTTGGGCTATAGCTGCTGGTCAGAATCTGACCATCAAATTGAAGCACATATATTAGTATTTTGAATCTTTCTGAGAGTTGTCTTGGAGGTGAAAAGAGATACTAACGTCCATGTGGGGATGCTGTTGATTAGCTGGGATAGATGTCAATCCAGAATTCAGGTTAAGGTCTACGAATATGCTTTCTATTGGTACAAATGCAAAACAACCTTATAATGAAGAGGAGAGCCTATGAGCCCATTACGTTCTTTTAGGCCAAAGCTGCTAAGACTAATCTGATTCTGTCTTTACCAGCTCACTGTGATCCGATAAATGTAAAGAATATACTTAATGAAATTCTTAAATAACTAAAAGCCCCCAAAATTACGTGTTTTTTTGTTGTTGTTCTTTCCAAGCTGGCAGTGTATCTGTAGTGAATTTGATTCATGAAACTTAGAGCTTCTGTGTAAATGACTGGATATAAGATATAAAGGGTTTCCTGAAACCCCATGATAATCAATTTGTACTAGGTATAGTTTTTCCAGAAGGTTGAAAATTCAGGTAATTGACTTATAATGAATTTATAGGTTTCATTGTTTATAACACTAAAAATATATAATATTGCCGCTTATTTATCAGTTGGGAGTTCAAATATAGCTAAATTTTCACTCCCAAATAAAATTACACAATGAAAAGAAATACCTTGATCTTATTATGGTAGGTCTTTAGAAATTGTAATAATATAATTTTTTTTTCAGGTCTTGATTCTTCTCTTTCTCTTCAGTCAAGAAAACAGTCACTATTTGCCAGATTGGAAAATATTATTGTCACAGATGTTGATCCTAAGACAGTCCATAAAAAAGTAGGTGTAGTAAATAGATAGCTAATGTTTTGATAATTGAATGTGAGATTTTATTTTTAAATATACTTTAAGAAATATTAATGAAATATGTCTTGATACACAAATCTTTGTTTCAATAATGATTAAAAATATAAGCCCCTTTTAAATGAGAGTTTATTTTGTCATTATCCTCTTGGAAAGAGTACATTCAAATCTCTGCTTTTCAGGCTGTCTCAATAATGGGAAATGAAGTTTTTCATTTTAACTTGGATTTGTATCCAGATGCTACCGAGGGAGAGTCCTATACTGACATGTCCAAAGTGGATGGTGTGGTATCACTGAGTGTTGGCTGTATTCAGATTGTCTATCTTCATAAATTCCTCATGTCACTACTGGTAAAATCTCTATTTATATATTGATTTTTCAACTTAGAAATACTTAAGTAAGTCTGGTAGTTATGATTGCAGATCTTACAAAGTTTGGATTTTAGGACGTGCATTGTTTTGATTATAGATGGTATTTATGTATTAATGTAGAGGTCAAAACCTCATTTTAACAGCTGAAATCTGAGTCATTTAATGATTTTTGTCTAGAACTGGAATTATTTTTTTGCCAGAACATAGTGCAACCAAATTTTCAAGTAAAGAAATACTGAAAATGCTTTTTTCCCCCCTTCTGTTCCTCAGCCAAATACCCTTAGCCCTTATCAGGTAGCTCATAAATACAGATGGATGATCGGTGATTCCTTCCTAATTTTAGATAAATAAGACTCAATTGAAAGTTATGTACAGGAAGAAAATAGTGCATAGATAAAAAAGAAGATTGCATTATTAATGATGTGCTTGTCATCTGTTTATCTTCTTTTATACTTTGTGTCTGCAGAACTTCCTGAACAATTTCCAGACAGCCAAAGAAGCTCTAAGTGCTGCCACTGCGCAGGCTGCAGAAAAGGCTGCCAGGAGTGTGAAAGATCTTGCCCAGAGGAGTTTTCGTGTTTCTCTCAGTATTGATCTGAAAGCACCAGTTATAGTCATCCCACAGTCTTCCATTTCCACTAATGCAGTAGTGGTCGATCTTGGGCTAATCAGAGTTCAAAATCAGTTCAGTCTGGTGTCTGGGGAAGACCATTTAAACCCTCCAGTAATTGATAGAATGGATGTGCAGCTAACAAAGCTCAAGCTCTCTAGGTATACTCTCTTTCAATAATTATGGATTTAAGTATTATTTAATGTTTTCCATGAAATTTTGTGTACGTTGAAATTTATACCCACAGTGCTTCTGTTGCACAGAATATTTACTTATTAATTCATTTTTTGAAAAGATTTTATTTATTAGAGAGAGAGAGATAGCAAGAGAAACATGAGCAGGGGTGAGGTGGGGAGAGGGAGAAGCAGGCTCCTTGCTCAGCAAGGAGCTCAAGGACGACGTGGGGCTTGATCCCAGGACCCCAAGAACATGACCTGAGCCGAAGGCAGATACTTAACCGACTGGCCACCCAGGCACCCCTGCATAGTTTTTTTTTTTTTTTAAATCAACTTTTTATTTTGAGAAATTTCAAACTTAACAGAAAAATTCCAAAAATTTTACCATGGACACACTTACAATCCTTCACCTAGGTTCACCAGTTGTTTACATTTGCTTTGACTCTAAGTGTATGCATATTATTATCATTTGGAACATCTTTTTAAGTTAATTTTTCCAGGTGAGATGAAATTGACTTATTATCTTAGTTTCAGGTGTATAACATGATTCAATATTTGTATATATTGTGTAACAATCACCACCATAAGTCTAGTTAACATTCATCACTACACATAATTACAGTTCTTTTTCTTGTGATGATCTTTTAAGATCTACTCTCTTAGAAACTTTTAAAAATACAATACAGTATTATTAGCTAGTCACCTTGCTGTACATTACATCCCCAGGACTTAATTTATTTTATAACTGGAAGTTAAAACATTTTTTGCTGAACCTTTTGAGTATAGACATCTTAACCCTTTGCTCTAAATGCTTTAGCATGTGTCTCCTAAGAACAAGAGCATACATCCTCTTATATAACCATAATGCAATTTCAAATTCTGGAAATTTAACACTGATCCAACAATAATATCTAATATGCAGTCAGTATTCAGATTTTACCAGTTGTCCCAGTAGTGTCCATTACAGTAATTTTCCCCTTGATCCAGGATCACGTATGGCATTTAATTGTATCCCATACTACTGAGGGGGATTTCTATACTGATAGGTACTTGCTCTGGAATAGTTCTTCAGCCTTTCTTAGTCTTCCATGATGATGACAGTTTTGAAGAGTACAGTCTAGTTATTTCATGAAATGTCTCTCAGTTTGGTTTTGTCTGAGTGATTCCTCATGATTTAATTGAGCTTGTATATTTCTGTAAGTATCTGTGTAAATAATGATGTATCTGTAGAACTCCCACCAGGTGAACATGAAAGTCTCTATATCATACATTTTAAAATCATTTTCTACCCCATCCAAGGAGATTTAATTATCCTGAATAAAAAAGGAAAATTATAAGGCAAGTTCAGAAAATAATTCTGGAGAAGGGCGCCTGGGTGGCTCAGTTGGTTAGGCGACTGCCTTCGGCTCAGGTCATGATCCTGGAGTCCCTGGATCGAGTCCCCGCATCGGGCTCCCTGCTCGGCAGGGAGTCTGCTTCTCCCTCTGACCCTCCCCCCTCTCATGTGCTCTCTCTCATTCTCTCTCTCTCAAATAAATAAATAAAATCTTTAAAAAAAAAAAAAAATTCTGGAGAAGAGCTTTATCAAACTCTTTAGAAAATGCTAACTGTTCATCTTGTCATTTTTAAAAAATCTCTGTATAAATGCATATATCAGTCCTTGTACAGCTGTATTTGATGATTCCCCCCATATATTCAACAATATGAATTTCTTTTTAAAATTTAATCCATGTGTGACCTACTGTTTGAAGAAGGTTTTCTTAATGGCTGATTGTATATCATGTATTTTAATCTGTCCTTAAAGTGAATTATTGATTGAGATTAGAAAATATTTAACTAGCACTGTTTCAAATCAGTGTTTAGAGCAGCAACTTTTGATTTTGTGTCCTTTTAATGATAGGTTGCATTTTCCTTCTATGTTTATGCATAGATATCAATTATATTTTTAATTAGGACAGTGATCCAGCCAGGCATTTCCCATCCTGATATTCAGCTCTTGCACCCAATTAACTTGGAATTGTCTGTAAATCGGAATCTAGCTGCATCTTGGTATCACAAAGTGCCTGTTGTAGAAATTAAAGGACATCTTGAGTCAATGAATGTAAGTATATGAGTGAAAAAAAACTCATTACTGAAATTTTAGATTCTGAAGACTTTCTTAGTATAAATCCATATGATACATGAAATTGTTTACTGATAGGCGTACAAAAAATTTCAATGAGGTCTTGTCCAAAAAGATGTTTATTATTTAGCAGAATTTAATCTTCAGTTAAGTGTAACTTAACATTGGTGTATGTATGTATATATGTATATATGTACAGTTGATATACAATATTAGTTTTGGGTGTATAACATAGTGATTCAACATTTATATACATTGCAAAATAGTCACCATAATGTCTTTTATCATCTATCATCTTACAAAGTTAATATTGTATTATTGACTATATTTTCCATACTGTATATTAACATCCTCATGACTTATTTATATTATAACTGGAAGTTTGCTCTTATTAATCCCTTTCACCCATTTCATACCCCTAACTCCCCTTCCCCTCTGGGAACCAAACACCAGTCTGTTTTCTGTGTCTATGAGCCTAGTTTTTGTTTTGTTTTGTTTTTTAGATTTCACATATAAGTAAAATCATGCTGTATTTGTCTTTCTCTGACTTACATCATTAGGCATAAGTGTTTTTGTTTTCTTTGGATAGATAAGCAGTAGTGGAATGGCTGGATCACATGGTAGTTCTTTTTTTTTTTTTTTAGGAACCTCCATACTGTTTTCCATAGTGGCTGTACCAGTTTACATTCCTATCAACAGGACCTGTGGGCTCCCTTTTCTCTACCTCCTTGCCAGTACTAGTTGTTTCTTGTCTTTTGGGTAGTAGCCATTCTGAGAGGTGTGCAGTGATATCTAATTGTGGTTTTGATTTCATTTCCCTGATGAGTAATGATGTTGAGCATCTTTTCATGTACTTGTTGGTCATTTCTGTGTCTCTTGGAAGAATGTCTTTTCAGATCCTTTGCTCATTTTTTAACCAGATTGGTTTTTTGTTTTGTTTTAAGATTTTATTTATTTATTTATTTGACAGAGAGAGACAGCAAGAGAGGGAACACAAGCAAGGGGAATGTGAGAGGGAGAAGCAGGCTTCCTGTTGAGTAGGGAGCCCGATGAGGGGCTCGATCCCAGGACCCTGGGATCATGACCTGAGCCAAAGGCAGACGCTTAACGGCTGAGCCACCTAGTCGCCCCTAACCAGATTGTTTTTTTTATTACTGAGTTGTATGAGTTCTTTATATATTTTGGATATTAACTGCTTATCAGATATATGACTTGCAAATATCTTTTCCCATTCAGTCAGTTGCCTTTTCATTTTAATAATGGTTTCTTTTTCTGTGCAGAAGCTTTTTAGTTGATACAGTTCCAGTTGGTTATTTTTCTTTTTGTTGCCCTTGTCTTTAGAGTCAGATCTAAGGAAAAATCTTTTAAGATCGAAGTTAAGGAGCTTAGCACCTATTTTTTTTTTTTTTTTTTTTAGGAGCTTTATGGTTTCAGGTCTCACATTCAAGAATTTCATCCATTTGAGTTAATTTTTGTATATAGTGTAAGAAAGTGGTCCAGTTTCATTCTTTTACATGTAACACTTAAATTTGAACACATCCAAAACTCTTCACCTCCCAGAGTTTGTTTTTGATGTCCCTTTTTACATCTTTTATTTTTACTACTTTTTTTTAACATTTTTAGTAGTTTTATAAGTGATTAATCTACTACCTTTACTATATATTTACCTTTTCCAGTGAGATTTTTACTTTCATATGTTTTCTCTTTATTAATTAGTGACATTTCTTTTCATCATAAGTCTTTTTTAACATTCTTAAAAGGCTGGTTTAGTGGTTCTGAACTCCTTTAGCTTTTGCTTGTCTGAGAAACACTTTCTCTCTCCTTCTATTTGAATGATAAACTTGCTAGGTAGAGTATTCTTCGTTGGAAATTTTTTTTAGTACTTTGAATAGGTCATGCTACTCCTTTGGCTTGTAAAGTTTCTTCTAAGAAATTTGCCAATAGCCTTATGGGTTTCCCTTGAACATAACAAGTTGTTTTTGTCTTGCTGCTTTTAAGATTCTCTCTTTATCTTTTACTTTTAACATTTTAATTATAATGTGTCTTGGTGTAGTGCTCCTTGGGTTCATCTTTTTTAGTACTCTCTGGGCTTCCTGGACCTGGATATCTGTTTCCTTCCCTAGGTTAGGGAAGTTTTCAGGTATTATTTCTTCAAAAAGTTGTCTGCCCCTTTCCTCTCTCTTCTCCTCTGAGACTTCTGTAATGTTAATATTCTTCTGTTCATTGTTGTCCCCAAAGTCCCTTAAGATAGCTTCATTTTTAAAAATTTTTAAATGTTGTTATTACTCTGTGTTGGTGAGTTCTGTTGCTTTATCTTCCTGTTCACTGATCTGTTCTCCTTCATCCAGTCTGCTGCTGAACCCCTCTAGGGTATTTTTCAGTTCAGTTTTGTATCTTTAGTTCCCTGACTTCTGTTTGGTACTTTCTTATATTTTACATCTCCTTGTTGAAGTTTCCACTGTGTTCATCCATTCTTCTCCTGAGTTCAGTGAGTAGCTTTATGATCATAACTTTAATTCTTTATCAGGTAGATTGCTTATCTAAATATTATTAAAGTGTTTTTCTGAGGTTTTGTATTCTCTAATTTGAAAATATTTGTTTCCTCATTTTGCTTGACTTTCTGTGTTTGTTCCTATTTATTAGGTGAAACAACTCCTTTTTTCAGTCTTGAATGAATGGCCTTGTTTAGGTGATGGTCCTTCTCTCTCAATCTTGCCATAGCTTGTGGTTGTCTCTTGAGCTTTTGTGGTTGTCAAAACCGCCTGATTTATTATTGGTATGCCCTCATTATTTAGAGTGTATCAAGATCTGTCAGTGGAGGGGCGCCTGGGTGGCTCAGTCACTAAGCGTCTGCCTTTGGTTCAGGTCATGATTCCAGGGTCCTGGGATTGAGCCCTGCATTGGGCTCCCTGCTCAGCCAGGAGCCTACTTCTCTTGCTCTCACTCCCCCTCCTGTTCCCTCTCCAGCTGTCTCTCTCTCTCTCTCTCTCTGTCAAATAAACAAATAATCTTAAAAAAAAAAGATCTATCAGTGGATCCAAGTGGAGGAATATTATTTAGCACCTAGTTTTTTTTTTTTTTTTTAAAGGTTTTATTTATTTATTTGAGAGAGAGAATGGGATAGAGCATGAGAGGGGGGAGGGTCAGAGGGAGAAGCAGACGCCCTGCTGAGCAGGGAGCCTGATACGGGACTCGATCTCGGGACTCCAGGATCATGACCTGAGCTGAAGGCAGTCGCTTAACCAACTGAGCCACCCAGGCACCCAATTTGGCACCTAGTTTTAAGCTGATTGGAAGCCAGACCCTCAGGCAACAGCTTTTAAAATATGCAAATATATACAGTCCTATGGGACTGCAGTCATAATCCCTGCTGGGCTCCAGACTAGGAGATCTGGAGGTGTCCACTGAGCAACAACTGAAAAAATTAGTGTATTGCATTGGTGTATAAATGAGTGTATGAACTCCTTTCTGGGAAGTCTTGTCTAGCTGTAATGAGGCCAAGAGGATGTGCAAGGCTAGTGTCTCCCTGCTTTCATACCCTGAAAGCTCCTCTTTAGTCTCTAGATGTGTGGGAAACCTGAAGTCTGTCCCTTAGGCTGATGCTCAAGGTTGAGTGAATAGGTCTTTTTCATAGACTAAGGATGTGCTTCAGTCTGCTGTCTGTGCATTGCCCTGGGAGTGGTAACTTGCCAAGAACTGTCTTTCTGATAGTTACGGTCCTGTGGAGCTCTGGAACACCAGCCTTCTTGGCTAGCAGGGCCAGGAGATCAAGGGTGTTCACTTTGTGGGTTGCACATGCCTGCTGGCTTTAGGAAGACACCTTGTGAGTGTAGGGGGCGGAGCATGCTCCCTGGCTTCAGAAAGGCAGTGGGAAAATGTCTTGACTGCGTGTGCCCATGAGCTTCAGCAGCAAAACAGGCTAGTGCCTTGTGCGTCTGTGTACTGACTTTAGTCTGGGAGTGGGAAAATGCCGGGACCACTCACCCACTCCAGCCATGGGTGTGTTGCAGCTGCCTGTGCTTGCAAACTTGAGCTGGCAAGTGGGAGAACTCCACCACAGTTTTGTTCTCCGGCCCAGCCAGGTTGCGAGGCAGCACTGCCATTGCCAGTGCAGCCCAGCCTCAGCAGGTGTTGTGACTGCTCCCCCACTCATCCCAGCAAGGCTCTGGGAGGGTGCCGTGTCTGAGCTCTCCTGTCTGTGCTAGCGGGCCATGTGGAGAGCACAGCTGTGGCATCTGCTAGCGTGTCAGTCTCCCAGCAGTATTTCAGATGTCTCCTGCTCCTTCAGCCAGTGCCCCCAGATCAGCAAGTGAATTTCCCTCATATGCGGTCTAGGTGCTTTTCAAACTGCTGGTTTTTCACTGGATCTTGGGACAAGCCCTTTAAGAGAGGAGTCTCAGTTTGGGACCCCTGGAGGTCAGTCCTGTTGGTTTTCCAAGCCAGACATTCTAGGGGCTTCTCGCTTTGGTGCACATCCCAGGGGCACGGGTACCCCATGGGGAGCACCAGCTCCTCACTCTTCCATGAGAGGCACCTGTCTGGTGAGATCCTTCCCTTCTGTGTGACATCACTGGGGGAGGGCTTTTTTGTGAGACCTTGTCTCTCTGCCTCTCCAGCTTATCTCAGTGTGGTCCTTTTATCTTTTGCTTTGAAGAGCAGTTCATCAGGCTTCAGGTCTTTCTCAGAGGAAAATGATGCATATGTAGTTGTAGATTTAGTGTGTATGTGGGAGGTGAGTTCAGGGTCTTCCTATGCCACCATCTTGGACCCCTCTTCCTTATTTAATTTTTAAATTTGCTATATGTACACAATAGCAGAGATCTGTGTGTAAATTGTTTATTAGTATATCTCATTTTATATGTTATAAACCCATACTTTTAATTTTAGGGGTATCTCAGTACCCCTATAGCATTGAGGGCAAAGCTTATTTTTTATACTGAAGATAGCCTTTTTATTTCATTGGAATTGTTATTTTTAAAAATGTAGAATTTTTGTTTTTTCTGAGTTTGTCACTTTTTTTAAATGATCTGATTTCCTTAATCATTATTATCTTTCCCTATAGTTTATATAAGTTAAGTAGATGGAACTAATACTGATTTATAAATCACCTTTTTTTCTCCAAACATTTTATTATCTTTGAAACCAAAAATATAAAATGAAATAAGTAGTGAAATACTTGAGTGCATAATGAATATATAATTTTTCAGTGTTAAGGTTATTCTTTCTTCAGTGTCTTATAAATAGTAATTTATTATCTATATTAGAATTGTTTCATTTTATTTAGCTATTTTTTAAAGGAATTAAAAAATATTTATTTATTTGAGAGAGAGAGAGAGAGAACAAGCAGGAGGGAGGGGGAGAGGGAGAGGGAGAAGCAGCCTCCCTGCTGAGCAGGGAGCCCGATGCGGGACTCAATGTCAGGACCCTGGGATCATGACCTGAGCCAACGGCAGATGCTTAACCAACTGAGCCACCCAGATGCCCCTAAAATTTTTCATTTTAAAATGAAATATCTTTATCTTTTCTTTTAATGATATTTCATAGGTTAATCTCAATCAAGAAGATCTTAATCTTTTATTTAGAATACTAGCAGAAAATCTTGGTGAGGCTACTGAAGACTTGAATAAAATGAAACCAGGAGTACAAAAGACAGGTAAGAGACTGACAGTAGGTGGCATAATACACATATCTACTTATTTTACAATTTAGTAGGGGAAACAGACAATAAAAATGACATAAACAAATATATATTTACAAATTGTGATTTGTATTACCATGAAAAGAAAGAAGATGTTTATTTGTTGAATAAATATTGCATGAACCTGTAGTTAGAGCTGATGGACTCTCTTTAGTTATGGCAATAGTTGGTTATAGGTTCCGAACTTATTTCTAAGTTGCATTAAATTAGGAGGAACCATAAGGAAGCATTTTATATCTGGTGGATTCCTGGAATAATTACTGTATGCAAATAAAAACACTCAAAGTTGACAGTGGGCTATGGTAGCATGGTTAATCTGATTTTTAAATTGGGTTTTGTGGTAAAATATCTTTAAGAATGAAAACATTTGATAAATTACACCTCAGCAAAGAAAATACTGAAAAATTGTACTGCAGTAAAAACTCAGAGAATTTAAATTATTAGTTGCAATGGCCTTTTGACTTAAAGGCAAAGTAACTACCAGACCTAATTTTTAAAACTGTTTTATATATGTATATGACATGCACATATAGTTATTTTTTTCAAACAAATGGCACTATCCTATAAATGTGTATATGTGTGTGTATTTCTGCAGTCTGCTTTTTTTATTTCAAATAACAGTTTATCTTGGTGTTCATTCTATATCTGTAAATATACTATGTATAGTTCTGTCTCATTCTTTCTAATGGCTGCCTGGTATTAAATTATCTTGAAGTATTATAATTTATTTAGCAAGTCTGTGTTGATGGACATTGCAGATTGTTTTCAGTCTTTCACTCTTACCCATTACATTGAATATCCTTGTCCATACACTTTTACGAGTGCACATATGTCTGTAGGGGAAATACGAGGACTTCTTGATTAAAGGGTATTTAATTTTTATTAACTTAATATATGTTAAGTTAATGAATTTAATTAATTTAATTGAACATTTTTGACACCTCTTGCCAATTGCTCCCCTTAGGACTTGTACTAATTTTGCACTCCCACCAGCTTGTTTTTTTGTATTAAAATTTTTGCTAAATTGCTAATTGAAAAATGGTATCTCACTATATTTTTATTTTTAAAAAAACTTTTTCTTACTATGTTACAGAGCACAAATAGTAGTAAAGAACACAAATCTTAAGTGTACAGTTCAGTGAATTTTTATGTATAGCTATACCATATAGCTCTTAATCACCATGATTAATATATAGAACATTTCTAGCTCACCCCAGAAGGCCTCCGTATG
Organism: Leptonychotes weddellii; assembly: GCF_054177405.1. Classification (NCBI taxonomy): domain Eukaryota; kingdom Metazoa; phylum Chordata; class Mammalia; order Carnivora; family Phocidae; genus Leptonychotes; species Leptonychotes weddellii. The sequence goes on along the minus strand of NC_138377.1, from coordinate 90,799,373 downwards.
CCCCTTCCCAATCAGTACCAAACACCCACCCTGCCCTCAAATCCACCCAGAATTAACTGCCATCCTTATTTGTAATACCACAGATAGATTAGTTTTGCCTGTTTTTGAATTTCACATAAATGGAGTCATACAGAGTTTACTCTTTGGTTTTTGGCTTCTTTCAGTCATTATTTTGTTTGGGAGATTCTTCCATGTTGTTGTGTGTAGTGGTAGTTGTTCTTTTTAATCCTGTGCATATTTATCATATGAATGCATTAATATTTATTTTATCCATTCTACCTTTGATGGCAAACATTTGGGTTGTTTGCATTTGTTGACTGTCTTGAATAAAGTTGCTATGAATGTTGTTATACATGTCTTTTGTTATACTTATATACTGTCTTCTTTTGGTTGTATAGCTAGGCTTCACATGTTAGGCTCATTTGTTAGGTTTACATTTAGCTTCAGCAACTTAGGCCATATTATACCAAACGATTTTCTGAATGGTTGTACTAATTTACCAGCAATGTATGAGGGTACTAGTTGTTTCACATTCTCACTGGCCCTTGGTATTGTCAATATTTTTAAATTTAGCCATCCTGGCTGATATGCAGTGGTATTTCTATGGTTCTTATTTGTTCCCTGATTACTAATGAAACTGACACCTTTTCATATGCTTACTGGCCATTTGGATATCCTTTTCCATGACATGACTATTCAAATCTATTGACCATTATTTTTATTGAGTTTTTTTTTTTTCTTAGTGATATATTGGAGTTCTTTGTTCATTCTGGATATGAGCCTTTTGTTGGTTGTGTGTGTTATATGTGTATGTGTTGATATAGGCATAGAAATAGCCCTATCTGTGATTTGCTTTTCATTCTTAATTGGGTCTTTTATGAAAAGAATTATTTAGTTGTAATGAATTCCAATATATCATTTTTGAAAGTGATTAGTGCCTTTTATTTCTTAAGAAATCTCTGCCTATTCCAGTAATTATTTTGTAAAAGCAAAATATTTGCTAGAATCATTTCCCCTGGATCACACTGTGGAACAGTGCTGGAATAAGGTGATAGTTAAGAAACCTCACCCTATGTGTTTCTTTCTCAGAGTTAATAATTGACAGCATTGGTTTTTCATATGGTTTTCTGGCATGGTTTATGGTACAGAATTCTTGTGTTAGTGATCATAGATAATGTTAACTTCAATAATATTAGTAACTAATGTAATGTTAATGAGGGTTAGTTCAGAGTAATGGCTATTGTGAGACTGATGAGTTTGGACTCTACCATTTGCCATCTGTGTGAAGTTGGGCAACGTCCTGAATCTATCTGAACCTCAATCTGCTCATCTGTGAAATGAAGATAATAAAGTTTTTATCTTGAAGGGTTGATATAAAAATGAAATGAGACAATCCATGTACAGCCCTTAGCATAGTGACCAGCACAGAGGTAAGCAAGTGATAGCTATTATTAATTTTGTGTATTACAGTTTAGAAAGCAATTTTATTGCATTTCTGAGTGTGTGATTTTCAGCACAACGATGTCAGTTTCATATAGCTTTACTTTTGCTTTTTTGTATGGTATAAGAGGTTGTAACCATCCCTCCTATTTTTTTTCTTTTCTAGCTTTAACTCTTGTTATCCACCTCATGATTTAATCATATCAAACTCTGTTTCCAAAACCTATCATGATGTGCTATCTACAATTTTGCACAATCTCTTATCTTATTCTTGGGTGCCTTCTCTATATGAGGAGGTCCTTAAGCTCTACCTGAATGATAACTCCCTTATTAAAACTTTCTTGACCTCCCCATAACTATTTCATGTTCTTTATTTTCTGTAGTCTTTTAACATTTGTCTACTTAATGTGACCAGGCATAGCCTGCTTCTTTTGTTTGTATTTAATTTTTTTTTTTAAAGGTTTTATTTATTTATTTGACAGAGAGAGAGAGAGCACAAGTAGGCAGAGTGGCAGGCAGAGGGAGAGGGAGAAGCAGACTCCCCACTGAGCAAGGAGCCTGATGCGGGACTCCATCCCAGGACCCTGGGATCATGACCTGAGCCCAAGGCAGACGCTTAACCAACTGAGCCACCCAGGCGCCCTGTTTGTTTGTATTTTAAATGTATATGTCTCTTCTACTAAACCATAAGCTTTCTAAGGGCTGGAGCTATGTATTACTGATTTGTAAATTTTCAGTGCTTTCACAGGTCCAGAGTACTCATACATGTCCTCAATGAGTATTTATGGAAAAAAATGTGTGGATAGAAGTGAAAGAATTTCTTTTAAACATCTTTAGGTGAAATTAAAGGGCCACTTGAAACCTCTACAGCAAAACAAGATGTACATGCTTCCCAAGGTACTTTAACAGCTGGAATGGAAGAAATGAGATCTGTAGACATCATTAATGTGCTGCTGAATTTTGAAATCAAAGAGGTGTGTAATTTTCATCTGTTTCTGTAAAGTGAATAAGTAAAAGATATTTGGAATTACCTCTACTAAAACTCGTAGATTATTGATATGGATGAAAAAATCTTAATGTAGGCTATTTATAATTTGTATGTAGCAGTGCAGTTTATAGTAAATTTGAGAGTTTATGAAAGATGAGTTATATTTGGGGTATACGATATTTCATAGAGAACATGGTTCCATGTGTCCTGTAACATGCTTTTCAAATGATTTTAGGACACTTGGGATGTAGCTTGCTTTGGATTTCATTTAAGAAAGTCAGGAAAGGGAAGTAGTGACAGAGAAATCCTTTGCAAATTTTAGAAACCCTTAATAGAATAAAACACAGTATGTCTACATGTTTTAAATATTATATTACCACTACACTATCTGCTTTCCATCTGCAGATCTTTGAGGAAAGATTAGATGGATTTTCCCCTTCTGTATTCACACATTAATATTCATTGCATGTGCTAAGTGCTGAGGATGCAGAGTTAAAAGGCAGAGACTCTGAACTCTAACAAGAAAACAATTAAAATTTTGTAAGTGCTCCCATTAAAAATGTGCCTGAGGAGCTTGTAGCTGTGATAGTAAGGAGGGGGATCTAAGCAGGCTGAGAGTGTCAGGGAAGATTTTCTGGAGGAAGTGACATTTGAGATGAGCTTTTAAGGAAGAGTAAGTAGAGTCTGAGAAAAGGGGATCAGGAAAGGGGCTGGGGCAGGGTTAAGGTGTGAGTATATGAGAAAATATAGTAGATAAAGGGACTTGAAAGAACTTCCTGCAAAATCCCTTTGTCATTAATAGTAGAGGTTATGTTCTTCCTCTGAGTTAAAAATAACAAACTTTAAAACAAATGGGTTCTACTTTTCTTATCTGAAATATATGCTTTGCAACTAATTTCTTTCATCTTAAAACTTTAACTGTTTTTCTGGTTAATATTAGTTATTGAAGATACATAAGCTTTAATAATTGAAACATTGATGTATCATTCTATTTGCAAATGGGCTTCATTAACATATGTGCATAGAAAACCCATAAGCTGTTTTTCCTGTCATTTGTAATAAATATTATTACAGTTCCATTCCCTGAGGACATGGGAAGTAGGGGAGGCAATTTGCATTCCCCAGGCCAATACTTGACACTGAAGACATTTTTGGTTTTCACTATCTGGGGAGAGGGAGCTGCTGACAACCAGTGTGAGAGGCCAGCATTACCACTAAACATCCTACAGTGCACAAGTCTGCTTCCTCACTGCAAAAAATTATCCAGCCCAAAATGTCAATGGTGTCAAGTTTGAGAAATCTTGCCTTAGGATTAGTATAAAAGTTGCCCATTTATTATATAGACTTCCAGATGAAAGGCTGTCCATCAGACTAGAACTTCTGGGAATTAGGCAGAACTACTTTTTTTTTTTTATTTTGCCTTGATTCTAATCACTAGAATATAGTGACAGTGTTTCAAAAATGTGAACAAGTATATGTGCCTGCTCGGCAGGGAGCCTGCTTCTCCCTCTCCCGCTCCCCCTGCTTGTGCTCTCTCTCTCTCTCACTCTGTTAAATAAATAAATAAATAAAAATCTTTAAAAAATAATTCAAATAAATGTACCTTCCAAAGTAAATAACACTAGGCAATTTTCCAGGCACAAATAGTGGTGCACATGTTTACACTGTATGAATATTTTTATTATATCACTCTGGATGGTTATGAAATTGTTGACTTACCTTCATTGTATATAAGTGGAATTGTTTGTGGTAATACTGGGCCTTTTCTAGGTTGTGATTACTTTGATGAAAAAAGCAGAGAAGAAAGGAAGGCCTTTACATGAACTTAATGTCCTGCAGCTTGGAATGAAAGCTAAAGTCAAACCCTATGACCTGACTGCTAAAGCTTATCTAAAAAAAATTAGTATGCGATGCTTTGAGTTCCCTGGTAAGTGTGAATTATAGTCTGTGTAAATTATTCATGTTATAGGCAGTGGTCCCTACCTTTTTGTCAATAGTAAGCAATTTATTAATGTCATCATAATTAATTTAATTTATTACCTTGATAAAAAGGAATTTGATATTTAAAAATTTATTATCTATGTAGTTGCCATAAAGTAAGAATATATCTATATATATATATATCTATATTTAGCATGAAGTAGAATATATTCAAATCCACTTTTTAACATGCATTAAGCCAGCTTTTTTTTTTTTTTTTAAAGATTTTATTTATTTATTTGACAGAGAGAGACACAGCGAGAGAGGGAACACAAGCAGGGGGAGTGGGGGAGAGAGAGAAGCAGGCTTCCCGCGGAGCAGGGAGCCCGATGCTGGGCTGGATCCCAGGACCCTGGGATCATGACCTGAGCCGAAGGCAGATGCTTAACGACTGAGCCACCCAGGCGCCCCGCATTAAGCCAACTTTTAAAGTTGCTATGGATGTTTAAAGTTTATAGGAACTCTATGGGGTAACTTTAAGTAAAGCAAATATATTGAGAATAATCCCTAGCTTATGTATTTTATAGCCTTGTTCTTCAATATATTTCTGATTTATTCAAGTGAATAATACCAGTAACAAATGTTACAAAAGTTATAATTGACTGGTGCTGGGTTTTTTTTTTTTTTTTCAATTTTTTAATGGAGTTTTTTTATTCCAAAGCCACTTTTATTGAGGTATGATTAATATACAGTAAAATTCTGTTTTAAAGTACATTTGAAATGTTTGAAAGACTTACTGGAGCGGCCCTGTGTTTTTTATTTTTAGACTCTGCAGGAGAGCCACTTCACATTATTAACTCTTCTAATGTAACTGAGGAGCCCCTGCTGAAAATGTCACTGACAAAGGTACCTGGTTTCCTTCTAGGATTCTTAATATTTGAATATATAAAGTTATGTAATTCTCCCATGTTTAGTATTTCAATTTTCCCCCCTAAAATTTTTCATTCTAAAGCTCATGGATTGTAGTGAATTATGCAAGCATCCAAAAGTAACCTTGTGAATAACCCTTATATTGTTGAATAAGTGAGTGTACAAAGTTCTGTGGTAATCCGAATTTGTTATAATCTAGATATGCTAGCATTTTTCCCTACCTTTGGTATTTAATCCTAAGTAGGATAAGGAATTTGAGTTTTTGCTTCTATAGGATGTAAGAAATGCTTCACTTTTTTTGGCACATGCCTCTTTGCTGTTAAGAAATATGCTTATAATGTTTTCATAGCGTACTTTGAAAAGTAGAGATATATATATGCATATATATGTATGCACATGTATATATACCTATGTATGTAAGTGTATATATATATATTTTTTTTTCAATGTGTGAATTCTTGGTGTTTTCAACCCAGTGGTTTAATCTTTCACTATTTCTAGGCAGACAGTGATGGACCAGAATTTAAAACCGTTCATGACAATACCAAACAGAGACTGAAGGTAAATATTTTCTAATTCTCTATAAGGCAATGTTATATTAATTATTAAATCTAGCTTTATAGCCATCCTCTTTCTCCGCATCCTCACCAACAAATAATATACTATTTAAGGGAATTTTATACATGGTTATTTGGCCTACTGTTGATGGATGTATTAAACATTTGAATTATATATTGGCTTTAGGATTAGAATAAAATTAATGATGAAGCTAAAAGCATGGCTCAGTACAGATATTGCTTACAATACATTTGAACTTATATAGTCTGTCTTGGACCCATCTGAAATGTGATTGACCTAAGGCCTGCTAGTACTTCCCGTATCTTTCCTTAAAACCCACCAATTAAGGTCAGAATTAGAGTTGGGCATGAGGGGGGCAGAGTGTTTGTTTATTGTCTGGTTGAGATTAACACTGTAAGAATGAGTTCTTTCTTTAAAAAAAAAAAAAGACCAAGTCTGTGATTCATCAGTCTTACACAATTCACAGCGCTCACCATAGCACATACCCTCCCTGATGTCTATCACCCAGCCACCCCATCCCTCCCA
>NC_138377.1:90786566-90792891 GCF_054177405.1 Leptonychotes weddellii | reverse complement strand
AAAAAAAAAAAAAAAGATAGTAGGAAGGGAAAATGAAGGGGGGGAAATCGGAGGGGGAGACGAACCATGAGAGACTATGGACACTGAGAAACAAACTGAGGGTTCTAGAGGGGGGGGGTGGGGGGATGGGTTAGCCTGGTGATGGGTATTAAAGAGGGCACGTACTGAATGGAGCACTGGGTGTTAAACGCAAAAAATGAATCATGGAACACTACATCAAAAACTAATGATGTAATGTATGGTGATTAACATAATAAAATAAAATTTTTAAAAAAAGGATCTTAATTGATCTTTTCTTAAAGGAATTATTCTTCAACATATACTTATTTGTTTATGTTTGAAGCTTAACATAAAAATGTCACCATATCTGAAATCTGTCTTTCTAATTGTTTATTATCTTAGGTTTCATTTTCATCCTTAGACTTAGTACTTCATTTGGAAGCTTTACTGTCCTTCATGGATTTTTTATCATCTGCTGTTCCATCCTCTGAACCTTCCTCTTCTGAGAAGGAATCTGAGCTGAAACTACTTGTGGGGGAGTCCAGAAGTATCGTTGTCAAAGCTGGTATTAACTTCTGAGTCATGGTCTAATACTTTCTGTCTGAACTTTTAATAATCGTATGATAACTTATATTTTCAAGGTAGGACAAATATTTAGCACCTTAATATTACAGCTGCTCTGACAGATTAAGTTAGTTTCAAACGAGAGCAAATTTTATTCCTGCGGTAGGGACAGGATAATTTTGTGAGGGATTTAAAATAAATTTTTAATATTAATCATGTATTTGTATTTGATTTCACTGTCAATCTTTTATGGAAAATAAAGTTGTACGTACTTTGCATTGATATCTCTGCAGCCTTCACTTCAGTGCAAGTGAGAACAGAAGAAATTAAAATATGAATACAGTCATGCATATACAAAGGCCCATTTCTGTCAGTCACATAAACCCACGTGGTGCTCAACAATTTTAAATGCTCTGCAGGGCACAAAAGAAAGAAGATCATGGAAGAGAAACACTCACTTTGGTTTCTAACCAAAACTGAATTTAAATCACACACACATATGGGATGTTCCTCAAGCATATGGCTTGTGCTATGAATTAGATATGATGTTATCCTGAGTGAACATGCGCCTATTTTTAAGCCAAATGTCATTTAAATTATTTTTCTTTCATATTACATGGTATGAATATCTAACATCTAGTAATTTAATTTTCAGACCATTGCCTGTTTGAGTGACATCTGTATTACTGACATCTTTAAAGCATAAAACTCTTAGTAATATTAGATCTGATATAAGGATCAGATTTTTTTTTAACCAGGGATCAGAGCGATACTTTTGCTATAAACTAGAGTTAAAGAGTTTTATCGTTGTCTTTAATGTCCTTGCTGTATTAATACCTGTGGAAATGCTTCTTTATGTAACATGCATATATACATACATGTACACACACAGTTGAATAAATGAAAGAGCAATGTTTAAGTTCACAATAAACTACAAAAATTAATCCAAAGAAACAGTTTTCCAGTTATGCTATGTAGTTGATTTTAATGGTTTGATTATAGTTTTTATGGTTTGATTTACATCTTAAGGGAAAAAAAAAATCCCTGTTATCACCTTGGTGATTAAGGACTGATGTCCTGTGCTTTTACAGTATTATAGGAAAAGGTCTGTTTCCCTCAGGCAAGACAGATCTCTAGAAAAATATGTCCTAAATTTATCAGTTGAGACCTGGACCAAAGTAGCTGAAGGGAATCCATTTGATTGTGATTCTTATACACACACACACTATAAATTTTTTTGTATTTTTTTAACTCAGCTCTTTATGTTTATGTCTCATAGACCTAAATCTTTTTTCCCAGAAGAAAAATTATAAGAAAGTTTCCATCTAGAAAATTGTATTTTCAAGGTTCTATTAAAGGTTGCCTTTATTCTTAAGTTGGAGAGGAATATGCTAGTTTCTGATTGGCATTTGAAAATTGAGTCAAAATCCATATTAATTATATGTTATCTTAATGGAAGCCTTTTTGATTCTTCTTAGTTCATAATGTACTTTTTGTGAATTTTACATTATTTAGTCTGTTATATCATCTTTGCACTTTGCTAATCACAAGCTTTCTATTATTTTTCAGTATCCAGCAGTACTTCTGAAGATGATGTGTTTGATTTAAAGGTCATAGCTGAATTAAATGCATTTAATATCTTTGTCTGTGATCAGAAGTGTAACATTGCAGATATTAGAATACGTGGTAAGTAATGATATTCCTTGGTGTAGGTATTTCTGTTTCTTTACATAGACCTCCAGGAAGAGTGAGTTTGTGTATGGTAGATTTCTTGAGTCATTGTTTTGTTTACTTATATTGAAGACTTGCACAAACTTTTCAAAGATGTACTTTGAAATGGTAGACGTGAATTTGTTATGATTCACAGCTGACATGAAATATTTCTTATGTATTTTTCAAGTTTTAGAATAAATCTAAGGCTTAATTGCTTATGTTCCTTTTGTATTTTCAGAATAAAATACAAAAGAGAAACTGAGAAATTAATATCACAACACCTCACTAAATAAAGAAAATGTTAACTATGTTTATTTCCCTTGTCTTTTGTACATATATAATATCAGACTAGAAGTACCTAAAAGAAATTTTGTGTTACTCATCATCAGCTTGATAAAAGGATAGGTTCATATTATACCATGGGTTCTTGAACCAATCTGCCAAGATTCAAGTTTTGGCTCTAACATCTATTAGCTGACCTTGAGAAAATTAATTAACCTTTCTGTATCTTAGTTCCCTATGGAGATAGTTGTAATAATTATTCATGGGATTGTTGTGATAGTTATGACAACTTTTTGTAGGATTATATATGCATTTACATATATTTAGAAAAGTGATTGGTACATAGTAAGCACTTGAGAAAAGATTAAAAGTAAGTACTGTTCAACAAATATTACTAAGTATTTCATCGGTGGCATGGTATTAGATTGAGCTTATTACTGGTTCTTAGCTATAGGCATTCTCTTTTCCTGAGGAGCTGTTTTAGAAATCATTATGGCTTTAGAGATTATGAGAATAACCAAAATTTTTTTGGATAGAAAGATTCTATTTTATATGTAGTTTTTTGTAGAATGAATATTTATTCATCAAATTATATTCATTCATGCTCCATTATCAGAGCCTTAGTTTTCATAATAAATGCTTGTGAGATGGCTGTTTAAGAAATAGTGTGTGTCTTCCTCTATGACCACTTATGATCTTGCCAATGCACAGGATATTTGTTTGGAGACCTGTGATTGATTCTCTTTAAAATTCAGTTTCTTTTGTCTTTAAAATTTCCACTTTTATGTATGAAATACTTAAAGATATTGTAATCTTCATTAGGCATCTTATACATAGAAGTTGATACCTTTACTATGTGTAATAGTAATTATATCCATTCTCTATCTTGGTAGTATATTTTTTAACTTGATTAAATACCACTGAATCGGTTCACTTGGATTGGGTGAAAAGTTTGTAAATGTTATGTTTCCCGTAGGAATGGATGCCTCTATTTCTGTGAAGCCAAAGCAGACTGACATGTTTGCCAGACTTAAGGATATAGTAATTACGAATGTTGATTTGCTGTCCATTCACAAAAAGGTAATTAAAAAATAGGTTTCAGGAAAAGGAGGCTGTTCAAGATGTCAGGGTAGGAAGATCCTGAACTCACCTCCCCTACAGCCATAACAATTCTACAGCTACAGATGAGATCATTTTCTCTGAAAAAGTCATGAAAACTAGATGAACAGCACCTTCACAACAAAAGATAAACGGGCTACATCGAGATGGGTGGGAGAGGCAGAGATGTACTCTTGCTGCCATAGCTTGCAGGCACCCATAGCATACACAGGAGATGCCCCAGGAGCGCCTGGCTCTGGTGTCCAGGTGGGATTGTGCTTCTGGGCCCTATTGGTCATGTTCTGTTCTGTTCAAGGCCACTCCTTCAGTGGGAAAAGTAGGTCTTTCACCTAATACATAGAAACAAACACAGAGAATCAAGCAAAATGAGGAGGCAGAGGAATGTGTCCAAATGAAGACAAAGGCAAACCTCAGAAGAACCCTTAATGAATCGGTGATAGTTTTCCTGATAAAGAGTTCAAAGTAACGGTCATAGTGATGCTCACCAAACTCAGGAGAAGAGGGGATGAATAGAATGGGAACTTCAACAAAGAGATATAAAATATATGAAAGGACCAAATAGAAGTCATAGAGCCTAAGAATATAATAACTGAATTAAAAAATACCCCAGCGGGGCTCAGCAGCAGACTGGATGAAGCAGAACAGATCAGTGAGCTGGAAGACAAAACAATGGAATTTACCCACACAGAGCAGCAGAACAAAAAATGAGAATTAAAGAAAAAAGATGATAACTGAAGGGACCTATGAGGCAACATGAAGTAGAATAATATCCACCTTATAGGAATATCCAAAGGAGAAGAGAGAAAGGGACAGAAAATCTATTTGAAGAAATAATGGTTGAAAACTTCCCTAAACTGGGAAAGGGAATATCCCAGAAGGTTCCAAAGGAGATGAACACAAAGACTGCAACACCAAGACACATTTTAATTAAACTGTCAAAAATTAGAATCTTAAAAGCTGCAAGAGAAAAAGAACTTGTTAATGTACCAGGAATACCGCATAAGGCAGTCAGCAGATTTTCAGCGAAACTTTGCCAAGCCAGAAAATGGCATGACATATTCAAAGAACTGAAAGTAAAAAACTTTCAACTAAGAATACTCCACCTGGTAAGGCTATCATTCAGGATAGAAGGAGAGAGAAAGAATTTTTCAGACAAACAAAAGCTAAAGAACTTGTAACGATTAACTGGGCTTACAAGAATGTTAAAGGGACTTTTTTCAGTTGAAAAGAAATAGCACTAATTAATAACAAGAAAGCATATGAAAATAAAAATCTTACTGGAAAAGGTAAATATGTAGTAAAGGGTGGATTAACAACCTACTAAAGCTAGAATGAAAGTTAACAGACAAAAGTGGTAAAAATAGCTATAGTTATAATAATTAGTTTATGGATACAGAGGATAAAAAGGTATAAAATGTGACATGAAAAAAATATAAAATGGGCTGGAGACAGTAAAAATGTGGAGTTTTGGAATGTATTCAAATTTAAGTTTCTGTCAACCAAACAGGCTGTTATCCACATAGGATGTTTTATTTGAACTTCAAGGTAACCACCCAGCAAAACTTACAGTAAATGCACAAATAAGGAAGAAAAGAAAATAAGGAAGGAATGTAAATAAAACACTAAAGGGAGTCATCAAACCACAAGGGAAGTGAGACTCCATCAAAAAGCTGTTAGAGCTAATAAATGAATTCAGTAAAGTTGCAGATACAAAATTAGCATACAAAAATCTGTTGCATTTCTATACAGTAATAAGGAACTATCAGAGAATTTAGGAAAACAATCCCATTTACAGGTGCATCATAAAGAATAAAATATCTTGGAAAAAAATACCTAGGAATAAATTTAACCAAGTAGGTGAAAGACCTGTACACTGAAAACTGTAAAACATTGTTGAAAGAAATTGAAGAAGACACAGATAAATGGAAACATATTTTGTGCTCATGGATTGAAATAATTTATATTGTTAAATTGTCCATACTAAAAGCATTCTACAGACTGTGTGCAATTCATATCAAAATTCCAGCGGCATCTTTCACAGAAATAGAACAGTTCTAAAATTTGTATGAAAACACAAAAGACCCCAAACAACCAAAATGATCTTCAGAAAGAACAATGCCAGAGATCTCATGCTCCCTGATTCAAACTATTCTACAAGGCTATGGTAATCAAGAGTATGGTATTGGCATTAAAAGAGAGACATAGATCAGTGGAACAGACTAGAAAGCCCAAAAATAGACCCATGTACATCTGGTCAATTAATTTTCAACAAAGGAGGCAGGAATATACAGTGGGGAAAGGACAGTCTTTTTAGTAAATGTGTTGGAAAGCTACATGCAAAACAATGTAATTGTCAATTAAATGGGACAGCTACGTATAAATGCATGAAACTGGACCACTGTCTTTACACCATATAACAAATTTAATTCAAAATGGATAAAAGACTTGCATATAAGACCCAAATCTAATACTCCTAGAAGAAAACATACATGGCAAGGTCCCTGACATTGGTCTTAGCTAAGATGTTTTCTTAGATCTGACTTCAAAGGCAGGAGAAACAAAAGCAAAAATTTTTAAATGTGACTACATGACACTAAAAAGCTGTATAGCAGAGGAAGCCATCAACATATCAAAAAAGCAGCCTACT
>NC_138377.1:90750016-90786466 GCF_054177405.1 Leptonychotes weddellii | reverse complement strand
GGCGCCTGGGTGGCTCAGTCGTTAAGCGTCTGCCTTCGGCTCAGGTCATGATCCCAGGGTCCTGGGATCGAGTCCCACATCGGGCTCCCTGCTCGGCGGGAAGCCTGCTTCTCCCTCTCCCACTCCCCCTGCGTGTGTTCCCTCTTTCGCTGTTCTCCTCTCTCTCTGTCAAATAAATAAATAAAATCTTTAAAAAAAAGAAAAAAAAAAAGCCTACTGAATGGGAGAAGATTTTGCAAATCATGTATCTGACAAACAGTTAATATCTAAAATATATAAAGAACTCATACAACTGAATAACCAAAAAACCAAACAATCTCGTTAAAAAATGAGCAAAGGACCTGAATAGGCATTTTTGCAAAGAAGACATACAGATTGCCAACAGGCACGTGAAAAGATGCTCAGCATCACTAATCACCAGGGAAAGGAAAATCAAAAGCACAATGAAGTATCACCTTACATCTGTCAGAATGGCTTTTATCAAATAGATAAGAAATAGCAAGTGTTGGTGAGGATGTGGAGAAAAGGGAACTCTCATGCCCAATTGGTGGGAATGAAAATTGGTACAGCCACTGTGGAAAACAATATGGAGGTGCCTCAAAAAATTAACAATAGAACTTTCATATGATCCAGCAATTCCACTTCTGAGTATCTGTCTGAAGAAAACAAAAACACTAATTTGAAAAGATACATCACCTCTGTGTTTATTGCAGCATTATTTACAGTAACCCAGGTGTGGAAACAACTCTAAGTGTCCATCAATAGATGAATGGATAAAGAAGATGTGGCGTATAGATACAATAGAATATTACGCAGCCATAAAAAAGAATGAAGTCTTGCCATTTGTGACAATATGGATAGAACTTGAGGTTATTATGTTAAATGATATAAGTCAGACAGAGAAGGCCAAATAGGGTATGATTTCACTTACAAGCAGAAACTAAAAACCAAAACAAAACAAAACAAAAACCTCGGACTCCTAGCAAATTGAGTAGTGGTTGTCAGAAGGGAAGGTACTGGGGAGATGAAATAAGTGAAGGGGATCAAAAGGTACAAACTTCCAGTTATAAAATAAATGTCATAGGGACATAAAGTATAGCATGGGGCATACAGTCAGTAATACTGTATGACCTTTGTATGGTGACAGGTGGTAACTAGACTTACTCTGGTGAGTAATTTGCAATGTATACCAATGTCAAGTCACTATGTTGTACACGTGAAACAAATACAATATTTTATGTCAGTTATACTTCACTTCAAAAAAAAAAGAAAAAGGAAAACCGGTTACACTCCAAAATAAGATGCCATTATCCCCATGAAAATTTGGGTTAAATATTAGAAGATACTTCACACAAAAAGATTATGAATGGTCATAAAGAATATTAAAGATGTTCAACAACACTAGTTATCAAGTAAATGCAAATTAAAGCCACAAGGAGATAGATACCCATTTCAGGGGCTACATTAAAAAAAATTGACAATACAAAATAAACCCTTAATGAGGAAAAAAAAAATGACAATACCACCTATTGGCAAGGATTATAGCAACTGGAACTTCTGTTGCTGGTGGGACTGTATAATTATATAATCACTTTGGAAAACAGTTTCAGAGTTTCTTATAGAACCCAATATATATTTACCATATAACTCAGCAATTCCAGTCCTTTGCATTTCCCCAAGAGAAATGAAGACACATGTCCACGGAAATCTTTGAACATGAACACTCATGACAAGTTTGTAATCATAACCCCAAACTGGAAACAATCCAAATGCCCATCCAAAGAGGAACGGGTAAACAAACTGTGGCATATCCAAACAGTAGAATACTACTCAGCTATAAAAAGGTAAAAAAAAAAAAAGTGATACATGTAATGGGGGTGAATCTCAACATGCTTAATAAGAGAAGGCAGACACAGAAGAGAACATATCCTATGATTCCACTTACATGAAGCTCTAGAAAAGACTAGTAAGTGAAAGTAGATCAGCGGTTGTTTGGATCTGGGTTTGGGGGAGGGTCAGGGATTAGCTGAAGGGGAGGGGCTCAAAGGAACTTTTTGGGGTGATGGGATGTTCTGTATCTTGTTTTGGTGGTATTTACATGGGTGGTATAAATTTGTCAAAATTTCTCAAAGTATATACTTAGGAAATGAATGCATTTTATTATATGCAAATTATACCTTAAAAAGTTAATTTAAGAATAATTATTTCACAAAAAATTAGAATGTACAGATTAATAGAAACCAAAAAAACAAACATGAAAAAATGCTTTTTAATGAAAAATAATTTCTGTATTGAAATTTACTTTTGGGACGCCTGGGTGGCTCAGATGGTTAAGTGTCTGCCTTCAGCTCAGGTCATGATCCCAGGGTCCTGGGTTCCAGTCCCATATCAGGCTCCTTGCTCAGCAGGGAACCTGCTTCTCCCTCTCCCTCTGCCCCTCCCTCCTGCTTGTGCACGCTCTCTCTCTCTCTCTTTCTGACAAAAAAATAAAGTCTTAAAAAAAAAATTTAGTTTTGATTTTTGTGTTTAAGATGGCTTTATTCATTTGTTTATTATGTATTCATTAATGGTCATGTGTCAGGCAGTTTGTTAGGGATTGGCCATGAATATAGTTATTCTGTGCTTTGACCTGGTGTATAGACTACGTGATTTATAAGTTATGTCTGACCAATTAAGTGATTGATATTTTCTTTTTTTTTTTTTTTTAAGATTTTATTTATTTATTTGACAGAGAGAGACACAGTGAGAGAGGGAATACAAGCAGGGGGAATCGGGGAGGGAGAAGCAGGCTTCCCGCGGAGCAGGAAGCCCGATGCGGGGCTCGATCCCAGGACCCTGGGATCATGACCTGAGCCGAAGGCAGACGCTTAACGACTGAGCCACCCAGGTGCCCCTAAGTGATTGATATTTTCATTGATTAAAACAACTTTTGTAGAAATAGGAAAAAGTTTTATTAAGTATAATCTTTTAACAATTTATTGAAGGTTGAATTTAAATGGTGCTTCTTCATATATCAAGGATTTTTTAATAAGGAAACTTATTTATAATATAGCTCTTTTGATATAGCTCTTTTCCTGTAATAACCAGTTAATTTAATACTTTTAGGCTGTCTCTATTTTGGGAGATGAAGTCTTTAGGTTCCAAATGACTCTCTATCCAGATGCTACAGAAGGAAAGGCCTATGCTGATATGTCTAAAGTAGATGGGAAACTTAGTCTCAAAGTGGGTTGTATCCAAATTGTTTATGTTCATAAATTCTTCATGTCTCTTTTGGTAAGTTTATTTATAAATGTATTTGTTTCTCATGGAGACCTAAATATTTTTGCCTATACATTTGAACCTAGATAGTCAAAATATTTACTAATAGGGCTGTGTAATAAATACCCAGATGCTGAACAGAATATTATAGTGAAGGAAATCCTTTACATGATGGATAACCAAATGAATTTTTGTTATCATTGTTACCATTCTTTCACATTTCCATAGCTATATAATTTAAAAGTACTTTTTTGATGTTTTAATTTAGGTATTTTCAGTGTTGTTTTATGAAATACCCTTAAAGGTATTTAGCTAAAAGATTGTTTTTATGAAGGACTAATATTAGAATTTACAACTTTTGATTATAATTGTGATCAACAAGGCCATAAAATTATTTTCTTTTAATTATTTCCATGTAAATGTCATGGGCTGAAGAGTTTTAAACTGTTTATGCCTCTTAGCAGGGCTGTTATTCAAGGCTTATAAGTCATGGATTTCTACCTAAACCATGAGAGGTGACAGTTGTTAATATCTCAGAGTATGTCTTTCTAGACTTAACACTCTCCATATATACAATCATAAATAGCATCTCTTTTAACTCTTTTATTTAGTTTTTATAGTAAATGCTTTTTAAAGTTAGTCCTGTTTTTTTTAGGAAATCTAAATATCAGTCTCTTCCAACAGAACTTCCTCAACAATTTCCAAACTGCCAAAGAAGCTTTGAGCTCAGCCACAGTCCAGGCTGCAGAAAGAGCTGCTTCCAGCATGAAAGACTTGGCTCAAAAGAGTTTCCGCCTTTTGATGGATATTAACTTGAAAGCACCAGTTATTATCATTCCTCAGTCTTCAGTATCGCCAAATGCTGTTGTAGCAGATCTGGGTTTAATCAGAGTTGAAAACAAATTTAGCTTAGTTCCTGTGGGGCATTATTCTCTTCCTCCAGTCATTGACAAGATGAACATTCAACTAACTCAGTTGAAGTTGTCCAGGTATAAATATATAATTCAGTTGTGTATTACTGCTAGAAATAGAATTCTCATAAAATCTTTGCTAGGGATAAAATACTCTCGTGATTTGTGGTTCTCATTCCTTATTTTTTATAATTATAAAACCATGACCATTGGTTTTTGGTCAGTGGTAATACTAGTGCACTTCATAGAATCTCTGTTTTGTCTTACTACATTTATAATGTGATTTTCTACATTTTATAAAAATTTCCTATTAAATTAAAATTTACTCAATAGCACTTAATTTAGATTTTTTTTTTTCACTTTGCATAATAGCTATTTTCTGTAGTTGGGAGAAAACTTCTTAAAATGTAATAAAAGTTAAGATTTTTTTTCTCATTTCCAAACCTTGTCACATTTGGGAATTCTCAGTGTGTTATCTAAAGGATTATTGAATCCAAATGGGAAAGTGTTGGGTCTGTTGAATGACAAGAATACTCATTTCGTTGTACAAATGGTTGTTGGCAGTCATGCTCGAAATGACTGTTACCATATGTTTATTTAACGTGTAGGTTTGGTGAGTTTTTCCCTTTGAGTTTGGAGAAGTACCAATAACACAAAACTAAGGATTAAGTAGACTTTCTTTGTCCTCCAAGTTTTGGAGGATGTTAACATTTGTTTGTATGACACTGCACTAGTTGCTAATATTTGAACGGTCTTTGTGAAAGTAGTAAATAGTGTAATAGTCATACTTTCTGTCTTTGAAATCAGCATGAGATAGGTTTTGTTTTAGAAAGCTCTTGATTTATTCTGATTTGGATTGATCTGTGAAAAGAAGCATGTTTTATTTTTTTATTTTTTTTTAAGAATCATGTTTTAAAGAATTACGATAGTAGCCTTCAGTATCTAGGAAAACTGTGGAAACTGTTACACAGTATGACAGTCTTCATTTTAAGATGTAAATTTCAAAAATATAAAATAAATTCTTATTTATCTTTCAGAACTATTTTGCAGGCTGGCTTGCCACAACATGACATTGAAATTTTAAAACCAGTCAACATGCTTTTGTCCATACAGCGAAATTTAGCAGCAGCATGGTATGTGCAAATTCCAGGGATGGAGATAAAAGGAAAACTAAAACCTATGTTGGTAAGTGTATGTATACAGTGTATGAAAATTTCTAGGGAAGCTTTTATCATTGATCACAGTGCCATTCTAGCGTACATCAGAAGTGATGAAGCAGGGGTGCCTGGGTGGTGCAGTTGGTTGGGCATCCAACTGTTGGTTTTGGCTCAGGTCGTGATCTCAGGGTTGTGAAATCGAGCCCTGCATTGGGCGCCGCACTTGGCGCAGTTGTGGAGTCTGCTTGAGTTTCTCTCTGCCCCTCTTGCTTGTGCTCTGTCTGTCTCTCTCTCAAATAAATCTTTAAAAAAAGTGAAAAAGCATTAAAAAGGAATACTTTGTTAACTGAAAAGAGGTCATCCTAATTCTCACACTTTTCTTTATTTCATTTTAGTCACACACCTGGTAAACCCAGCAGGAAGTCTGAGATGAAACCCATTGGAGTCTACTGAAAATATTAATAATTTTGGAAAGTTCTATTAAAGTTTTAGGCAGTTGAATGCTGAGACAGTATAAAGTCATATTTAGATACCACATTCAAAGCAGCTTAGGAGTATTTTTTTAAAAAGATTTTTAATTTATTTAAGAGAGAGAGCACGCAAGTAGGGAGAGGGAGAGGGACAAGCAGACTCCACGCTGAGCATGGAGTCTGACTCGGGGCTCAATCCTATGACCCTGAGATCATGACCTAAGCCGAAATTGAGTCAGTCACTTAACTGACTGAGCCACCCAGGCACCCTGCCAGCCCCCCCATCCCCCGGGTTAGGAGTATTTTTAATGTATAGAAGCACTCTTTTTTTTTTTTTTTTAAAGATTTTATTTATTTATTTGAGAGAGAGAGAATGAGAGACAGAGAGCATGAGAGGGGGGGAGGGTCAGAGGGAGAAGCAGACTCCCTGCCGAGCAGGGAGCCCGATGTGGGACTCGATCCCGGGACCCCAGGATCATGACCTGAGCCGAAGGTAGTTACTTAACCAAATGAGCCACCCAGGCGCCCCTAGAAGCACTCTTTTAATTAGAAAAGTGGACATTTTAAATAGGTGAATATGTATATTTGGTAAGCATATAAGTATAGAAATATTTATAATAGTGTAGTTAGCAGGTCATGTGTTGGCTCACAGGGAGAGATGATACTAGTCAAAGATGCTTATGGAAGTATAGGAATCCTGTGGTTCTTTTGTACCTGTGTGTGAAACCATTGAAGCCAAACAGTAGGGGATAGGGGAGGAGAGAAAGTGACTAAAGAGTGTGTGAAAAACAAATAAAAATTTATTTTTCATACCTGTGATTACTTCAGAGTTAGTTCTTGATAGAAAGGGTCAAAGCGGAGTTCTACTAGGGAAGAAGTTAAAACTGAAGTTTATTGTAGGGATCAAAGGTCCTGTGTGTGGTTATGAGTGGATGCAATATGTGGGACGAGTGTCTATTTAGGGTAGTCATAAAGACTTCTCTCTTTCAGAGTATGTGACTCTTCTTTTAACTTCTGCCTTGCTGTTAAGAGATTAGATTCCAGGGCTAATATTGGACCTTTTCCCCTTGCTTTCAAAGATTGTGTGGTTATAGGTTTGCTGAAAGCAAAAGTAAAACCTGTATGTCTATCAGTAGGAGAATGTGGACCAAACGATGGTATATTCATACAGTGGACATTATAAAGCAGATAACATGAGTGAGCTAAAACTATGTGAAACGAAATGGGTATATCCTAAACATAAAAATGGAAAAAAAATTGAGTTGTAAAATGATAGTACAATTCTATATTATTTCGAATTTTACAACAAGCAAGACAATGGACAGTGCTATATATTGTTTATAGGGAATGCAATAGCGGTAAGTGTAAGAAAGCATTCATGGGAAGAAGAATTCTCTAATTCAGCATAGTGTCTTTCTCTGAAAAGGAGAATAGAGGGAATGGGGTCTCAAAGAAGTAAACATGGGGCTTCAACCATATCTGTAATCGGGAAACAAGATCTGAAGGAAATATAGCAACTTGTAAGATTTGACAAAGCTAATGATAGGTACACTGGGGAGGATTATCGTATTCTCTCTGCTTTTCCTTTATGCTGGAAGTATTTCAAAAGAAACAAGAAAAACAGTAACAAATCCATCAGTTTAACGTCAAAGTGTGATCATCACTTTAACTAAAAGGACCCCTGTTAAATCAAGAATGTATCTGTAGTGGGTACAGTTTCCACTGCCTAATGTGTCAGCAATCCAGGCCTCTCAGAACACCCCCTCATTGGTATGAGTCTATGTACTTTTCCTGGGTCTGGAGTGCAGCTAAGAAAGGATATCAGGTAGGTAACATCAGTAAGTTGTTTTGGGTAGGTCAGCTTGAAGTTCTTAAACAACTGTGGGGCTATCTCTCAAATTGTCCTTCAGACTTACTGAGGGGTGAATCGAAGTATATGATAGGGTGCTCTTTTCAACCACAGGAAACCAGAGGAGGTGGTGAAGTTAGCTCCTTTTCAGGCAGTTGTAATATCTTGGTTGGTATCACACTCAGGAATGAATATACAAGGGATTTCTGGGGAGTTAAATTGACATCTGTTCTCCTAGGACTGGGGCTTGGGGCAAACAAGAAATCCTTGGTCATTATCTCATGCTAAAATATCTCCCCATTTTCATTTAGGCTGGGAATCAGGCAGCTCAATAGGGGCCTACTTTGGGTAACAATGCAGGGCTTGCTGGATCTCAGGACTCTGAGAGCACAACCTGAGCTGAAATCAAGAGTTGAATGCTCAGCCAACAGAGCCACTCAGGTGCCCCAGATTTCTCCTTTAAAGATTGAGAAACCTGAGTTAAGGAGGCTAAGAAACTTGGCAAACAGCACAGCCTGAAAGTGGTACAGTTGATACAGAGCTCCCTGATTCAAAAGCTCTTGATCTTCCTCCCTCCCTCCCTTTCTTCCATCCTTTCTATCTTTCTCTCTTTTCTTTTTTCTTGTCACATATCCCCTTTCATAAAGGTAGGAGATGAATAAGATACTCCTTTCCTGCTCTGCGCTTTGGTTTTTAAAAATTCTTGTTAGATGCATTAGTTATTGTTCTAAGTGATACTATTCTTGATGAGTTGAACAGATATCTTAGGTTATGTCCAGATGCATATATACAGGGAATAAGAGCTACATTGAAGGAGAGAATCTTTTTACTTCTTGGTGGGGGTTAGAAACTGAACAGCACTCTTCATGTAC
Source organism: Leptonychotes weddellii (assembly GCF_054177405.1). Classification (NCBI taxonomy): domain Eukaryota; kingdom Metazoa; phylum Chordata; class Mammalia; order Carnivora; family Phocidae; genus Leptonychotes; species Leptonychotes weddellii. The sequence continues at coordinate 90,777,949 of NC_138377.1, read as the reverse complement.
TGAGTTTGGATGGAAGTGAAGTGGAGCTGGTTCTGGGCCAGAAGAGAGAGAGGCAGAGTGGAGATGAGGAGATAGAGGGGAGAGAAGCATAGGTCCAGGAACATACAAGAAAGATAGGAACAGACAAGGCAAGAAGAGTGATGGATGCAGGGGCTTGGGCGTGGGTGCAGGCAGAAGTGTGTCTGCACACACGAGGAGTATCTCATACTATACAAGATGAAATACCTCTCTCCTGTATTTACTGCCCCAACTCTTTGTTGTTGTTGTTGTTCAGATGGACATTGAATTTGAGGAACTGTAAATTAAGACATGGATGTGATATTCTGCGTTTTTATTCCTTTATATTAACAACAACTTATTGTTGCTTTCTAGGTTGCTCTCAGTGAAGACGACTTAACAGTTTTAATGAAAATCTTGCTGGAAAATCTCAGAGAAGCTTCTTCACAGCCAAGCCCTACACAGTCTACCCAGGAGGCTGTAAGAGTAAGAAAAGATGTTCTGGGTGGGCCGGACCACCTCAAAGGTACAAATTGATGAAGATTTTTGCTTTGATCATGGAGAAAAATTAGTGTTAATGCTGTATTTATGTTTAGTGGTCTTTTTAGTTGTCCAGCATAATGTGGTATGAACTGATTCAATATTGTAGTGTTTACTGTGGAAAATTGGCTGGTACAGGGTCTGGGGCTGCCTTGGAGCTCCCAAGGAAAGGAGGTATGCACATTGTCTTCTATAAGGGGAGAGGCGATCTGTTGTCTGCAGGATGCATGTTTGCCCTTTACTTGTAAAATGTGAATTTGCTGAATTCAGGAGCCACCAAGATGGTAGACCTTGAGAGAGAGCAAATTAGGCACGCGGCAAAATAAAGTCCCAAAATAATAGAGAGAAAAGGGTCTTGGTATCCTACTCAGATGACTGACCCATAACAAAGCTGTGTAAAAACAGCTTTACTTATCTGGTTTTATTAGTGAATGATGTAGTCACATACATAAGGGAATTTTCCAGATTATTAGAATGGACTCTTTTAAAAGCACTGAGCCTTTTAAATTCAGTCATTTTAAAAAGATAATTTTTATAAAATAAAAGTGTCCTTCTTGCTCAAAACAGTTATATAAAATATACTTTTACTCTTTTTTCATCATTTAAAGTCATTGACGTGAACATCATGTTTTATTAGACTTGTAAATATTAGGTTAAAATTTCTGTGGCTGAAAAGATTTGAAGTACACCTTGTCCTTCTAATAAATGTCCCCAGACTGCTCTGCTTTTATAATGCTCAGATTATCAGCTATTACTTCAGAAAGTAATAGAGATAAAACTGCCAGTTAATAATACCATTAATATTGCTTCTCCTATAGTTGGGTCCAGTGTGTTTTGAAATACCACAAAATAAATGACTAGAGCAGTGTGCACAAAAGGTTTTTGTTTTAGGTGGATAGTAATGAGTGCTACATGAGTTTGGTGAGGCCAGCATCCCTCCCCAGATTGGGTTTATGCTACAGTACGGATAAATGCTAGATAAGCAGGCTCTTGCTATGGTTAGACAGGAACTATGTACAGATGAATAAAAATAGCAGGCAGGCTTTATGTGATTAATGATCTCATTATGTTCAGCTGTGGTCAATTTGTGTTTCTGGTTCTGGCTATATGGTTAATGTGGTCCTTGGGAAAACTTGTGAATTCAGATGAAAGCAGCAGACAGTGAAGATTGGAATATGAATTACTTTCAGGAAAAGTGAAGGAAAAAACCCCTAGTGTTTCCCGACTTGGAGAAGCCTTTATGTGGTTAAAATTATGCAATGTTTGCTCTTCCAGTATCTTGTTAAGAGCACTTCCCTGTAAATGATCAAAGAGTAGAATCAATCTCCAAAAGAGATGATAAAATGACTTTGTAAGAGTGATTGACAAGCAGTATCTATTCTTAATCTTACCGTCTAAAAAGTTTTTTCCTAATAATGAAGGAATGGACAAAATTACTTCTTGAAATCTCTTTTACCTCAGAATTCCAAAGGCTCCCTGCCCCATATTGTATTTGAGCTCTGTTTGACTCTGCTATGAATTATATTCTGTTCTTGTCAAGGGTAATGAGTTGGGTGTTTCGGTAATGAAAGATAGTGAGAATTGCACTGTGCTGGCAGAGGACCTGTTACTATCTAGTTGTCTGTTCAAGGACAAAGTTATTTTTCTGTGCCTCCAATTTCATAATCTCTTGACATTGGCTTATAACCATTTAAGTTAAATGCTTTGATAATTGTAAACTACTCTATTATGAGCAGTCTCACTCTGGGGGTGCTTTTTAAAAAAGAGTTGTCTTGATACTGTACAAGACCCCCTCTTTTTGTTGCTTTTTAAAAAACGTAGATGGCCTGCCCCTGTCATTTTGCCCTGTGCTAAACATATAGAATAAATCATTGCCATTTTAATTGTCTTATAATATGGCTTAAAGGATCCTAGAAAGTATGATACATATTTAGAATAATAAGTTATCTTAGCTTTTTAAATAAGTATAAAATAATGTACCTACTTAAAGCTTTTTAATTTTCATACTTATGTTTGATCCGTCAGAACAAGATTTGCCAGAATCAAAGCTTTCTATGGACCAAAGTGTCACTCTTCAATTTGACTTTCACTTTGAATCTCTTTCCATTGTCCTTTATAACAATGATATCAACCAGGTATGTAGTAAATGTCTTTATTTAGAAAAAATCTTTAGCTCTTGATATTTACTTTTAGAATATTGGCATTTTTTGATTTGACTAGTTAAAAAATTAATATGTCTCTTAAATTCTGTTTGGCCTACAGAATATACATTGGTCTTGCTCTTTCTTCACTTTGTTAGTATTTCTAATCTTACTCAGTTAAGGAAAAGTTTTTACTTCTTTCCAAGTAACATCAGCACTGAAACCACTTAGATCCATCTCTAGTAGAGGAATTTTATATGTGAATAATTAATTATATGTGTAATTTTATTACATAGCTATATATGTATACATATGTAACTAAGGAGAATAATTTAGTAGTAGCTTTAGAACATTAAAAGATTCTTTTAAAATTCATGATTATCCAGGATACATAAGCATTAATTATGTTTCTTTTTTTGCATTAATTATGTTTCTATTGAATAAATATTATATGTAATAGATATGTATGAAAGATACGTATCAGTGGATTGAAGAACCAAGATCTAGTGCCATGATTTGAAGTAATTAATGTACCAGTGGTATTTTAGAAAGTTATTTTTTGTTATGTAGATAGTATCTTTAATAAATATTTTTATTAGATCAGTTGTCATAATACTCACAATAAATACATCATATGATAACCGTAGTCTGCATTGATTATATCTGTTGTTAATGTTTATTTATGTTACCTTATGTTTTATATTGTTTTCTCAAGAGTTACATAATATTCATATATTATTAATGTTGAGCCTTGAGCTAGTATTTGCCATTTATGCAATGAAGTACTTTCATTTCTAATGTTTAATGTTAATGAAAAAACAGAAAATGAACTATTGGAAAACGAACAGTGAAATGTATTCTTCATTTCACTTAAGGTACCATCATTCTACTGGTTCCCCAGCCTTAGAATGTTGGTATCTTTTTTTACTTCTTTCTTTGTTGACCTTTATTCATTAGACACTGAGTATTGTCATTTTTTTCTTTGTTCTTTCCCGTCACTTCTCACTACTACTTTATTTGAAACTTCTTCGTTCACCCTACTGCAACGGCTTCCTTGTTTGTTGCTCTTTTTCCTTTCATCCACACTAGACAGTGGCACAAGTTCAGTTTCCTAAATGAATCTCATGTAGCCATTTACAACTTCCCATTCCACTAAAAACCACTCAGTATTATGTTATCTGAATTTTAGCTTATTAAAAAAGTTCAGTGGCTCCAAGTTGTTTACATCAGTAACTGTATAGTGTGATCAGCAGATGTGTCACAGGTCATTTCTGTATTAATAATTACAGACCAAAAGTTTGTGAATTATTTACATTTTTAAAACTTACATTCCAAATTTGCCAATGATGTCAGTAGTGCCTGAGCCACGTGCATGCAGTGTACTGTGTGCGTGCAGCGTGACAGATGCAGAGTTAGAACGAGTGTGCCCGGAATGGCGCCTCACCGGCAGCCCTCATATCAGTGCCGTCGTCCATAGGGAGCAGTTGTAACTGAGGTTGTTCACTTCCCTGAAGAGATTTTTGTTGGTTGGTTTGTTGTTGTTGCTTTCTTTTTTGCGGGAGCGGTTGTTGTTTTAGTCTGGGCATACAGACTTTACCTACAGAATTTGGAGGTAATGTGTTACGATTAAATAAAGATTGAGTTCCTTTTTCCTGTAAATGAAAGTTTAAATCTTTGGTTGGAGATTTGAGACCTCGGTTAGGCCCCTGTATTTCCAGCCCTCATTCCCTACCATTCTTTTTTTTTTTTAAGTTTTTATTTAAATTCTAGTTGGTTAACATATGGTGTAATATTGGTTTCAGGAGTAGAATTTAGTGATTCATCACTTACATATCCTACCATTCTTTAATTGGAATATTCAAGCCTAAGCAGCTTGTACCTTGTGCCCTTGGAGCACCTTTGAACTGTTTACTCATGTTTTTTCCCCATCTAGAGTATCTCCTACCTCCTCTTAGCCCGTACAATCTCACCCAGCCTCTGAGGCTCAATTCACTTCTCACTTTCATAAATTTTTCTCAGCCCACAGTGATCTCTTTGACCCTCTGAGCTTTTGTTATTTGTATTCTTTACCTAATCACTTAATATTCTTTGTGGAATATGGGAGGATTAAATATGAATTAAATAAATGACTACATGTCAGTCTTTGATCAGTTATAACTTATAGCATCTCCTTGTGATGGTTCTTGTAATGTATTTCTATTTTCTATATTTGTTAGGGTGTAAGCTCACTGAGATCACCTACTATGTCTTGTTCTTTCTCATAAACACATAGTTCCTATCACAGTGTTTTTTTTACAGAAGAGCTCTTTAAATATTTATTAGTTAGACTGATTAATAAAAATATTTCCTGATTATTTGCATTAAACTGTGATGTAAATTTTCATATATTAACCATTGTTGAATATCAGCATGCACACACATATTTTTTTGTATATACCTATACACTCACAAACATACATATTATTGTTTTATTCTTATGTTTTAACACCCATGCTTTTAAATTTTATTGATTTGCCTTTTGTCTCTGAGTTAAGAAATGTGTTTAAAAGTAATTGCCTACTATTTAAAGATAATTGATTCTTTTGCTTGAAAATATGCCACAGGAATCCAAACTTTCATTTCACAATGACAGTTTCCGGCTTGGTGAACTCAGACTACATCTTATGGCCTCTGTAGGGAAGATGTTTAAGGATGGCTCAATGAATGTCAGCCTTAAACTTAAGACATGCACTCTTGATGATCTCAGAGAAGGCATTGAGAGAGCAACATCAAGGTTTGTCATCTCTGAACTTGCTGTACATTATGTAAGGTTGACATTGTACCTTGCCTTGCTGCCAGGCATTGATTGCTAGGCTTGGGATTATCAAAAGAGGTCTTTGGTCGTACTTCAGTTTGAAGTGCATCAAGAAGTAGTGCTAATATCAGATTCAATTGCTTTTAAGTTTGAATTAAAGGGGCATTTAATAATAAAATGGAGTACCGTCTTAAAAGCAGGAACTAAGAGAATGTTAGAATTTTAATAATGAAATCCACATGGGGTGGTTTGTTGGTAATATTTTTCTAAATTGTCTCCAGTAGGCAGGATTTTTTTTTTAATGTCTGAAAGTTTTAAATTTTTGTCTTACTTATTTTGTCTTTATACATATATTTTTTAAAGATTTATTTATTTGAGAGAGAGCACAAGTGGGGTAAGGAGCAGGAGAAGCAGACTCAAGTGGGGTGAGGTGTAGAGAGAGAGAGGGAGAAGCAGACTCTCCGCTGAGCAGGGAGCCTGATGTGGGGCTCAATCCCTGGTCTCCAGGATCATGACCTGAGCTGAAGGCAGACGCTTAACCGACTGAGCCTCCCAGGTGCCCCAATTTTGTCTATATATTTTAAAACAGTGTTCTGAAATTTCTTTCAGAGTTTTACTAGAAATGGAATCCCTAGCATTTTCACCTTATCAACCCAGTTTTAAAACATTAACTTATATCAACCTTCAATAAAGTGGGAAATAATGTAACTTTAATAGTGAAATTATATTTTTATTCCTCCGTCAAATAATGAGACATAATATTTTTGTGCTTGATGTTCTTTGGAGAAAAACTATGCTGCTCCCTAAACTGGGACTCCACTGAATACATACTGGATACTTCTGAGCCCTTTGTTTTTCCTAGAGATGAATAAATGAGGAAAGAGTGCTAGCATGCAGCCAGCTTTTCTAGTTTGCAAATTTCGTGTTTGGGGTGGCAGTCCACTGTTGCGTAGGCAAGAATGATAAAGGCCTTCCTCTATTTGGTAACCTGCTTGTCCCAGCACATGTGAGGATGTGTGGGAACAATCATTGCAAACCCTTATTAAACACTGGCTGATATGAATTGGATTGAATACTTTTGGACTCAAATTATAGAGAATGTTTGGAGATAAATTCGTTCAGGGAGGTTTTATTTTGTAAAATAATATAAAGTGGTTGTCCTTTAAATTTTGTGGGACCATATTAATGTGTTTTGTTAATTGCTGAAATCCCTTTCAGTAGTCATTCATTCATTTTTCTGCTATTGCATTATAATTATAAAATATTCTGTAATTGCTTAATAACATGAATCATAGGAGACTATGCCTTGGTTGCTTATTAGCTAATTAGACTGTGGTTAACACTGATCTGTTTTCTATTAAGATTAAAAACTCGAAGGTGAAAGATTATTAAGATGTTTAGGAAATTTTTCACCTTTTAAATGATTTTTGCAAGAATAAAATAATGAATGTATATATTTTTTAGAATGATTGATAAAAAGAATGACCAAGATGACAACAGTTCCATGATTGATATAAGTTACAAACAAAGCAAAACTGGAAGTCACATTGATGCTGTTCTTGACAAGCTATACGTATGTGCCAGTGTGGAGTTTCTGATGACTGTGGCAGATTTCTTTATCAAAGCTGTGTCTCAGAATCCAGAAAATATGGCAAAAGAAGCACAGATTCCGCTACGGCAGACAGCCACAGCAAAAATCAAGATGGAGAAAGGTTAGCAGAATTTATCTGTTGTAGATGACAACTTGTTAACAAAGATTACAGACAAGAAAAAGGATGAATGGACAATTTAAGAAAGTAAAATTGCTCTTTCCAATTTAAATATATTCTGTGGAAAAAGTTTAGTAAGCATAAATTTTTCAGAGTTAGAGTAGAAATATTTATCGGATTAGGGGCTAGGAAACACCTGCTCTGGTTCCAACTCTGCCATTAACATTGCCTTACTTATCCAAAAATTGAGGGAATTAATCTGGGTCTTTGGTTGGCAGCCTGTTTTATAGAAGGGCAATCTTTTATTTAAAGAAAATATATGGAAGAATTATAGCACATTGAAGAACAATTGAACAAATAGAGGCAGAGGGTGGGCGTATTGGAGCACCTAGCATGATGCCCCTGGACATCACTATAAACACCTTAAACTCAGTGGAGTGTTTGTGGATGTCTGGTCTTAGTGTACATTGAAGTCACTTCCCTGTTCAATAAATTGTTTATTCCAGCATTACCAAGTAGACCAGTGATTTTCTTTGTTAAATTATGACTCTCTAAGGTGAGGCATTTATCTTTCTAATGTATAACTCAGCAAGACTGGAAAATGCCATTTATTGGCAAGGTCAGAATTTGATTTTTCCATTTACCTTTCCTAAACAGTAATCACATATGATATCTCTATATTCATACACATATTTAATGTATTTATACTATAGATTGTAGGACACTATGTATCTTATGGTAAAGTCAAAGCGAACTTTGATAAAAAGCGTCTCTTATCCTCTTCCTGATATTCCCCTCTCCTGTTTTCCCCTCCTTGTCCCTGCAACATAGCATAATACACACTCATGTACATAATGTACACACCTTAATTCTGACAAAAATAACTTCAAAATAAGATTATTCTTGCTAGGTCAAAGTGGAAATGATCTTCTTATGACAGAAATCAGATTGCATTATCCCACACAATCAGCATTTGTTAATAATCATTTATCATTAGTATTAATCAACTATTAATATTGTTAATTCTACCATATCTATTATAGCAAGATATTAGAAACAGCTTAGTGACTTATAGACAACATATACTCAAGAAACAAGAGATATTTTACTACAACTTTTTTTGGTTCCTATTTTTTTTTTTCTTCAGATGACTCTGTAAGACCAAACATGACTTTAAAGGCCAAGATCACAGATCCAGAAGTGGTATTTGTTGCCAGTCTGACGAAGGCTGATGCTCCTGCTCTGACAGCCTCATTCCAGTGTAACCTGTCTCTGTCAACATCCAAACTTGAACAGATGATGGAAGCTTCTGTGAGAGATCTTAAAGTCCTTGCTTGCCCTTTTCTCAGAGAAAAAAGAGGAAGAAACATTACCACAGTAAGAATTAGTTTATTCTAAGCTTGGATTGAGAATGGCAGAAATGGTGGATTCATAGAATCCTAGAACGTGAGAGCTCTGTAAGACTTCAGAGATTATTTACTACAAACCTGAGGTTTTACAGATAAGGATGTTGAGTTCCAAAGATGTTAAATGATTCAGCCATAGCTGCTAGTGACAGAACTGGGAACTACCTTTAGACTCATTTTCTTTTCATTGTGCCATCTTTTGTTGAGCAGTATTTGAATTTTAGTACAAATCAACATTCCTTTTGAGCTGTTTCTGTTGTTTACCACAGTATATCCAGTGAATGACTGAACGAATGCATGAACAATTATTAAAATCTTTAAGCTTAGAATGAAAAAAAATTCAATTGGAGTCATGAGACCAAAAGAGATTGTGTTTTGCTGTTTTAAAAGTTAACTTCAAAAAATAAAATAAAATAAAAGTTAACTTCAATTATGTGTTCACATTATTGTTGAAAAATATGATTTTAATTAACTTAATTGCCATACCAATAATTTTTAAATGTTAAATTGAGGATTTAACATTAAAAAGGATCATTATATGACTCATTTGCAGTGTTATTTTATTTTTTTTAAGATTATTTATTTATTTATTTATTTGACAGAGAGAGACACAGTGAGAGAGGGAAGACAAGCAGGGGGAGTGGGAGAGAGAGAAGCAGGCTTCCCATGGAGCAGGGAGCCTGATGCGGGGCTTGATCCCAGGACCCTGGGATCATGACCTGAGCCGAAGGTAGACGCTAAACAACTGAGCCACCCAGGCACCCCTGCGGTATTATTTTAAATTAAAATTTGTGGGCCACATGGCTTACAGAAAGAAATGCAATGCTAGGCTTAGTCAGTACTTTATCATGAAGCATTCTTTAGCAGGATCATCTTTTGGCCTGTCACAGAAAGCTTGTATTAATCCATTAAAAGCTCATCCTAATTTTTTTTAAATGAAAGTTAATGCAACACTAATTCCTTATTCAATTCAGGTGCAAGGTTAGTTTATTTCCTTGATGATATATGTATATAAATATAAGCTTCATAGTTTTAATACATCGTTGGATTTGAAGATTTGAAATTTGTTCTTATAAGGACCTTAGCTGATATTCAAGACTGACCTCTTGTTGATCATATGGAAACTGTTCATTACCTATCTTACCACAGTCTTTTTTTAAGGTGTTAACAGGACTCCTTGTTTAAAATAAGTTTCAGGTGATTTAGTAGTCATAAAAATTACAATGAAATAGCAGTTTAATTTCCTCATATACTTCTTTGTGAATATAATACTTTAACATAGTCTTTACCTCATTTTTACAGATATTTTAAATGCATGTTTTACAGAGGGCATCATTAAAACGTATTTTAGTGAAAGGAAACATTTTAAACTTCTATTAGTAAGTGTGCATCATTACTTAAGAATTTGACGTAGAGGAATTGATCAGAACTGCTTAAAATCCTTTTCCAATGTTAACAGATTTGTCATAGTTCAGAAGAGCCCTCACAAGAAATTCTCAGCTAGTTTAATTTACCTTTTGCTTTTAGTAGTAGGCTATAGTTAAAGATCTCCAGTTAAGTAAGACATATTCTTGTGTGTATTTTATATGTGTGTGTGTGTATATATAAAACAGATCTATTACTAAGGAAATGTGAATTTGATTTATTTGTTTTTAGGTCTTACAGCCCTGTTCTTTATTTATGGAAAAATGTATGTGGGCCTCAGGAAAACAAAATATAAGTATTATGGTTGAAGAATTTATAATTAAGGTTAGTGCCTATCATGTTATTTGGGTAAAAATTCGTATTTTTCTAACAATATCTTTTGATCTCTTTTGTAACTACAGCATTATGCTAGTCACCTCACATACTCAAACAGTAAATACCACTAACATTAAAATGCATTTTTCTTTAAAGCAAATATTTATTTCTTTTTTAAAAGAGTACTTTTAAATATCTACAAATGATCAGTATAGTTTTTGTCTATTATTTTTGCATGTATGTGTGTTGGGGAGATTGGGGGACAACAGAGATAGGGTGGGAAGAGACGGGGAAGGAGGGATGGAAAAATGAAGTTGCTATTATTTGTCGTAAGTTATTTTTAGGTTTTTATTTGAGATATAATTTGAATTTAATAATTATGTAATTAAATGTTTTATTTGTCTTATAAAATATTTATGACAGATGAATGCTAGAAATAAGTTATTAGGATTTGCTTTTTTTTAAATCTCTTACATTTGAAGTATTGAAAAAAAAAACTCTCTCTTCTCCAGTGGCATTTGTATTTTTTAAATATGACCTCATGATTGGTTAGAAATGGAAGATTTAGAATACTTTCCAAAATCTATTTCTCTCTCTGTCCAAAGGACACAAAATGGAGGTTCTGATAGTAGCTTTACTATAAAATAGCCAATAGTGATTAAACCAAGGCTCAAACTAATGTCATTTGAATTACCATACAAATAACAATGTAGTTTTCTCTCAATATTTTAAAGTACTAGGTAGTTCTAGATTGTATTTTGTTAACAGATTTACTTTTTTAAAAACTTAAAGTATGGGAGGATTGTCTTTCTTTGTATATCAGTTTGTTTATTCAGCTAACACTTTTTGAGCTCTTACTATGAATGAAAAATGTCCTGTTCAAGGCATTGGGGATACGTAGTCCCTACCTTCAAAAAACTTAAGGACATATTAAGAAGCAAATCAGTGAGTCCAGCTTTCAGAGGTAGAGGCATGCACAATATGCTGTTGGGAGCACAGACAAAGGGCCTCTAACTCAGACCAGGACATCAGGGTAAGCTGCCTTGAAGTGGGGCTACTTGAACTCAGTTTTGAAAATCTGATGAAGGTTAGATGGAGAGGGAGGATGAGGATTATCAAGACAGTACCGACAATATGCACAAAAGCAGAGGTATGAAAAACCCTTTACAGGCTTAGAGGGGTGATCCCACGTGGCTGGAGAGAAGGGTGTGGTGGAGTTGTAAGATTGAGAGCACTAATTATAGGTGACATTAATAAGGCAAGAATGAAAAAGTGACTTAGTTGACAGGTAAGTTTGGGAAGAGGTACATACCAGATCCTTCTTTTGGTGTTGTAATCATATATTCTTAGCATATTAAACAAGTAGAGGTTGTGAGAACTGAACAGTATAGGAATCCACTTAACTTATTTAACCCAGTATTGCTCAAACTTTGGGAAACCCTTGCTAGCTAATTGATTAGGCATCAGATCACAAAGGCCTTTGTGTCCTAAGCTAAAGAGAAGTTTGAACTTTATCCTTAAAATTAGGGGAAGTTGAAGATTTTAGGCATAGGAATGGCATGCCCAAGTTTGGGTTTTAGAAAAATAATGCTGGTGGAAGTGTGGAGGGTGGGCCATGAGGGTGCTGACTGGACCTAGAGGACATTGTCAGTGTAGAACTAAGGCACAGTGATAGGAATGAGGAGGTGAGCAAAGATACTATACAAAGATAGTAAGAGGTAGATTTTGCAAATCTTGGGCTAAGTGTTAGGGGATCTGTGGTGATTCATAGGCTGTTTGTATCAGTAAGACAAATGAAAACCATGTATGTATATACCTTGATGAGGATCATACGCTTTGGCTTAGTTAATGCAGCAGCTTGAAAAATGAAAAATTCAGTTATACTTCTACATTTTTCTGTTTGCATAACACTATTTTACTCTGAATTGATCAATTTTAATTTTAGGTTTTGACAGTTGACATATAACGTTAATTACTTAATTCCAGAATAACCTGGGCAGAAATCATTGTTATGAGGTTAGTTGTCTTGACATATGATTTTGTGTATTCCCTTTGGTTTTCCTTAGGTATGAACGTAATATATTTAATATTTACCTATATTTAATTCATTTTTAAATTTTCATGTTATGTATTCTTCTCATCTGAGAAATAATTTATTCTTAAAATTTTTCTGCTTGCTTTTTTAAAGATTTCGCCCATAATTCTGAATACTGTGATGACAATCATGGCTGCTATGTCTCCAAAGACAAAAGAAGATGAATCCAAAGATACATCTAAGGAAACAGAAAACCTTTGGGGTGTCAAACCTATTAGTGATTATAACTCTTGGTTTCTTGGTGTTGACCTGGCAAGAGAAATAACAGAAAATTTCAAAGACTTTCAACATCCATCAGTAGAGGAAAAGTGTGCTGTTGTTGTAGAGTCGGTTCAGGTTACCTTAGAATGTGGCCTTGGGCATCGAACTGTACCTTTATTACTGGCGGAGTCTAAGTTTTCAGGAAACATTAAAAATTGGACTTCCCTTATGGCTGCTACTGCTGACATGACATTAGAGGTATGACCACAGCATTTAGTACTTCCAGAGCCAGCTTCTCAAAAGTACAGTTGCAGGATTAAGATGTGAGCTTTTCTTGTTTGTGCATGGCCGCAGCAAGTGTTTATATATGAATAGATAACACATTCTAACATTTAACTTGTTGATGTGTAGTAGTATTTAGTTGATCATTATTTTTTAAAGATTTTTTCTGTTAAACAGTTTGTTTATGGCAGTAAAGTAAGAAAGAAAAGGAAAATGCACCCTCTTTAGAGAGATTCTTTGTGTCTTTAGGCATGTTAAAATGACGATTGACATATACATTAATTACATAATATTTTTTCCTACTGGTTATAGAAATATGTGGTTAAAGTTGAAAGACTCTGTTATTATAATTCTGTGCCTTTCCAGGTTCACTATTACAATGAGACCCATGCTGTTTGGGAGCCACTGATTGAGAGAGTGGAGGGGAAGAGACAATGGAATTTAAGGCTTAATGTAAGGAAACCATAAAATATCTTTATGTTGAACTGCACTAAGGGCATTCACTTACATTTTTTAGTTCAGTGATTCTCAAGATGTGGTCTAGGATTCTGGAGTCCCTTTCAGGGCGTTCATGGGATCAGAACTATTTTCAGTAATACTCAGACATTATATGTCATTTTTATTCTCATTCTCTCATGAGTATACGATGGAATTTTCCAGAGACTATGTGATATTGCAACAGAATGAATACTGAGGCAGAAATGAGAATCCACCTGTCTTCTCTTAAGGCAGGCACTAGAGAGATTTGTAAGTGCCCCTCTTTTTACTATTAAAGATAACTTTAATAGTTATCATTCATTAAAATATTAATTTTTATAATTTTATAATTAAAAATATTAAAATTATATATATTTATATATAGTAATATATAATATAATAATAATATTAAAAATATTCATATAATTATTTATGTTGAATATGAATAAATATTATTCAACATATAATTATTTTTAAATGAATAAAGTTTTCTCAGTTTTAGTTTCTAATAGAGTTCACGTGATAGGTATAATCCATATAAATGAAGCTTTTTGAGATCCTCCTTGGTTTTAAGAGACCAAAAAATTTGAGAAAACTTGAATTCTAGTTCATGATTTTTTTGTGTTACCTCTTTATGGTATTTCTTGAGAGCACTTCAGAATCCTAGATACCAAAGCACATTTTTCTAGACTAAAAGGAACGTGAGTTATATACCCTTAACAAATGATCACAACACAACTTTCTGAGGTAGCCTGACTGAAGTGTGAGGCACTGAAATCGACTCAGCAGATTCTTATTTTAAAGATGAGAAGTCACTTAACCTGTGTCCCAGTTTCCTCTCAGTGAAGTAGTAATATTTCTGACCTACCTGTCTCTGGCCCAGACAGGCTAACAAGTAATTTTTTTTAAGGTTTTTGAGCTCTATTAGAACAAAAACTATGATGGAATCTGATGGCTGGTTGAAAGCTTATCATATTTTTTATAGGTATTAACAGTAAAAAGTAGAAGGAATTCCACATTACCTCCAGTAAGGATCAGTTTAGACTTTAGGGTCGTCTTAGATTCCTCATCAGCACATAAGGACTGACTAGTCAGGTGTCACTGGGTCAATAGCTTGTTCTGGGGAATGCACGAGAGACAAATATCGTAGCTGACTTTGAGTGCTTTCGTGGCACGATTCTGAACATTACCCCATGTACTGACTATACACTGAAAGAAAGATTGCTGATCTGTGCTAAATGTAAGTGAAGAATGATTATTTTTGAAAATGAAACATTTGAGGAGTTTTAATACAAAGTGACCAGTTTAGGGGAATTTAACTCTTTGAGAGTTTTTAAATTTTATTATTAACTGACTAATAAATGTGTTATGTTATTTATCATCATAGGTAAAGAAGAATCCAGTCCAGGATAGAAGTTTAATGCCAGGAGATGATTTTATTTTTCTTCCTGAGCCACAAACAGCAGTTTGTATTTCTTCAGGAGATACAATGAATATAACAATATCCAAAAGTTGCCTTAATGTTTTCAACAATTTAGCCAAAGTATGTTTGGTTTTTGCTTGGAATCTTTCAAATGGGATTTTAAATTGAAACTTGTATGGATTATTGATGTTTGTCATCAAAATTAATTTCTTAAAAATGTATAGTCTTGTTTAATTTTGGGGAAAAATTGCATTTTGCAAAAATTTTATTGTGATGTTATGTTCCTTTTCAGGGTTTTTCAGAGGGCACTGCTTCTACTTTTGACTACTCTTTAAAAGATAGGGCTCCTTTTACAGTAAAAAATGCTGTAGGTGTTCCCATTAAGGTGCAGCCCACTCATAATCTTAGAGTAATAGGCTTCCTTGAGAAAAGTGGTGTTTATGATGTTGATGCTGGTCAGAATTTGGAATTGGAATATGCTAGCATGGAACCTTCACGTCAAGGAAAATTAGCTATATTGAGCCGTCAAGAAAGCTCCTTCTTCACTCTAACCTTTGGTATGCTATATTTATTTTATTTTAAGGGCATATTTGGAATTGTAGGTGTGGGACTTATTTTTGATAAAATATGAAGATATTGCTGCAGATACCATGGGAAACAACATTTGTAAAGGCTTGAAGCAAATAATTGATAAACTCTTGTCTCGTTTTCTTCCTCTAAACTTGAGAAAATTAAATTTGATTAAGAATTACCTTAGAGGGGCACCTGGGTGGCTCAGGCACTTAAGCGTCTGCCTTCGGGTCAGGTCATGATCCCGGGGTCCTGGGATGGAGCCCCATGTTGGGCTCCCTGCTCAGCGGGGAGGCTGCTTCTCCCTCTCCCTTTGCCCCTCCCTCTTCATGCTAGCTCTTGCTCTCTTGCTAGCATCCTGTCTCTCTCTCCCAGTCACTCTCAAATAAATAAATAAAAATCTTTAAAAAGTTTCAAAAAATTAAAATAGAGAATTGCCTTCGATCGTGATCTTGGGGTTGTGGATTGAGCCCTGCGTCCAGCTCAGCACTCAGCTCAGAGTCTGCTTGAGATGCTTTCTCTCCTTCTGCCCCTACCCCCACTAACACACATCCAACTTGCTTTTGTAATAGTCTTCATTTTAAATGTCTGATTAAACACATGCACGTGCACATATGCTCTCTCTCTCTAAAATAAATAAATCTCTAAAAAAAAGATTTACCTTAGAAAACTAGATTTCTGTGCCCTTAAATTATACAATATGTAGTGTGCTTCAAAAAGAATGTGTGTTCAATGAGGAGAGGAAAATTAACTATATTCAGAAGTCCTAAAATATTGACAGTAATTATCACCAATACAAAGAAAAGGTGTTATTGCTATATAGTTGAAAGAATAAGGAACAGGTTGGATTTTGTTTAATACATTTCTTAAAAGTTTTAATTTTAATTCTAATTAGTTAACATACAGGGTAATACTAGTTTCAGGTGTACAATATAGTGATTCAGCACTTCCATATACTGGTACTCATCACAACAAGTGCACTTCTTAATCCCCATCATCCATTTCACCCATCCCCCCCACCCCTCTCCCCGCTGGTAACCATCAGTTTGTTCTGTAGGGTTAAGAATCTGTTTCTTGGTTTTGTTTTTTGTTTTTTTTTTTTTAAGATTTATTTATTTATTTTGAGAGAGAGAGAGTGTGTGTGGGGTGGGGGGGAAGAGGGGCAGAGAGAGAGAGAATCCCTGCTGAGGATGGAGCCTGACGCAGGGCTTAATCCTAGGTCCCCGAGATCATGACCTGAGCTGAAATCAAGAGTCAGATGCTTAACCAACTGAGCCACCCAGGCGCCCCTGTTTCTTGGTTTTAATACAACTTAAAACCCCAAGAGAAATTGTTTTGGGTCAAAAAATTTTATAACTAGTTTCTTTTCTTTTTTTTTTAAATTTTAGTTTCTTTAGTTTCCTTTCTTTGTTAGTTCCTATGTCTTAAAAAAGCATTTTGTGTAGTCATCAGTTTTAGTCATAAAGAAGAACACTCTTGTCATTATTTTAAATTGCTAAGAAGTACTCTGTCTTAGAGAAATACAGGTAAATTAACATTTGGAATGCTTCTCACTTACGTTCTGCCTTAGTACCTCATGGATATACAGAAGTTGCAAAAGTTCCTGTTGCCAGATCCGGAAGACGATTGTATAATGTACGGAATCCCAATGCCAGTCGTTCTGACTCAGTCTTGGTACAAATTGATGCAACTGAAGGGAGTAAAGTAATTACCCTTCGCTCTCCTCTGCAGGTAATGCACTAAAGTGAATTGTGTCCCTTCAAGTAAAACAAGAAGTATTCAGTCATTTAGCTGAATATAGGAAAATGGTAAAACATTAGGTCCATACTGATTATTCAGAAATAAATTGTAGATTAAACTGGCTGCTATTTCCAATCCAACCTACTTTTGTAATAGTCTTCATTTTAAATGTCTGATTAAACAGTCTTGTTATTTGAAAGCCCATTTTTGTTGTGGTCTAGGTTTAAAATTAATGAAACTTTTTGTCTATTTCTTTAAAGATTTAGAACTGGGAGTATTAATAATTATAGCTGGTTGTCAGATAGGATAACATTCCATTCTCTTTGTATATCACTTGGGACTGTCTTTTTCAAGTATGTGTGAAGGAATATTGGAATGATCTCCCCAGAAAAAAATTTTAGTATCTTAATCTTTTCTACCTTTAAGACTTTATCCATTTTTCTTCTGTGCATTATTACAGGTTTCATTATATGGTCATCAAAAGAACATTTCTTCCTACTTAAAACATCAGATATAAAATGAAAGGATTTCCATTTTTGGCCATTGTTATCTCTCAGTTTGCTATTAACTCTAGCCTATATTGTAGTTAAGGAAAGAGAGTTGTAGTACTTTTCCTCATGTTTCCTTTGCTATCCTTTCCTGTTTTCGCATGGTGCATTGAAAAAAGTTTTTTTTTTTTTTTTTAAAGATTTTATTTATTTATTTATTCGAGGGAGAGAGAATGAGAGACAGAGAGCATGAGAGGGAGGAGGGTCAGAGGGAGAAGCAGACTCCCTGCCGAGCAGGGAGCCCGATGCGGGACTCGATCCCGGGACTCCAGGATCATGACCTGAGCCGAAGGCAGTCTCTTACCCAACTGAGCCACCCAGGCGCCCCGAAGAAAGGTTTTAATGGGGAAAATATTATGGCTGAACTCTTCAAAATTAATGTATATTATACACTAATAATGAACATAGAGGATAGAGCATGTGAATATCCTAGAAATTTTCAACTGCCCCTTAAACATCAAGTTTCTCACATATAACCTTTAAATATCCCAAAATGTTTCAATTATCCCTGAAAATATCTTCTAATACTGGGTTTGAAACTTTTTAGATCAAAAAGTCACTATGTGCAGCTCACACTTTTCTTTCAAGCATCTATATCTTTTTAAACAACTTGTATGTCTTTTTACCTAACAGATTAAAAACCATTTCTCTATTGCATTCATCATCTATAAATCTGTTAAGAATGTTAAGCTATTGGAGCGCATTGGAGTAGCCAGACCTGAAGAGGAGTTCCATGTTCCTTTAGATTCATATAGGTACATACTTCTTTGAATATACTAAGTTTTAAAAGGTTCACAATACATATTTTTAATTCTATGAATTGGGATCTATATTCTAGAAAAAATAACCTTCTATTTTCATTATCTAAAATATGTAAAAGCCGGCTTTAAGACATATATAAATATATTTATTTAATCACTGAATTTACCAGATGAAAATCTCTTATTGTATATTCAGTGTTTTAGAATTTTCTGAAAGCTGTCTTTATTAGATTGCCTTTATATTTGAAGTGACTATTTTTTCTGACTTGTCACTGTTTACAGATTTTTTTTTTTTTCCAGAAAGTTCCTCCATGGGTTAGCTGTATGACTTTGGGCAAGTTTCTTAACCTTTCGTAGCCTTGTTTTCCTCATCTGTAAAAATTAGAATAATAGTATTTACCTTGTAGTGTTACCAAGAAGATTTAATGAGATTCTTTTTCTTAAGTTTTTGATAAAAATTTTTTTCCCCACTCTGTTTTCTTTTTTCTCTAGATGTCAGTTGTTTATTCAGCCAGCTGGTATCTTAGAGAATCAGTACAAAGAATCCACCACTTATATTTCTTGGAAGGAAGAACTTCACAGGAGCAGGGAAGTCAGATGCATGCTGCAGTGTCCATCAGTAGAAGTCAACTTCTTACCTCTCATTGTCAATACAGTTGCTCTGCCTGATGAATTAAGCTATATATGTACCCATGAGGAAGACTGGGATCCGGCTTACATTATTCATCTTTATCCTACCCTCACTTTGCGGAACCTTCTCCCATATTCTCTAAGATACTTACTCGAAGTATGTCTCTTGTATTTTGTTTGACCTTTATTATTGCAGAGTGAATTCTGTTTTGTTTTGTTTTTTACTGTGTTTTTAGTTGAGGTCAGTATTTTCCATAGCATACTTTAATATTAATGACAGGAAAAACTGATACAGCATTAAGCATATGACAATCACTGTGCCATGTGCTTTACATGTTTTAACACATTTAATCCTTGCAATAACCTTCTGAAGTAGGTACTATTATTATTATTAGGCCCATTTTACAGATGAAGAAACTGAGTCACAGAAGGTTTAAGTAACAGGCCCAAGAACCCACAGCTAGTAAGTTGTAGAGCTGGGATTTGAACCTAGGCAATTTGGCTCTTTTGCTCCCTTCCACTGAACTCTGTTGCATCTGCTATGAGTTAAGAACCATAATAATCTCTATTAATTAAGTAAAATTCCATTAGCTAAGGGATAGAAAAAAGCCAGTGGGGAAATACTTCATCTTACTTTATTCTAAAATTAATTTTAAAGTTTTTATTTTAAAGTTAATAGTATGATTATTTGATCCAGGTTTCTGTTGAACTTAAAATAATTTGTCTAAGAAATAACAGGGAACATTTTTTAGTAATGACGTATGGTAAATATTTTTAGATTTTCATGCCACAACATTTTAAAATACAAAAGTCTGGAAAGTGTTAGAACCTAAATTATTTCTTTTCTTCATCTGACAATGAGTCATCCCTGAGGTGTAAAGACTAAAATGAATTAAATGAACTAAATAGTACTTATGCAAGAGAAGCTTTCAAAAAGAAAGCCTGATTTATTATGTGGCTATTATTCATTTCAAAAATAATTCTACCTTACTTAGATAGCTTGTCAGAATAGTTTGATATCACTTTCCTTCTCTTTATGTGGGAACCACTAGGCATAGTGTGTGAATAGCAGATGAAGCTGAAGCCCAGGCACTTAAGTGGCTCATCTAATGACATAGACAACAGCCAGCATTCCTTTTATTCTTGGCATAGATCTGACTTTTTTTTCAAAACTTATGGCCATTGGCCTACTTACTCATGGCCAAAAGACAGTTTCTGCTTTTGGCTATGATACAGTGTTTTCTTTTTAGTTGTTAGTGGTTATTGGACATTCATAATTTGTAAACATACTTCACTGAACACTTGTCAGTTAATCTGAATCTGGTAGATTATTTCTTAGCATTTTTATAAAATATGGATGTTGCTATTGAAGAGGTTTTTAAAAAATCACTAAGCAAATTTAGTTTTTGTTTGTTTGCTTTTAGGGAACAGCAGAAACTCATGAGCTCACAGAAGGCAGTGCTGCTGATGTTCTACATTCAAGAATCAGTGGAGAAATAATGGAATTGGTTCTGATGAAATATCAGGGCAGAAACTGGAATGGACATTTCCGTCTATGTGATACACTTCCCGAATTCTTTCTTGTATGTTTTTCCTCTGACTCCACAGAAATGATGTCAATTGACTTGTCAGTACATGTCAAACGAATTGGCAGCCGGATGGTGCTATCTGTCTTTAGTCCCTACTGGCTGATCAACAAGACTTCTCGGGTTCTCCAGTATCGTTCGGAAGACATTCATGTGAAACATCCAGCTGATTTCAGGGATATTATTTTATTCTCTTTCAAGAAGAAGAACATTTTTAGTAAAAATAAGGTGTGTTTTGGTTGATATAACAATTTAAAATAGATAAATTCCTAATCTGGAAACTCGTGAGTCATTTAAGCCTTCCTTAAATCCATTCTTAACAGTTTGCGAAGTGCCACTGGTATGAAGTAGGTCCAAGGAGACTTTTCAGGAATACATCAAGTGAGATGTTAGGACTAGCAAGAGTTTCCCAAAGCTGAATTGCCCTTTTCTCCATGGCCTTTAGAATTACTTCTGTTCTTTTAGTAGTGTCAGGTAGAAATCTTGATTTTAGGTAGTTTACCAGTGATGAAATAGCATTTCAGAAGGTGGAAGAGTTGGATTTGGCTTCTGTTAACCGAGCCCACCTAGGTATGAAGCACTAAGCCAGGCCTCTGAGAGAGAACCTAGTGCCTAACCCTGGTCTTTTGTGCTCTGGTCCCTTCTTTCCTTTGTAGATTCCTGTCTTGGAATTGCTTATCACACACTGTCCCAAGTCACTGCTAGGCCTTTGTCTGTGCTGCACCCTCTGCTAGAATGCCTCTTCCCCTCTTCTTTCCCTGTCTGCCACATCTTTTCTGCTTACCTGCTTTTCATTCTTTCGC
Organism: Leptonychotes weddellii; assembly: GCF_054177405.1. Classification (NCBI taxonomy): domain Eukaryota; kingdom Metazoa; phylum Chordata; class Mammalia; order Carnivora; family Phocidae; genus Leptonychotes; species Leptonychotes weddellii. The sequence goes on along the minus strand of NC_138377.1, from coordinate 90,756,506 downwards.
TGTCATTGTGCTCAGGCCTGACATGTGTGAAGGATTTCTAACTGTCTAAAATGGAGCTAGGTATTACATCCATGTCCTCTTAGAGCAGTGGTTCTCAAATTTCAGATTAGAATCACCTAGAGGACTTTTCATATACATTTCTGGGTTGTGCCCCTATTTGAGTCAGTAGGTCTGGGTAGGGTCTGAATATTGCATTTCTAACAGATTCCCAGGTGGTGTTGATGGTGCTGGTCCAGCCACCACATTTCGAAAACCACTGTCTTAAAGTATCGATTAATCCATAGCGTTGTAATTACCTGTTTATGTCTCTTACCTCTGGTTGTCCTCAGGCTTTTTATAATCTAGTTGGGTAGATGGAGGAGCACAATTAGATCTCTTCTTTAAAACTTTATCTAACTCTCATAGCTAGAAGTAAACTTTTTACCTTCTCACCTTGATAGCATTTTGTACCACTCATGTAGCCATTAATCACCTTGAGTCTTACATCATAATTATTAGTATGTGTTTCCCATCTCCTTGTTTAGTTGGAGCTCATTAAACAGGAACTGTGTCCTGTTGTCTTCCATTCTGCTGATCATGATGCCTTTCATTTAACATTTGCTGAATAAAGACATAAATTCTCTATGTTTTAAAAACTTTAAGAATTTGTTAGTTAGCTCAATATCTTAAGTGTAACACTGGAAAAATGTCAGTTTACATTATAGTTTTTTTTTTAAACAACAAAGGGTCTCATTGGTGTACATCTTTAAATTCACTAAACTCATTGCATAGGTGAATGGGAAGATCAGAGCTCTGCTTTTATTCTACTGGCCTCTAGAATATTTGTGGTTCTGTGACCCACTGGCAGTATGGCTTTGATTATTTTTTTTCTGTGTCCCATGTTACTAAATAAATTTCTAGTGGTCTAACAACTTTCCCTCAAATAAAATATTAATATAGTCTTTTAGGTTTCTTATATGATGGTTATGTGTTCTCTGGTGTAGGTACAATTAAAAATTTCAACTAGTGCCTGGTCCAGTGGTTTTTCATTGGATACAGTGGGAAGTTATGGGTGTGTGAAGTGTCCTGCCAGCAATATGGAGTACCTGGTAAGATTCCGCTTGCTTACTTACCTCTGACTTCATTCACATTTTCTTTAGTTCAGTAAACCAGCTAGATTCTAAGGGGTACAGAAATTTGAATTCTAAGTATTATGTAAAGGACTGTTATCTCTATAAATTTCTGTGGCCACTAGTATCAGGACAAAACCTGAATTTATAAAAAGTTTAAGACAGTAAGTTGAATCCTCATTCCATACTGTTCTCTGCCAAATGTTTCTTAAATATTAAATTTGATTATGAAAATTTGAGTAATCTGATGCCAGTGGACCTGTTTTATTGCCACTTTGAAATTTTCATCTTAGTTCATTAACAGAGTGATGATAAAACAGCAAAACTTGAGCCTCTCCACTAATTATAAAACAATTTATGTTTGGAATGTTAAAAAATGAATACAAATAAAATAAATATTATGAGTCATCATTAGTTAGATTACCACTTGATATTTCTTAAATTGATTTCTGATGGAGCCAAATTAACCAAAAATTTTTCTTAGTGAGAAGCTAATCAGTAGTTGAATATGGCTTATATTAGTTACTTTATTTAACAAGCATTATTTTAAAGTATTTTAAGAAATCCGTGTATGAATGGGATATGTGTGTGTACCTTTCAAAGAATCTATATAAAGTACTGGGAAATGATAAACTTGTTTGTTCCTTTACACAGGTTGGTGTTAGCATCAAAATGAGTAGTTTTAATCTTACACGAATAATTACTCTGACTCCCTTTTGTACCATTGCAAACAAGTCATCATTAGAACTAGAAGTTGGCGAAATTGCATCTGATGGCTCAATGCCAACTAATAAGTGGAACTATATTGCTTCTTCAGAGGTAAAATTTTCCTTTAGTATAACTGGCTCCTAAAACGTACAAATAAATATGACATATAAATAAGAATTGCATATACTTCTTTGTTATACCCATTTTGCTACAATATTTGTGTATTAAAATATGATGGCCAACTTTGACTTTTCTTTTGCACTGTAAACACATGTTAAAAAAAGAAGAATAAAAGTACTGGTAATATTTATCACTAACCAGTCTAGAGGGCTAACACCCAGCCTCTAGTTCTTCCTATATGTATAGAACATATGGATGTGTATTGTGAAAAGAAGATAAAGATAATGTACTATGAATTATCTCAATAGGATAATGTCTCTGCATTCAAGAAGCATATAATCTTGTTGGCGAGCTGAAGACTCATATAAATTAACACATGGAAGAAAATATATGCTAAGTTATAGGTGGTTTTAGAATTTCTGAATAGATTATCTGGAAGTTTCCTTGAAAATTTCCTAAAATTCAACCCCCTCACTTTACCGAGAAGGAAATTGAATCTCATACTTTTCTAAAGTCAGTACAGTCATTAGAAGTCACCATCATTGTGGCCAAGATCGAAAGAGAGTGTTTCATAGAAGAGGTGGGATTTGAACTAAACACTGCAGGTTCAATAAGATTTTAGGAGTGAAGAGAGTGAGGGAAAGAGTGAGGAAGAGGACAGGTGCAAAGATGAGTATTACTGCTTGAATTTGCCTGAGTTTTCAACCAAACCAGCTGACCTTAAAGAAAGAACCATTCTTCTGTACATCTCAAAAACAAAATTGTATATATATTTAAAAACTTAGCAAGAAGCTTAAGAGGAGGGATTCCAGTTACACTAATTCAGAGCTCTGAGAGGCATGGGCTTTCCAAGGCTCTTAGAATGATCTCTGTAGACTTGGCAACAAATAAATGCTCATTATCATTGATGTGGGTTTGATAATAGTAACATTTTTATTCAGAAATAGAATTTATCTAGTATTGTATAACAGAGGGACATTTTGTATTAGGAACTAAAACCTCAGTTGTATAGATAAGGCTCAGAGAGGTGTATGCTTTGATTAAGATCAAACAGTTAGGAAGGTAATGTTAGGATTTCCAGCAAGGTCTGTGGTGTTCTCTTCTCCGCCTTCAATGGTCTTTCTAGTTTATCTAGGATAAGATAACACTGAAAGAATTCATAGTGCATTAAGGAATTATAATGGGATATGCACAAAAGCAGATATTTTAAGATTATAGGTTTTAAATATTCAAGATATTTGAGGCATTCTTAATCAGTAAGCTCTTTAGTTTCTCATAATTATTCTATAAGTGCATACAGACTAATAGATCTATGTTCTTCCAATGGAGTTTCTTTGGTTTCATAAATAAGCCTTATATTATTAATAATTTTAACATGAGATGTGGAGGAAATATTTTAAGAAACTTAGTAATAATTGTATCATGATCAGATTTAGAATTGAAAACTTAATTAGCCATTGTCTTATTTATACCCCAGTATTGTTTTAAGACTGATCTTAACTTTTATATTTTTAGTGCCTTCCCTTTTGGCCTGAAAATTTGTCAGGCAAACTTTGTGTGAGAGTGGTGGGCTGTGAAGGATCCTCCAAACCATTTTTTTATAACCGACAGGATAATGGCACTTTATTGAGCTTAGAAGAGCTGGTATGTTTGCATGGTTTATTTTAATTTATTATTTTATTATGTTTTCATGTTTATTTATTTATTTATTTATTTATTTTATTTATATTATGTTAGTCACCATACAGTACATCATGTTTTCATGTTTTAAAATACAGTGTCTTTGATTTTTAAAATTTGCTATGAAATATTTTATTGAAACATGCTATAAAATCTGCTAATTGAATTTAAATTAGAAAAAACAGAATTCAACTGGAAAAAAAATCTGGTAATCATTTAAAGGTGCTAATATATCTATTTGTGAGGTGCTATATATATATTTGTAAGAGATCAGAACCAGTGTGCTTTTCAGTAAGAACTTAAGAAAACAGACTTTTTGTGTCTACATAACTGATTATTCCAAATGTCATTGCAAGTTAAACCAATACCTCAAACAGAATTTTTTTTTTCTACAATAGAATGGGGGTATCTTGGTGGATGTAAACACTGCTGAGCATTCAACTGTCATAACCTTTTCTGATTACCACGAGGGATCTGCACCTGCCTTAGTGATAAACCACACATCACAGGACGTCGTCACATACAAACAGAGGTATGAAAAAAAAAGATTCATGGGAAATCTCATTTGCTTTTTACTGGCCCACAGTCCTTTCTAAGAAACACTTGGGGTGGTAGATTTGTCGTCACATACAAACAGAGGTATGAAAAAAAAAGATTCATGGGAAATCTCATTTGCTTTTTACTGGCCCACAGTCCTTTCTAAGAAACACTTGGGGTGGTAGATTTGTTTCACATTCCACATATTTTCTGATTGTAGAAAGGTAACATGGAACACATGCTGTTTATTATAATACCCTCAGCAGGTTTTGGGACAGTTTCTAGAGTCCAATACATTAACATTCCTGCAGTGAAACTTATAAATATTCATACCAAGTAGGATATATCAAAACTATTAATAATCTCACCTCAGTTCAGATTAGGTTTTTTAGCCAAATGACTTTTGATACCACACTAATAGAAAAATCTTTGGACGTATGGAGCTTTTAAAATTTTGGAATTGCATATAAGGAACTGTGAACCTATTTACCTGTTTAAGCATTATTATTCTTTTGTAATCTGGAAATACTCAGTAAACCTCTCCCTATAAATCTCTATCAAGTTTTTTTTCCCCCAGTAGAGGTGGTAGAAGATTAAATGAGAGGACAATGAATAGGTAGTGGTGTTGAATATAAGTATGGAACGATAGGAATTTTGTCGTTCTTGCTTGTGCTGTCATTTGGCTTGGATGATACCATTATTTAATGACATAACAGATAGTTTTAAACCCTTAAAATATATATTATATATTTGCCAAGAATTATTATTATAAATCTGCAAGGCATTATTTTACATACGTATAAAATCTTATATATGCCTAAGGTTATTTTTACATATAGAATTATTTTATATAAAATAATGCCTTGTAGATTTACCTGTTCTTAACTCTCCTGGCTTGAATCCACTGGAAGATTTAAAAGTACAGAATGGGATTGAAACCTAATTGGGTTCTTTTTGTTGTTGTTGTTGTTCGCTGGAAAGTTTTTTTTTATGTGGACTAATACTTCTTAAACTTTAATGATAAATTTGGAAGATCTCCCAGAACTCTTGTTAAAATGCAGATTCTGATTTAGTAGGTTTTAGGCGGGGCCCAGGATTTTGTACTTTCAGCAAGCTCCAGGTAATGTTGCTGCTTCTCCATAGATCACACTTTGAGTAGCAACAGTGTGGACCTAATTTTTGCTTTTTTTGAGACTCATGTTTCTTATCTGTTGCATTTGATTAATAAACCTAAATTTAAGCACTGAGTGACATTCTACTGCTGCTAAAGGATTTGTTGATTATAGTTTTTTCTGCAGGTGAGCTCTGACGTACCAGTTTGTTTACTTTAATGAATTCCATTGCCTGCATCAATTTGGAGTATACTGCAATTTCAGAAAGGCAATATTCCCTTCCCTCAAGCTTTAAACCATTAGTTTATTGGACATTTTTAGGCAGAGTTCTGTTTATTAACAAAGGCAATTTTAGAAGATTTTTGTGCCTGTCCCCTCCTCTGTAAACCACAGGTCTGGGTTTCTCAAGGCCTGGCTGTTTTCATCTTCCCTCTGGTGGTTGTGTTTCAGTGGGACACAGGAGGAAGTGTACTTGGTGCCAGGAGAAGCTCGACTTTTTGCCTGGGCAGATCCTACTGGTACCAGAAAACTTACCTGGACATATGCAGCAAATACTGGAGAACACAGTCTGTTAAAGGTATCATGTGATGTGAATGAGTGCTGTATGAGTTGCCTGGTGGTGAAGGAAGCATACAAGCCAGCTTCACACAGTCATCTTTGTCCTTACTGAACTAAAAATGAAATGGAAGTATTTTCCAAATAAGTTGGTTTTGGAGTTTAGATTGCAAGTAGGTCATACCTGTATTTTAGGTTAGTCAAAATAATTTATTTACAATTTAAAAAATAGGCCTGCTTTATCTTGCCCAAGTAGAGCCCAGTAAAGTATCTTTTATATGCCCCTTTTTTTTTTTTTTTTTTTTTTAAAGAAAGGAATTTTAAAGGTAAGGGAAAACAACTTTATTTTGAACATAATGCATGCCACTGTTGGCTGTGAGGTTTTTCGGCATATTTTCCCAATGAAGACCGTGTGTTTTAATTAAAGGAACCTGACAGTATACAAATTATCCCATATAAGAAATTTAATGAGGGGCACCTGGGTGGCTCAGTTGGTTAAGCGACTGCCTTCGGCTCAGGTCATGATCCTGGAGTCCCGGGATCAAGTCCCACATCGGGCTCCCCGCTCAGCAGGGAGTCTGCTTCTCCCTCTGACCCTCCCCCTCTCATGCTCTCTGTCTCCCATTCTCTCTCTCAGATAAATAAATAAAACCTTTAAAAAAAAAAAAA
>NC_138377.1:90716999-90749516 GCF_054177405.1 Leptonychotes weddellii | reverse complement strand
GGGCACCTGGGTGGCTCAGTTGGTTAAGCGACTGCCTTCGGCTCAGGTCATGATCCTGGAGTCCCGGGATCAAGTCCCACATCGGGCTCCCCGCTCAGCAGGGAGTCTGCTTCTCCCTCTGACCCTCCCCCTCTCATGCTCTCTGTCTCCCATTCTCTCTCTCAGATAAATAAATAAAACCTTTAAAAAAAAAAAAAAAGAAATTTAATGAAATATTTATTGAAACAATATTTAGGTAGCTAATTTAATCAAATATGTTATTCTTAGACTCTTAAACTTTGGGAAGGTCTTAAGGATTCACCTACCAGCCTTTCTCTAGCGTAGGAATTGCTCCTGTGTTAGCAATATAGATCATTTGTTTCTGTAGAAATATAACCTATTATGAAAAGTTCATACAGTGTCCTATTCCACTGTCTGATGATGCCAGTTTGTTAAAAAAGCTTTACTGACTTTTGCTTTAAAATGGTAATTGGCCAACAGTGGCTGAATTATCCTCTCCTATATTCCCTCTGAAATACCCATAAAAGAGATAAAAACTTACCCACTTTTGAAAAATTAGACTGATAGTTCCTCCGTTACGAGATTCTTGGAATAATTTTCACCATGACAATTTGATGGAGCTATACTAGCTTGCTCGTGCTTTACTTTTTACAAGACCGAAACTCAAGGTTTGTAAATGGTACAGAGGCTTAAACTCCCTGATCCTCTTAGCTTCTTGGCTCAGAGACATGGGAGCTCTAGCAGAGGTCCCTGACTGTGCTGGTATTGTTTCCCCTCTCCTCACAGTTAATGCTGCTCAGTAACTACAACACCCAGTGGTAGTATATAGACACTAGAGAGAAAGTGGGAAGAACCTCCTGGAGGAGGATGTTCAGATCTGTATATTGAGGCAGATTCAGGAAGAATCTGGGAATAGTGTATGTGGGGATTGTGGTTTTTAATGTTTCTCTTCTATTTGGTATCCGAGAACCAGCCAGTAGGAAAAGTAGATAACTGTGCCTCAGTCAGCACATAATCTGCCACATTCTGGAAACTGAGGTAGAAGCAGGGCTGTTGCCCATTCCCTTGTCTGCTAAGTTGATCTGAGAAGGGAGTTCCACTCAGGCAGGTGGACATGGTAAGGGAATTCAAAGAAAATCCACACGTTATTGGCAAACACTAGATCTGAACAGATCTTTCCTTATTAAGTGTGAATGAACAGGGAAAAAACAAAAACAAAAACAACAGCAACATGGGGTTTATGAAAAAAATAGTTCAGGAGAAAAATGTAGCGTTATCCCATAGAATCAGGTGATTATACCCCTGAAATTTTTTTTACTACGGGAGGACCACAGGAAATTTTCCAAATTAGTGTCTCGCATCCTCAACTAAGTTATAAAGCTGTAACAGCTATGAAATAGAAGAATGCATGGTGAAATAAAAAGATACAACCAAATGAAGTAAAAGGGAGTAGGGAAGCAACATATTCTGTTCATACCATAAATATACCATTTAATCTTAAATTTTAATTACAGAAGTACAGATTAAAGTTTTCATTTTTTTAAAAACCTATTAATGAGTGGAACTAAAATCATTGGTAAGAGGATTTTAAAACAATTGAGAAAATGAAAATAAAGACAATTTTGCCCTTAAAGTAAAGGAAGGAGACCTAAGGAAGTATGTAACAAGTGGCAAATACCTTTTATTGAATCTGTCTCCTGTGTTAACGCTTCCTGCGTATTATCACTAATTCTTATGATTGGAATTCAGAACTTCTGGTTAAAATTCAAAACCAGGTCTATCTGACTTAACAGTCCATGGACTTTTTCCACTAAACCATGCTTCCCATCAATTATATCAGTAAATGAAAATGGTTTAAATTCTCCTATTAAAGACAAAACTCAGATTAAGTTAGAAAACAGTATCTAACTATATGCTACTTACCAAAGGTATGTCTTAACCAGACTAACACAGAACATTACAAGCATGAAGAGGCATTAAGGACTTAGGAGGCAAACAGAAGTAAAAAGAAAGCAAAGTTGTTGATTTTAATTTCTGAACAACTATAATTCAAAGCAAAAACCTTTAAATAGAATTTGATGATATGAAAAGAAGGCATGAATTCATCATTCTCAGTCTTAAAAATGATGAGTTCATGTCATTTGTGACAACATGGATGGACCTTGAGGGTACTATGCTAAGCGAAATAAGTCAGAGAAAGAAAAATACCACACTGGAATCTAAAAAACAACAACCAAACAAAAAACCCCAGAAACAGACCCATCAATACAGAGAACAAACTTGTGGTTGCCAGAGATTGAGGTGGGGGGTGGGCAAAATGGGTGAAAGGGAGAGGAAGGTACAGGCTTCCAGTTGTGGAATGAGTAAGTCATGGGGTTGACAGGTACAGCATAGGGAATATCGTCAATGGTACAGTAATAGCCTTGAATGGTGACAGATGGTAGCTGTGCTTGTGGTGAGCATAGGATAACATGTAGAGTTGTTGAATCATTACGTTGTACTCCTAAAACTAATGAAACATCATGTGTCCACCATACTTCAATTAAAAAAAAAGCAATAGATGTTAAACAGCAACAAAACTCAGCTGTTCCTATGCTCTTGATAAATCCTTTATTTGCTTTTTTTCCCAAGAAAGCATGAAATGAAAAGCACATAGTAGGTACTTGTACTGCTTGGTGAAATGTCTTATATTTATGTTAAGCCCAGAATGAGGAGGAAATCATTATTTCAGTCTCTGAAAACACTGACCAAATCAATCATATTTTTAGTGCTGAGACCTTCAGCCAAGAAGGCTTTGCAAAACAGTGCACACTAAGTACAAACCATAGTTTTATATAATGTGACTTATATAAATATTTGCAGTGTTGTAAGTTATTAAAACATAAAAATAAACTAGGTTAGTTTTACGTGAGGTTACTGTTCTAATAAACTTAGGAACCTCTCCATCTTGGAGACAAGTAAGCGTCTTAGGACACTGAGCACCCTTGCAGGATACTCTTGTTCCTGCTGAGTGCTCTTTGAGCAGTCAAACCCAGGGTACAAAAAAAAATTAAGCACTATTAGTGTTTGTTATTGTTTGAAAACATCGGTGAGTTATGTTTTAAAATAGATTATGACTTTAGTTAATTTATGTCATTTTGATGGTTAGTTTTCCAATTTATAGTCATGCTTTTTAAACTTCTCTACTTGTTCTCAGTTACTGTAGTTTAACTTTATGTAATAAAAACTTAACCGCTTATGGGTTTAATATAAAGTCTTTCTTTTCCCCAGGATGAATGTGGCCAGTTTCCCTATGATGCAAATACTCAGATACACTGGGTATCATTCCTAGATGGGCGCCAGAGAGTGTTGCTTTTCACTGATGATGTTGCCTTGGTTTCCAAAGCACTTCAGGCAGAAGAAATGGAGCAGGCCGATCATGAAATAACCTTTTCTCTCCACAGTCTTGGGCTTTCCCTGGTTAACAATGAAAACAAGCAGGAAGTTTCATATATTGGGATAACCAGGTACGGAAGAAGAAAAGGCATCAGAAATCTTTAAAAAGCATTGAGTTGATAATACCAAGTTTAATGAGAGTAAACAGCTTTTCTGAATTTTGATGTATTGCGTATTCTTTCAGCATAACTTACGAACAGTTTTTTTCACTGCTAGTTGAAAAGCCTCCTAAGATAGAAAGATGAGTAAGATAATGCCTCTGCACTTACTGTACTCATCAGCAGTTGGTGGGGGAAGAAAGAGGTTTGCTTCTTTGTTTTTGGTATGTATTTTTTTGATGAATTATAATAACAGAAGTATATATACGTGCAATGGCAGTACAGAGATAGAAGCAAGTAAGTTGTTTTGTGCAGTGGAGGCTGAAGAAACTGGCCTGGATTAGAGGAAGCCAACAAGAGTGGGCCAGATAAATTGGAGAAAACATTCATGGAGGAGGCAATATTTGACATAGGTACATAGTCTTTAATGGGTGGTTATTTAGAACTTTTAAATAGTGATGGAACCAGTTATTTTCTCTGATTCTGCTTGTATCTGTATAAGAAAAATATTTGAATTTATTTATTTTGACTTTTTAAATCTCACTAACTTTGGTAAAAGACTCCTTCATTTCTTGGAGGCTGATGGGTGGAATGGTTAACATGTTACCATGTATCATCTATCAATAATCATGTTTAGTGTAAAAGTAAAAAATTAAGTCAATAAAAATATCACATATGTAACACGCTTTACGCAACACCTGACAGATTAAGAGTTCTAAAAAGGGTATACATCCATTGATATAATATTAATATATTTGTGTATATTTGAGTAATATATTCTCTTGGTTATACACTTGAGTATATTATAGTATTTTTAACCTAAATATGAAAATAATTTTTAAGTCCTATAAATTCAGTTTCTTCACTTTGTTGTTCTTTGATGTAACTTATTTTTACTTTAATATTACATACGTTATTACATTTTGTCAGATTGGTCTTTACTTGTAAGGACTTTTAAAAATTCATCTAAAAGAACTTGATTATCTTTTTTCTGATGGCAGTACACATTTAATACACATTCAGTGGGGATGTGTACTGAGGAAAAATAAATCAGTTACATAATTTTTAAAAATAGACTTATTTTTTGAGCAGTTTTAGGTTTATAGAAAAATTGGCTGTGAAAGTACAAAGTTCCCATATGCCCTGCATCTTTCCCCTATTATTAACATCTTGAAATAGCGTGGTACATTTTTTACTATTGATGAACTAGTGTTGATACATTATTATTATCTAAAGTCCAGTGTTGATGTTGTTTAAGTTAAAGTTTACTCTTTTTTTTTTTTAAAGATTTTATTTATTTATTCATGAGAGACAGAGAGAGAGAGAGAGGCAGAGGGAGAAGCAGGCTCCCAAGGAGCAGGGAGCCTGATGTGGGACTCGATCCCAGGACCCTGGGATCATGACCTGAGCCGAAGGCAGATGCTTAACCATCTGAGCCACCCAGGCGCCCCTAAAGTTTACTCTTAGTGTTGTAAGTTCTGTGGGTTTTGAGAAATGAGTAACATCTGTCATTACAGTGTCCTATAGAATAGTTTCAGTGTCATAAAAATCACCTGTGTGCCACCTGTTCCTCCCTTTCTCCCTCCCCCTGAACCTCTGGAAACCACTGATCTTTTTACTGTCTCTAAAGTTTTGCCTTTTCCAGGATGTCATATCACTGGAATCATACGTATGTAGCCTTTTCAGATAAGCTTCTTTCACTTAGCAATATTTTTTTTTTTTAAAGATTTTATTTATTTATTTGAGAGAGAGAGAGACAGCGAGAGAGGGAACACAAGCAGAGGGGAGAGGGAGAAGCAGGCTTCCTGCAGAGCAGGGAGCCCGATGCGGGGCTTGATCTCAGGACCCTGAGATCATGACCTGAGCCGAAGGCAGACGCTTAACGACTGAGCCACCCAGGCGCCCAACTTAGCAATATTTTTTTAAGTTTCCTCATGTTCTTTCTGTGGCTTGATAACTCATTTTTATAAATCACTTAATAATATCCCATGTCTGGATGTACCACAGTTTATTCACCTATTGAAAGACATCTTGGTTGCTTCTAAGTTTTGGCATTTATGAATAAAGCTGCTATAAACATTGGTAGGCAGGTTTTTGTGTAGACATAAGTTTTTAATTCATTTGGGTAAATATGAGTGTGATTGTTGGATTTTATGGTAGGATTATGTTTAGTTTTGTAAGCAACTGCCAAACTGTCTTTCAAAGCAGCTGCACCATTTTGCATTTACACCAAGAATGAATGAATGAGCATTCATTGCCCAATGTCCTTGTCAGCATTTGGTGTTGTCAGTGTTTCAGATTTTGGCCACTCCAACAGAGATGTAGTGATATGTCATTATTGTTTTAATTTGCAATTCCCTAATTACGTATGCTGTTGAGTATCTTTTCAAATGCTTATTTGCTATCAGAATATCTTCTCTGGTGAGATTCAGGTCTTTTGCCCATTTTTTAATTTTTCATTTTCTTATTAAATTTTAAGTGTTCTTTGTATATTTGAGGTACAGTATTTTATCAGATATGTGTTTTGCAAATATTTTCTCCCAGTCTCTGGCTGTCTTTTCATTCTTTTAACAGTGTCTTTCACACAGAAGAGGTTTTTAATTTTAATGAGGCCCAGTGTGGATTCTTCCTTTCATGAGTTATGCTTGAGGAGTTGTATTTTAGAAGTCACAAAAATGCAAAGTTACTTACATTTTCTCATGTGTTACCTGCTGGGTTTTATAGTTTAGTGTTTGATATTTAGGTCTATACTTATACATTTTGAGTTAGTTTTTGTGAAATGTGTAAGCTCTATGTTTAGATTGATTTTTTTTTTTTTTTTTTTTTTGCATGTTCAGTTCTGTCACCATTTGTTGGAAAGATTGTCCTTTTTCCATTGAATTGCCTTTGCTCCTTTTCAAAATCAGTTGCCTATATTTATTTGGGTCTGTTTCTGGACCCTTTATTCGTTTGGTGTGTTTGTCAGTTCTTTCACCCATAGCACACTGTCTTGATTTCTGTAGTTTTGTGGTAATCTTGAAGTCATGTAGTGTCAGTCCTCCAACTTTTTTCTTCTTCAATATTATGTTGACTATTTTGAGTCTTTTTTTTTTTTTCTTAAGATTTTATTTATTTATTTGACAGAGAGAGACACAGCGAGAGAGGGGACACAAGCAGGGGGAGTGGGAGAGGGAGAAGTAGGCTTCCCGCAGAGCAGAGAGCCTGATGTGGGGCTCGATCCCAAGACCCTGAGATCATGACCTGAGCTGAAGGCAGACGCTTAATGACTGAGCCACCCAGGCACCCCGACTATTTTGAGTCTTTTGCCTTTCCATATAAACTTTAGAATTAGTTTATCAGTTAGTTGGGATATTGGTTGGGATTGCATCGAAGCTATAGATCAACTTGGAAAGAACGGATATTTGACATTATTCAGTCTTCATACGCATGTACACAGATCCTTGTATTCAGATCTTTGATCTCTTTCATCAAACTTCTGTAGTTTTCCTCATATAGATTCTGCACAAATTTGTTAGATTTTGTTTATACCTAAGTTTTTAATTTCTCCGGTGCTAATATAAATATTACTGTTTTTAATTTCAAATTTCACTTGTTCATTGCTGATATATAAGAATGCAATTGATTTTTGTATATTAATTTTGTATCTTGAAATGTTAGTTGCAGGAATTTTGTTGATTGATTCTTTGGGATTTTCCGCATAGACAGTCATATCATCTGAGAACAAAGACAGCTTTATTTCTTCTTTCCTAATCTGTGTACCTTTTATCTTCTTGATAAAAGGTTGAGAGGCAGATTATGCGTTATCTAGGATTTCCCAGTGTTGAATCGGAGTGGTCAGAGTAGACATCCTTGCTTTGTTGCTGATCTTAGTAAGGAAACATCTAGTTTCTCACCATTAAGTATGATGTTAACTGTAGGTTTTTCGTAGATGTTCTTTTTCAGGTTGAGGAAGTTCCCTCTTTTCCTAATTTGTTGAAAAAAATTTTTTGTAAGTATGTATGGTGACAGATGTTAACTAGATTTATTGTGATGATCATTTCACAATATATGCAAATATTAAATCATTATTTTGTATACCTGAAATTAATGTTACATGTCAGTTATACCTCAATAAAAAATAAAAAATATGTTTTTTTCATTAATAGACTTGTATTTTTAAAATTTGTACTCAGTTGTTTTTATATTTTGAATTTCATCAATTAGAAAAATTTGTGCAATTTTTTTCTCTTGTTATTTAAATAGCATTTATGTAATAACCTCAGTTTTGTCTCAGCCACAAAACCTAAAATATTTACTATATGGCTTTTTATAAAAAGTTTGCGAGTTCCTTGATTGATTGATGTCAATGTGTGATAGAACATTTCCCCTGCCCCTTTTCCTTATGTACTTTTGCTGTTTAAAAAAAATCTTGTATAATTTTCATAGGAGATTTATAGTTGTAATAATTTGAAGTTGAATGACAATTCCAGCAAGCCTAATATATACTCCTAATTTAATTTTCTTTGTGGATTGTTTTAGTTCTGGTGTTGTTTGGGAGATGAAACCAAAACAGAAATGGAAGCCTTTTAGTCAAAAGCAGATAATGTTGCTGGAACAGTCCTATAAAAAATATCAAGTATCAAAAGACCACGGATGGATTAAACTAGATAATAATTTTGAGGTATACCAAATTTTTTTTGTTTTTATTTTTATATATGTATTTTGTTGGTGGATAATAAGTAAGGAAAATTTACTGTCCAAGTAAAAATGTGTGTGCAGAAACTAATTTATTTATTAGCAAATAAACTTTTGTTAGTAGGATTGACATGACTGATACTCTTTAGTACATTTTAAATTAAAATATGTTATTAGGGGCGCCTGGGTGGCTCAGTCGTTGAGCGTCTGCCTTCGGCTCGGGTCATGATCCCAGGGTGCTGGGATCGAGCCCCGCATCGGGCTCCCTGCTTGGCGGGAGGCCTGTTTCTCCCTCTCCCACTCCCCCTGCTTGTGCTCTCTCTCTTGCTGTGTCTCTCTCTGTCAAATAAATAAATAAAATCTTTTAAAAAAAATAAAAATAAATAAATAAATAAAATATGTTATTGAATCATACTGTGAAACATTTAAATAAATGTTTCTCTTTTGCATTTTTGTAATTTCTTCTGTTTACAAGACAGTTTCATGGAACTTGTTCTCAGTAAGATTATGCAGAAATTAATATTGCTTATTGAAACTTTTGTTCTGTTTTGAATTGATACCAATATATATTGGTAAATAAAGTCTGTGCAAAATTATGTATTTCAGTAATGAAAAACCTGTAGAAAACCCGTTCAATTAAGTTCATTAAATGTGAATGATTGTTGGACTTGGGTAGATGTCACAAATACAGGTGTACTCTCTTCAGGCCCTTACAGTGTTGCAGCTGAAGGTCACTTTTGCCCTAAGAAGACCCCAGAAGCTTGACTGCAGTTTCTCATGTGCTCTGGTTCAGTCGTACAGCTTTAGTTATTCTTTGTCTTTGGTATCTAATGGTTGGGTTTGCCTTGGTCACCAGATATGCTCCCCACCCCAGCCCTCATCCCTGTAAATGTTGGCCATGCTCAAATGAAAACAAACTGTCAGACATAAATAATCTATTAACTATTCATTGTTTAACTTCGTTAAGACGAAATTTAAGAGTTACCAAATTATTCATTACTATTGAGGTTTTTAAAAAATATAAAGCATGGTTTATTTTCTTTCACTGCAGTTTATATAATTGAAAATTTCCTCAGTTTTCTTCTTATTTTCCTCATAATTTTTGTGCAAAAGTGATGATTCTGCTTCAAAGATCTCAAGTGTAGATCACCTTAAGGCAGATCTTTTGGTGAGACTTAGAGATTAAAATGTTTTCTCCTGTCAATTTGTGAGTAAATGGATATTTAAATGGGCTATCCTGCTAATACCAAGTCATCAAAAACATATGTGCTTTTTTCCCAGGTCAATTTTGATAAAGTTCCCATGGAAATGCGCCTCCCTGTTCATTGCCCAATAAAGCGAGATTTTTTATCAGGGATTCAGATTGAATTTAAGCAGTCTCCTCACCAGAGAAGTTTAAGAGCCAAATTGTACTGGCTTCAGGTAACATTGTCGTTTTCAGTTCAATAAGTATATCTGATCACTTTGGGAAACTTGGGTATGAAATTTTTTCTACAAGACTCTAGCATACGTTGTAAACAGTATTTTTCTTCTCGTTTCTATGTTTATTCCCCTTCTCCCATGTATCCTGTGGATTCTTTATACTTAGCATCCAAGTCCAAAGAGCTTGTGACTGTTGAAACTATTTAATTTGGCCAGTTAGCCTGCAAGAGCATTTTCCTGCACTGAAATTGTTATTTTTAAATATTCCTTTGAATTTTTCATGGGATCCCCAAATAAGATTTTCCTTCGTCATTCTACACAGGAGTGAACATCAGAGAATATTTTTGTCTGCTTGCTTGCTCCCTTCTTGCTTCTCTTCCTCTCTTCCTTTTAACTACTAAATACTACTTAGGACATTTTTATTCTTTTTCTTCTTTCTAATTTCATATCCAGTCTCCACTTACATTTTACTTAAATTATAAGCTGTCAAAATCTCACATGATCCATAGGCACAAATATTTTGATTAATAGTGTGTACGTTGCACAGTGTTAATGCACTGATGAGGATATTAAATATTCCTTTATGTAAAAGGTTGCCCTTGCTGGCATATGTACGAATTTTAGATTTAAAGTGAAACTTCTAATAGCACCACATATACAATGCAGATATTTAATTCTGATAAAATT
The DNA here is from genome assembly GCF_054177405.1 of Leptonychotes weddellii. NCBI lineage: Eukaryota > Metazoa > Chordata > Mammalia > Carnivora > Phocidae > Leptonychotes > Leptonychotes weddellii. Next base: position 90,739,200 of record NC_138377.1, on the reverse strand, counting down.
AGCAACCTCTTATCTCTAAAAGTAAAAGTTATTACATTATTTTAAATCCTGCTGAAATCTTTTTTTTTTTTTTTTTAAGGTTGATAGTCAGTTACCAGGTACAGTGTTTCCTGTTGTATTTCATCCTGTGGCTCCTCCAAAATCTATTGCTTTGGATTCAGGTAAAAAAAAAAAAAAAGAAAGAAAGAAAAAACCGAAAAAATCGAGACATCTATTTTAAAAATTAAGTAGACATTATTTTGATCTAGTATAAAGCTTGATTGTATTTTCCTGTTTTTTTTTTCTTTCTTCTTCTTAGAGCCCAAACCTTTCATTGATGTGAGTGTCATCACAAGATTTAATGAATACAGTAAAGTATTACAGTTCAAGTAAGTAAAGATTCCCCTATTTATCTAAAGGAATTTAAAATGAGAATCTACTTTGAAAATAAATTTCACTCTTGTGAGGCTGACTTCCATATAAAACTTATTTTCCTGGGGCGCCTGGGTGACTCAGTCGTTAAGCATCTGCCTTCGGCTCAGGTCATGATCCCAGAGTGCTGGGATCAAGCCCCGCATCGGGCTCTCTGCTCTGCAGGAAGCCTGCTTCTCCCTCTCCCACTCCCCCTGCTTGTGTTCCCTCTCTCGCTGTGTCTGTCTCTGTCTAATAAATAAATTAAAAAAAAAACCAACTTATTTTCCACCTTAACATACGAATCTACTTTTGGTCAAGTAATTTTCTGTGTTGAAACTTAATAATAGTCCCTCTATATTTTAAAGTGTAAAATTCCTTAACCACTTTTCCTCTTTGTAATTCCAATTAGAATATAAAATAGCCAGTGAAATATGAATGATGTATGTATTTGTGAAATGTGCTCTTGAAAGCAATTGCTGTGGCCCTTAAAAATGGAATAATACATGCTATATCATCTAATTGTATTTGTGTCTTCTGTAACATGATAAATATGGGATTTGGGACTTTAAATGCTAAGTATCAATACAGCAGTATTACTTCTAGTGAAACCTTAACTTGAATGGGAAAAGAAAAAAACATCTCAGTTAAGGATACTTTGGTCTTGTTAACGTAACACTTTTTTTAAGAGATGAAGGAGTAAAATCTTATTGTGACTTCTGGCCAAAATCAAAGTTTAACATTGAAAATTACAAGGTTTGATAGAAACCCTTTTCTGTCTTTTAAAAAATTTTTTTCCTCAGGTATTTTATGGTCCTCATTCAGGAAATGGCCTTGAAAGTTGATCAGGGGTTTCTAGGAGCTATTATTGCACTGTTTACCCCAACAACTGACCCTGAAGCTGAAAGAAAACGGGTAACAATTTTTATTTCTTGGGAAAATTATAAACAAAAAAAAATAAATCAGCCATTCTTTGAACTAATTAGAGAAAAAAAATCAACATACTAATTCTTCATTTCATTTTTTTCAGACAAAGTTAATCCAACAAGATATTGATGCTCTAAATACAGAATTAATGGAGACTTCGATGACTGATATGTCAGTTCTTAGTTTCTTTGAACATTTCCATATTTCTCCTGTTAAGGTTTGTTGCAATTATTATTTTGAAAATTGTGCAGAATTGTTGTAGGATTTTGAAAGGCTCTGTGTATAAATGTGTGTTTTAATTTGTTGTATCAAATATTTGGTGGGAATTTTGTTTGATTAATTGAAATAATTAAGCCAATTCTCTGTAACATATGTACAACCATAATTCCCACAGAGAAACCGTCAGAGCATGTTCTCTAGTCTTGAATTAATAACCCCTTTATTCAAGGAAGGAGCTGACAAAAGCATTTCTTAATTAAGCGAAGAAGTGCTCACCAACATTTAATGTTTTGGTTGCACTTTGTAACTACTATCACTGTCTAAAGAGAGAGCTATAATGGGTGCCCTAACCAGAATGTGAAAACGCTGAAGTAGGTATTGTACTGTTGATTTGGTGGTTTTCACCCTTCCAAAATTTGATTGTAACTAAGGGAGTGGAAAATTGGATACCTTTCACTTGCCTGTTTTTGTACTTTATGAACCCATTTCCTTTTCTCCTTTTGTTCTTTTTAGGTTTTATAGGAAGAGGTGACTGCATAGTAAATTCACAAATGCCACCAACCATAACTCTCTAAACTTGTGTAATGGGCCAGATTTACAATTAAGTAACTCTAAAATATTCATGGTCCTTTACATTCTCAAAAACTGTTTACAGCACATTATTTTCATTTGCATACACCATTCATTTCAGCTAAGTAAATTAATTTATAAAATGGAATTGAATTACTATTTTAAATTGATGTACTAGTTTGGTAGTATTAGACATATTTATAGTGTTAGGTTTAAAATTTATATCATTTTATGTGGTAGGTTATACACAAATTTCTTTTTCATTATTAAGTGAAAATCACTTATGAGATTGAACAATACCTTCAACAAATATTTGCTGAATGCCTACTATCAAAGTTACTCTGAAAGTTATAAAATGACTTCATGGAGCTTACAATCTTAGGGGAGTGCTAAAGATTGTTAATTTATTGATTCATGATTTTACACACATTAGGAATTATGTCATGAAGTTGAATAATTAAGATCGTGATAAGTTGTCTTCTTATTCCATGATGACTTTGCCTTAGGGAAAGGCTGGACATCTGTCCACCTAAGCTTACTTTTCCGGGATCTGGATACTCTCTGACTCTGCGGATGTCCACATCAAATCAACAAACAAACAAACAAAACCACACCCAAAACCAGGCTTTCCCAGTTTTATCCCGTCTCTTTTATTGAGCTCTACATTGGTTAGGTAAAATGCAGAATAAGAAAGGAAAGTTACCTGCTTTATTTGCCAAGATAGAACTACCTTCTGCATGTGCCTTTTGCCACTATTGCACTAATGATGATACAGCACAAAGTAGAAGAAGCTAAATGGGAATGTGAAAATCTCATGTTTAAGTACTGAGTTGAAGGAGTCTGTGAAAGTTGAAAACCTTATTACTCTTTTAAAAATTTATTTAGCAACTTGCTAATTGTTGCCATAATTGTCATGTTGTTGTTATTATTATGGTACAATTATTATTGTTAATTATATTGTATAAAAATGTACATATTATACATAATATATAATTGTAATTGTTAATTATTGCCATAAATTATTTACCTCAATTGGATGAAAATAAATGATTATTTATTATTTTCACTGGTAGACATGTTTTGTGTGCCAGTTGACATATTTTCTTCTTAAATGATTATACTATTTTTGTGAAGTGTTTTGAGCCCCTCCATGTAAACACAATGGTATTTATACACTTTAGATAAAATTTTAGCTCTTTTGAACAGACTAATTTTATCAAAAAGCAAATGTGAGAATCAGGTATTAGTGAGTTATCCTGTGTGGTGTGTAGAGTAACAAATAATAACTTTGTTTAGGATTCTGAAAGATACAACATCTGTTTGTGTCTGGAAGATCTGATTCCTATGTATGTGAATTTTTTGGTTTCGTTTTTAGTTTTTATTTATTAAGCATTATTTTTCTTTTAGTTGCATTTGAGTCTGTCCTTGGGTAGTGGAGGCGAAGAGTCAGACAAAGAAAAACAAGAAATGATTGCAATTCATTCTGTCAATCTGCTGTTGAAAAGCATAGGTGCTACTCTGACTGATGTGGATGACCTAATATTCAAGTAAGATTTGTGTTAAAGTGGATGGGGGGAGGGTTTTGTGCCAAGGTTATGTTTCTGGGTATTAATTCTTCCCACTTGGGCTAGAATGGTAGCTTAGAAAATGATAAGTCTCACTATACTTGAAGTTTGGCCCCTTTCTAATTATGCTTTTTAGATATGCTTATTTTACTCAAAGAGTTTTATATTTTCTTTAGTTATTCATATGTTGATAATACATGAATATAGAATAAAAATGGAATTATTTTAGAAGTAGCTTATAAATTGACCATGTTTTAAAACAGATTTATATTTAGAAATATGTAGCAGTGTGGTGAGATTTCAGTGTAATCATATGGAAAAGCATAGACAATAACTCTTTGTAACATTTAATCTGAGAATAATTACGTGTGCTGGACGTAAATAAATTCAACGAATGTTTATTGAATTGAATATTCAGCAATGATACTGGAATAAGTAGTTACCTTGGAGAAAAGAGAAACCATTTGTATTATTTCCACCTTACTTGTTGTATACATCAAATTTCATAGGAATGGAAGGATTAAATATAAAATTCAAATGAAAAAGATTGAGGAAAATATCAAGGTTAATTGTAGTCAAATCTCTGAGTAAAGGCAGTCTTCTCAGTTTAAAAGCAATGGGAAAACCCGCAGTGGAAAATACAAGATCGATTTGACTACCTAACAAACACTTTACAAAACAAAATCAATGGAAGCAATTAGAAAATGAACTGGGAAAATATAATGACGAGTATGACAAAGAGAAGATTGATAGTCTTAATATTAAACACAGATAAGACAAACCTAAAGATTCCTGTGCTGTAATTGCCAGTGGACAATAAGAGAGAATTTGCAAAAGGGAAGATACAGTGGCTGATAGATATTTGAAATGCTCAGCTTTATCATTTCTCATATAATATATGCAAATTAAAGCAAATTATCCAAGGTTTCAAAACTGAATAATTCTAGTACTAGAGAGGGCTGGGTCTAACAAATGGGACCTTTTTTTTTTAACTATTTGTGTGAGTGGGAAGATATATATCAAAGCCTCAAATGTTTTTTAGTAGTTTTTCTCTCAGTGAATCTTTTCTTGGGAATTCATTCCAAAAAATAATCATGAAATGCAATCAAAGAGTTATATTCAAAATTTACATATGGCAATCCTAATTATTATTGTCAAGATTTGGAAATGTCTGGCAGTGGGAGAATTGTTTTCTTATGACACACATGATGGAATGCTATACATCCATTAAAAATGGTTGTACAGAATTTTGAATAACCTAGAGAAATCCTTATTCACAATACGGAGTATAAAACTGCATACAAAATGTTTTAAATATTTTTGAATTGGATAGAAAAGAAAGAATTCAAAGCCGGAAATGACAAGGAAAAAAACCTAAAAAATCCACTGTATGATGGGATTATGGTTGAGTTTTTCAACCTTTTTACTCTTTGAGTATTTATGAGAGTTGTATGAGAATGTGCTATTTTTACAGTAATCTTGTTACCGTGATATGAAGATCTCAAACATAAATTATATGTGGCAGATGTACAAATCAAACTGTGAAGGAATTAACGATGATAAATTTATCATGGAAATTTTAAGTCTCTTTCTTTCAGAATGTAATCATCGTGCCTTTGAATCTTTCTTTCTCCTCCCAGACTTGCTTATTATGAACTTCGGTATCAGTTTTACAAGAGAGATCAGCTCATGTGGAGTGTTGTTAGACATTACAGTGAACAGGTAATTTCCTGTCATAGTAGCTCACAAGGAATATACGTCGTAAGGTATCCGACAAAACATTTGTATGTGATGGCGCACTGTGCAAAAATTGTTTATCTAATTTACCTCAATTTGCAGTCTCATTCGTAGTTTTCTTGAATGATGAATTTCTATGTCTTTCGTTTTTTCCCTTCTGTATAAAAGTTTTTGAAAGTTTCCTTTGGCGCCTTTTTCCCTTTGCAATTATACATTTACCACTTTGGGAAAGAATACTGATGTAGGAAGCATCACACTTACTTCGTAAATGTCTCAAGTTTCTAAGCACAGTCTAGTCGAGTCAGGAGAGGAGTTCTAAGCCAGGCCCTTTCCCACGCCTCAGTTACTCCGTGGCTTGAATTGAATTGGATGCAGAGGCGTAGTAGTTGTTTCAGGGTGGTCGGCTAGCATCCCTGCACCGTGGAACTCCAGGGCGACGTTGCCCTTTCCTTCCTCTGCTGCAGGGTCTTTTCTCCTATGGTGTATATAGACATTATGATTATTACATGTTCAAATAAGGATATATTTTCCTTTGTGTTTTGTTTTGGTTATTATTTCCCCATCTAGTTTCATAGTAATAGCAATAGTAACATCATAATAAAAATAAGTAAAAAAATTTAAAAAATAATAAAAATAAGTAACTATTGTTGAATTATATATTCATGTAATATGTGTACTCAGCCTGGCAAGGTAAGTGTAATCCACCTCTTACTTTTTTTTTTAAAGATTTTAATTTTATTTATTTGTCAGAGAGAGTGAGCGCACAAGCAGGGTGAGCAGCAGACAGAGGGAGAAGCAGGCTCCCCGTTGAGCAGGGAGCCCAATGTGGGACTCGATCCCAGGGCCCTGGGACCATGACCTGAGCCGAAGGCAGATGCTTAACCAACTGCCACCTCTCAATTTTTATATATGAGAAGACTGAGGCCTTATTGTAGAGACTAATTGACCTGTCCAAGGTTACATAGCTGCTAACTGGCAGACTGCCTCGGACCTGTACTAGCATAATGCCTGGCACATAGTGAAAGATCAGTTAATGGATGTAGTCATGGTTATTCTGCATTTTTTTCCTTTAACAACCTCATGTAGTCAGTATTCTCCTTTCTTCCCAAGGCATCATGATATTGTTTCTTTTTTTTTTTTTTTCAAGATTTTATTTATTTATTTGAGAGAGAGAGAATGAGAGAGAACACATGAGAGGGGGGAGGGTCAGAGGGAGAAGCAGACTCCCTGCCGAGCAGGGAGCCCGATGTGGGACTCGATCCAGGGACTCCAGGATCATGACCTGAGCCGAAGACAGTCGCTTAACCAACTGAGCCACCCGGGCACCCATGATATTGTTTCTTACACCAGTAGTAAAGGACTTACTATACTTTTTTTCCCCTTTAGTTCTTGAAACAGATGTATGTCCTTGTATTGGGCTTAGATGTGCTTGGAAACCCATTTGGATTAATTAGAGGTCTGTCTGAAGGAGTTGAAGCTTTATTCTATGAACCCTTCCAGGTATTGATCTTTTATTTATTTTAAGTATAGGTACAGAAAATGTTACTCTGTTTTTTTAATGACAAATAATTTGTACTTTAATTGTATCTGGGAATTGAATAATGTTCAGGTAACAAAAATACATCATATTTTATTTAAAATTACATGAGATGACATTAAAAGATGGTTGTAGAATTAATTGAGCACTTCCAGTGTCTGGGCGATAAATGTGCCCACATTTTCCAGGATTTCACGTAGTTGTAAGGAAGAATGCTAGGTAGGTTAACACCATTTCAAACCTGTTTCACCACTATGGAAAGGACTCAGGATAAGAAAAGCTGACTTTGTCTCGTATTCAAGCTTTCCTCTAACCGGTTCACCTCCATTGGGTGGAGGAATCCAGGAACCCAAAGTAGTGAGGGTTTTAGCAGGACAACACAGAGAGAACACATGGGAGAAAAAGACTGTGTGGGGTCTTAGTCTCGTTACCAGTGCAGCTTGCTGCAGCAGTCTGATGGGACTTGGCACTGGGAGGCCGACTTCAGATTGTGACTGAAACTGTGATTTATTCCTATCCAGATTTTGTCATCTCAGAAGAGTTTGCCCATGTGGGTTGAAGGTATCTTCAGACACAATAGGTGTGCCGTCAGTATTTGAGTTAGAGGGTGAAAATTGGTATCACAGTGTTTGTGGATCTTTACAGATTGCCTGTCTTCATGGAAACCCTGAAATACTAGATCAAAAGTCTTAAGCTTATTTAAATTTTAAATAGCAAACTTTTCTCTCTCTCTCTCTCTCTCTTTTTTTTTTTTTTTTTGGTCAGGGTGCTGTTCAAGGCCCTGAAGAATTTGCTGAGGGCTTAGTGATTGGAGTAAGAAGTCTCTTTGGACACACTGTAGGTATGTATCACCTATTTGTGTCTATAAATATATATATTTTTTATTATAATTCTAAAATGCAGTTTATAAAAAATAAAGAGGATCAGTTTTCTAATAATCCCTTTTAAAAGATATGTTCCCTTGTTCTTAAATGGAAAATAACACTGACTTGCTGGGTTTGTTTATATGTCTTTGTAGTGTTGTATCAATGTGCTTTTTTTTATACAATACTTTTTAGAACAGTTTTAGGTTTACAGAAAAATTTTGGAGAATCAGTGTACTTTAAATAGTTTTATTCTTCTTCTTGATAAATGGGAAATGATAAAAATACATTTCTGTATGTTTGTCTATGAGACCGAGGCTGAAGCACCTGTTTAAAGCAATGGTAATGGTCTTTAAAGAAACAGTGTGACTTCTCTGGGTCTTCCGATAGGTGGTGCAGCAGGAGTTGTATCTCGCATCACCGGTTCTGTTGGAAAAGGTTTGGCAGCAATTACAATGGACAAGGAATATCAGCAAAAAAGAAGAGAAGAGATGGGCCGACAGCCTAAAGATTTTGGAGACAGCCTGGCCAGAGGAGGAAAGGGCTTCCTGCGTGTAAGTCTCTTACTAAATCTTCAAGAAGCCCTGAACTTTGATATATACTTTACAAATGTACTTTAGCTGGTTTTTCAAAACTTGGAATATTACTTGTGAGTCAGGGTCTGTCACAGTAGCAGTAGTGATAAATTGTGGACTTTTCTGTTTCCTTCTGGGCTCTCCTTCCCCAATATCACAATCACATCTATCCCCCAAATCCCAGACTTAGTTTGGCACTTGGGCTGGAGTGAGAGCACTCTTCTGGAAGGCAAAGAAACAAAGCAGAGAGAAATATGGTACATTATGGTAACTAGGGGGAGGAAAAGTTGTTCGGGTCATTATCAGTTGACCATTTTTGTGGAGGGGAGGTATACAAGCTGAGTGTTTGTAAACCAGGAACTGCCTTTCACTGTTTTTCAGTACTTTAAAAATTATACAGGTAATATATGAATAGTCTCTGTATAAGTAATTATAAGAACTTGTCAGTTCTCCTTTTAATAAGTAATGGAAATATTATAGGTGAAGCCATAAAGTACTATTTGATCACCCTCACCTCTTCCCAGAAATATCTAATCTTCTCAACAGTGTGCATACTTCAGTTCTCTTTCTGTGCATTTGTGTAATGTACAGGTAATCTTATTTACTACCATTACTTGGCAAGTATTAAGAATGTATAAGTGTATTACTGTTTTAATTTTGGAAATAATTTCAGGAACTGTAACTTCTGTGTTTGTACCAGTGTTGTATGTTGTCTAATTGAAAGTGCCTTACTTGTCAGGCTATTTGCGATCCTTCACAGTTCCCTTCATTTTCAGTTTTCCACACTTCCGCTAAATTACGAAGTCATTTCATTAAAATTTATAATTAGATCTTAGGGATTATTTGGGTCAGCTCATTCATTTTACTGGTATAGAAACTGAGGTTTAAAGAGATTGAATCAATTGCCCATGGTTACGTAGCTGATTGGTGCCAGAGCCAGATGTAGAATATTTTCATCTGCTTTCTATTTCTTTCTGTTATAAAATGTTACTTCTACAAAGTGCTTTTGTTTAAAATTTACTATTGTATAATATTTTAAAAATCATAGTGCCTCACTTAGGTACATGTTCACATTATCAAGTTAAGTCCTCATTCTTTAAAAAAAGTTATTTCTAGTATGTATGTAGAGACCTCTAGTGGTTGGCTTAAAATTAAGCAATTTCCATTCAGGTTTATGATTGATCTCTCTTTCAGGGAGTTGTTGGAGGAATGACTGGGATAATAACAAAACCTGTGGAAGGTAAGTTGAGAATGTTTCCTTCCAGTGCAAAGTCTGAAGAGTTGATATATAATAAACGTAATAGATGTTATTGCTATGAGTTATTTGAGAGAATTTCTGATTTCATGTTCATAGTCTTCAGTTGTTTTTTAGTCAATGTACTTTTTTCAGAAAGTTGAAAGAATCTATTAAGTAATAGACTCTCACCCAGACTTTGAATGTTATTTTCAGCAGGATAATAGTTAAACTAGGTTCCTTTAGGTCTTCAATAGCAATTGATTCATTTTTTTTTAATCCTGTTAAAAAAGTACTTTATTCGATCAAAACCCCAGTTGGCTTCTTTGTAGAACTTGACAAGCCGATTCTAAAATGGGGATTCAAGTGGCCCCAAATAGCTACACCAATCTTGAAAAAGAACAAAGTTGGAGGACTTACACTATCCAATTTAAAAACTTAGCATAAAGGTATAGTAGCCAAGACAGTGTGTTACTGGCATATGGATAGACATAACAGATCAGTGGAATAGACTTGAGATTCCAGAAGTAAACCCTTACATTTGTGGTCAGTTGATCTTCAACAAGGGTGCCAAGATAATTCCATGAAGAATAGCCTTTTCAACAAATGGTGCTGGGACACCTGGATATAAGCACAGAATTTATGTGTCTGGCAACAGCTCCACTTCTAGGTATATACCCAAGAGAATGGAGAACATATGCTCACTCAAAAACTTACATATAAATGTTCACAGAATATAATAGCCAGAATGTGGTAGCAACCTAAAGGACTATCAACTAATGCATAATTAAATAAAAGGTGGTATACCTTACAATGGGATAGTATCCAGCTGTAAAAAGAAATCAAGTGCTGATACAAGTACAAGATGGATGAACCTTGAAAACATGTTGCTAGGTGAAAACAGCCAGTCAGAAAGACCACGTATTGTTTGATTCCTTTTGTAGGAAATGTCCAGAATAGGCCAATCCACAGAAATAGAAAGTAGATTAGTGGTTGCCTAGGTCTGGGGGCTAGGGAGGAAGGAGCTAAATTGCACAGGATCCGGTGAAGATGGGTTGGGGGAAGTGGAGAATGATGCTAACAGTCATGTGGTTTCTTTTTGCGATGATACAAATTTTCTAAAATTGACTGTGGTGATGGTGGCACATGTTAATGTACCAGAAACATTTAATTTGTACATTTCAATGGGTGAATTATAATTCAATAAAGTTCTTATACTTAAAAAAAAAAGTATGCTGCTTGAAAAATCTTCTGATGGTAGACATAAAGAGAAAAATTTCTGGTCATTTCTGAAACCTTAGACTCTTAGGCCTAAGAATCAGTGGTGATAAAACTCGCACATGATTCACGATGACCTGGAGGACATGTTCAAACACAGGTTGCTGGGCCCTACTTCCAGAGTTTCAGATTCAGTAGGTCTGGGGCAGGGCCTAATAATTTGTGTTTTTAACACACTTTGAAAACCACTGTTTTTTACATGTTAGTATTAAATTTAACTTCTTTAGAAAACAAAATCTAGAAGCCTCCTGGGTAAAACATTTCTCTATTTGGCTCAGGCTTTTGTTGAGTTCAAACTTGTTTATTTTAAAATATCTTATACATTCATTGTTCTTGGTTCTATAAAGGTGCCAAAAAGGAAGGAGCTGCTGGATTCTTTAAAGGAATTGGAAAGGGGCTTGTGGGTGCTGTGGCTCGTCCAACCGGTGGAATCATAGATATGGCCAGCAGCACCTTCCAAGGAATTCAGAGGTAATTAGGTACACATACTGTGTGCAAGGTTTGGGTCTGTGTGCTAATGGTTGCTAGACATGCATCAACAGGTTAAACACTTGGCCTGCTCTTCAGGATGTTGACGTCTAAGTGAAAGCTATGACAGGTTCACAAGGTGGGGTGCCACCAGAGAGGAGTAAGAAGAGACAGTTTTTATGGTTCACTTTCTCTTATTTTCAACAAATGTTGATTGGTACCTACTATATGCCAGGCCCTGTGCTAGCTGCTTGCACAGAGAGTGGACAGCCTAGTCTGTGCCTTTGTTATTTTGTTATTTTCTTTTTTTTAAGGAAAGGTGGGGGGAACTTGGAGTCCAATAGACTTTGTTTTAATACTTGGCACATTATAATGGGCACATTATTTAAAATTACTCTGTTTTTATCAAATATTGATATAATATGGAATGTAGTACAGTATTTAATCCACACATATATTTGTATGTATTATTTTGAAAGATTCTTATGTATTTTCTTATATTTACTCTGCTGCCTTATACAGAGCAGCAGAATCAACCGAGGAAGTGTCCAGGCTCCGTCCCCCTCGTTTCATCCACGAGGACGGCATCATTCGCCCATATGAAAGGCAGGAATCCGAGGGCTATGATTTATTTGAGGTATAAATTCTCTTCTTCATGGTCACGGGTAAAATTTAATATTAAAGATTTCTAGGATGAGGATTTCATGGGTGGTTCTTAAAGTTCCTGATTCATGAACTTCTTTAAGGATTACACAGGGAACGTCATTTGTAGAGTAGAATTTATTATCTATTTTTTATTTTTGCATAATGTGTTAAATGAGAATGGTAATTTTTTTCTGCACAGGAACAAAGCCTTTTTTGTGCAGAAAAGATAATGTTAAAAGAAGTCATAGGCCTAATTACTGTTGGTGTGGTAGCTCATTTAGTTAATGGTTAACTTTGGTCTCCTACTTTATAGCCAATTATAGGAATTCCACTGCTTCCTTTGCTCCCAGCCAAATTAATTTATTTGGATTACTCTGTAAATCTAGATTTATTCAGGTAAACAGAAGCTGGAGGAGAGAAAAAAAAGATTATGCACAATTACAGTCTTTTTAAACCTTAAAAATATTTTAAGGTGCATTTTTTTGGCTTTTATTTTAGTTTTAACTTTACTACATTTAAATAATATATACATATGTAAATTGCTTTTCTCCCTTGACTGGAATCCTGTGTCCCCAAAAATTTATTAATATTTTCCTACTTTGACTTCAAAATAATACGACTCTTTATTGTTCTTAGCCTTTGGTTTTTATTGTATGTGATTACATTTTATCTTTCTGCATGCTTCTAACTTTATTTTCTTTCTTTTTCTGCCTACACAGCAAGAACCGGAAATACAGGAGTAAATGTTTCCTATACTACTACTTGATTTCATCCTTAAAAATCAAAACAAACTGTGTTATTAATTGACTGTCTTTGATTATTTAGATTGAGTGTTCATTTCAGTGAAGTTTTCTTTATAACTCTCCCCTCTCTCTCAACTTTTTATTGTAGTGGTTTGACTACACACAAAGATGGTGGTATTCCTGGTAATACTGCACGGGAATAAGGGATCAGTATAAAAGATTAAAGGGTGTAGGAAATTAACTCTCCTCTTTTTTTAGTTGGTGAAAGACTTTCTTGTGTCCAGAAGCAGACAATTTTACTATCATTTGGAAAATTTTATCTTTTCTTATGGTATTCATGTATTTTCAGGTAAAGCCGAAAAATAAGGACAATTCTCATGTCCAGTCTATTATGTGTTCTTTACATTTGTGAGTCCTGATGATGGAATTACATAACTATGTTTCACCCTTCACCCAAGATTGACTCAAATTATGGGGCTGTTAACTGGGGCATATGTTTTATTTATTTATTTATTTTTAAAAAAGATTATTTACTTATTTATTTATTTGGCACAGAGAGAGAGATAGAGAGAGCACAAGCAGGGTGAGCAGCAGGCAGAGGGAGAGCGAGAAGCAGGCTCTCTGCTGAGCAGGGAGCCCTATGCCGGACTCGATCCCAGGACCCTGGGATCATGACCTGAGCCGAAAGCAGCTGCTTAACCGACTGAGCCACCCAGGCGCCCCTGGGGCATATGTTTTAATAATTGAAATATAAGTTGCTGTTGAACCGTCCTTAGACCTCAAATAAGAGTTGAGACATGAATTTTGAGATTTTCCTTAATCTCTTTTTTCTTTTTTTTACCTCTCAGTACTCTTGCTAGTCCAATGGCAATCATTTTATAATTATGTTATATGCATTCTCAGCCTTTAGCATTTTTGCTTTTGAAAACTTGAATCTCCTTGTTTGTTATGCTTATTTCACAATTAGTATTTTGAATTAACATAAATAGAAGTTGAACATATAATTTGGCAAATTATTTAAGTGTCCCCTGAATTTATAAATATCTTTATTTTGTATAGATATCTGTATTTTTAAAAACCAATCATTTTTGCGTTTAAGTTCTTAAAGAGGATTTGTTATCTTAAGTGAGAACAAAAATAATTCTAAACTATTATTTTGAAATTAGTACCCTTGTAGTTAGTTCTGAAAGTAAATTGTGTTTTGATTTCTCTCCTTATTATAAATGATAGAGATGTTTGATTTGATTTAGCAGCATCTTATCTGGCAGCCTTCATTCTTCTCCCCAAAATTGAAACCAAAGTATACACTTATACTGAATGTGCCGTCCATTTAAAGAGAGTGAAACTGCTGACATGTTAACTGTTCAGTTGGGACTATATACTGTTTAAACTGCAGTTACCAAAAGAATAAGTTGAATGCTTCTTATTTAAAACAAGCACTTTAAAGAAGAAAGAATGACAGCCAAAGATCAGCCGAAACCATAGCTGACAAACTTTTCTTGTGCCTAGATAATTGAGGGTTGGCAAAAATGTCACCGCATGTACAGTTTCTCTGAGAACCAAGCACATAACTAATTCAAGATGCTGTCTTAAATCATCACTAATAATTAGCCTTCCTTCTTAGGTAAAAGTAACGATTTTTAATTTTCCTGGATATATTGAAATTTTAATGAGACTTGACTTTTGGGATATTGTATAACTTGTTTAAATTTTTTTCTTATGGTTTACTTTCTGTTTGTTTAGCTCTTTATGTTATTAACCTTGTGATTTCCCTTTTTACAATCCCATGTCTATAAGCACAAAATTCAAGTAACTTTTTATTATTTTAGCTAAATATATCTTGTCTGATTTATTAGTTTTTGTTGTGATATCAGACAGCTTTTTAAACTTTAATATATTTATAGTTACTGGAAGAAATAGAATGGTTGTACATTAATGAGAGGACGTGGTAATCTTTTTCCATGGGTGACAAGGATAGGCATGGATAGTTAAATTCAGGTTATTTCATTCCTTGCCTATCTTGCTGTAATCACTTTGGTATGAAGTATTTATTGATTATCTAAACTGTGCTGGATATACAAAAAAAATAACACTTCAGTCCTTAAGGGACCAAGTATAACAAAATGTGTAAATAGTAAAGAGCACTATAGTGTAAAACTCTGTCCTCCCAGCCCTTACTATAACACGGGTACATTCTAAATAATTTATTTGGGAATCTTTTCATTTACTCCATTTTCTTTTTCCCTTGAGTATTGCTCTGTATTCTTTACTCAGCTTTGAAAGTTACTAAATCATATACTTTGTTTTCATAGGATATGCTTTCCTGCTTATCCTTTATTCTCCTAAGATAATTACTGTTTACACATGCATATATATATGCGCACGCACACACACACACACACATATATATAGCCAGTTTTTATTTAATATTCTTTTGGTTCCCATACTTAGGACTATATAATATTTAAAATGGTGTTTGTTGATTTTTTATTTTAATTATATTTTTCCATGTTCATAGAAATGCTTCATTCTTAATTCTTGCATTACCGTCTCTTGAAGTAACCTTACAGTGTGTATTTGACCATTCCAAGTTGTTGGCATTGAAGATGCTTCTGTTATTTTACTAATAGTAATAATTCTGTGATAAACATCATTATACATATTGCTTTTTCATGTGTTATTTCCTTAGAATTTACTTGAAAATATTGAATGCTTTTGCTAAAATATTGTAAATTCTTCAAGATGCATTTTGGGAAGGGAGAGTGAGTATTTTCTCAGCTAATCTAGTTTCCTGCTGCCATCAGTGACTGAATATCTTAATCTGATCTCAGAGTGTAGTGGATTTTAGTCGTGCTGAAAACAATTTCTATAGTGTAGTGTGATGATAAATTATACTTTAAAAGCTTTCAGTGGTTCAAAGCACAACAGCCTGATAACTAATGAAAATGCATACAAGATGGAGAGTGGGTAGTATTTCTTTCACATTGCATCTCAGATCTAAATATTTTAACATTTAAATTTCAAAGCTGAAAATGAGTGTACTGAATTGTTCTATTCATTTCCCATTTTCTCTTTATTAAAGAACTTAAGGTATAAATGTTAAAAGATTTTAGCTAATTCACACAGGCAAGATGTGAAACAAGTGACTTTAAATCCCACTTGTTTCTGAGACTCATTCTGAAGATGAGATCCCACTTCTTTGGGGATTCATCTTCTGTGTTCCTGGCTTTTCATAATTGTCAAGGAATGACTGAACTGAGGATTTTTGAAAAAATGTGTATGTAAGCATTAAAATAACAACAAATGTGTTTTCTCTGCTTGTGATTATTATTGATAATGTTATCCTTTTAATAATATTGGTGTTGTATTCTGGGTTATAAATGTCACAGTCTTATTTATTAGGTATGTTTTTGTTCTGTAGTTTCATATACATTATATCATCTGATCTTTAATCATGCATTATAGATAATGTCAATAATATTTCATTAGCACTGATTATAAAAAATAACTTCATTTTTTAATGTGTGCTAATTCAAATCACAATAGTTTGGAGATAGTTGAAATGAAAATAAATGTATTTTAATGTGCTACTATTTATACTTGAATTACTTATGCTTGTTTATTGTCTTTAGCAATAAATTGTGCCAGCTATTTGAAATCTTAGAAATTCTTCATGTTTGTGTTAATATTGACATTATATTTTCTTTTCTATCAAGAATATAATTTGTTACATACATGTACTTTTCATGCATGTTTAATCTATAAGACCAAATACACAAAAACACTAAATATCAGTTATCTTGGAATTTTATTATGTGTATATCTATCTCTGTGTAAATCAGTGGTTCTTAACCTCTGAGAAGGATCACAGACCACTTAAAATATCTGATGAAAAATATGAACCATCCTCTGAAAAAAGTTGCAGAACCACATTTTCAAAATGTTATATGCTATTTTAGGTGGTTCATAGACCTCCCAGAGTCCTTCCATGGACCCGAGATTAAGAACCCCTGTAATGTTAATGTCACACTATATTAGTGTATGTTCATATTCCATTAATGAAAATGTGTGATTATTTCTGCTAGATATTTTTAAACCTCTGAGTTATCACAGAATCAGGTATATTTTATCAGAATATCACTTAATAAGCATTTAATACAGATTTGTCGTTTAAGGCACAGTGGAAGTTAATTTATAAACATGCTGTGAATATTTTTCTAGCTTCACATGCCAATATTGTGCCTTTGTTTCTAATAATTTTTTCCCTTAACTAGCACTGTTACTATAATTAACTAATATATAGTATTGGAAATACTATTTGGATGCTTGTACTGTGCAAATCTTGAGTCTTGTTTTCTTTTCAGAATTATATCAAAAAGTTAGAAGGAGAGACTTATCGATACCACTGTGCTATTTCTGGAAACAAGAAGACAATCCTTATGGTTACAAATAGGTATTAACTTCAAGTGACATTTTTTCAAATGCAAACTACATAGATGATAAGAATTTTGAAAACTAAAATGGCAGAGGATTTGGAGAACTACACTTAAATTATAAAATGTTCCTTGTCATTAAATCACAAAAATACAATCTAGATGGGTCCTTTAAGGTTATCCGTTCCAACCCTCTCGTTTTGGAGATGCCGAAACTGAGACTTAGTATGACTCAGGTTGTTATCCCAGTTACACAGCTACTGAGTGGAGTCTAGAATGGACTTTGTACGTGTAGTAGTCATACTGTTACATGTGAATTGTAAATCCAGCTATGGAGACTGAATTCATGAATCACTTTTTCTTACTAGGTTTTATTTTAGATGATTAGCCTACCTTTTTTTAGGATGATATTACTTCTGTGTGTTTTCCTAATTTTTTTCTAAGTGTTTTGGGAGTGGTAGATAATTTTTCCAAATAAAAGAACTTAAACTACTAAGTTTATTTTCCTGAGATTTTTCCTGTATCACTTATTTCAAAATGACTATTATATGTTAATAATTTTCAAAACCTTCTAAGTTATATATTTCATAGGACTAAGAGTACTTACAGTAGGCAAAAATCTGTGTTAGATTCCTTACTACTGCACTGAAATATATTTGGGTGGGAAGAAGAAAAAGGAAAATTACAATGACAGGATTCTGATTTAAACCACGAGCTTTTTCAAGGAGTTAACCAACCAGTCATATGATTTGTCCATTAAGTATAAAAATATTCACAAAACAATCTAAAAAGTGTTTTTTACTGATTGGACAAGTAATCATTTATTTTTTATCCCCATAATTTTGTATTTTATCCATTAGATTAGGCCAAAAACAATGTTTATTTGTATTATATGTTGTACTTAGCTGCAATGACAGTGTGTTAATTCATTTTAAAATTGTATACCTTTTATATAATTCAACACTAGGTAATGGAAATCAGTTAGGAGTTTTTTGGTGGGGGTTGTTTCTGGTAATACTTAATACTTTAGAACTTGTTTGATTTAGGTATTTTGTGGGAATATTACTGTACACATTATATATCTGGTTTTTCTTCAAGTAAAATGAAAAATCATAGTAATTTTAAATCTAATCACTTACAGAGCTTTTTGGTGTTTAAAAAAATGACTCATTGCTAGACTTATGCTTATTTGCATTGTAGATAATACAGATCAGGAGTCAACAAAATTTCTTTAAAGGGCCAGATTGTAACTATTTAGGCTTCGACGGCCATACTGTGTTTCCCAGCTATTCAGCTCTGTCCTTGTGGTGGGAAAACACTCATGGACAATATGTAAATGAATGGGGGATGGCTGTGTTCCCATAAGATCTTATTTACTAACGCAGGCCATGGGCTGGATTTGGCTCACAGGCTGTAGTTTACCCACCCCTGATAAAGACAATAATTTAAAGGATGAAAATAAAGTAACCATACATTGTGGTTTGTCTAGGACAGAGCTGGTTTGCACTTTTTGTCCCAGTGAAATTATTAGTAGCCACCCCTTTCATTCTTAAAAATGTCCTCATTTGAATCAAATTATGATAACCCCTAAAAATAGCCTTTACCAGCAATCCCACCAGTTGGCTATATATGTATTTTGTAAAAACTATGTATTTCTTCAGCCAGCTACAGTATATGTATTTTGTAAAAACTACAAAAAATACATTATGTATATTTAACTAACCTAGGTTTTTCACCAAACAATGTATTATGATCATCTTCCCAGACCATTAGGTGTTTTTAGACAACATGGTTTTTTAATGACTGTACTATTATATTTATAGATATACTCTAACTTATTCAGAGATGCTACCTTCCTATTTGATACTCAGTGTTTTCTTCCCAATATTATAAACACATCTTTGCAGCTATGTCTTTTTTTCTATAATTATTTCCTTAGGATGAGTTCTTATCAGTGAGATTGCTGATTTAGAAACTGAAGATTTTTGAGACCCTTTTATATATTGCCAACTTGTTTTATCAGAACAATTGTAGTGATTTTTTTTTACATACAACTAACAGGGTAAGAGAATGCCCTTTATCCTGTGAGTTTTGCTAAGACTAGTGTTATCATTTAAACTTTTTTGTTTTTGCTAACTTAATGGGCAGAAAATAGTTCTTTGTTTTAATTAGCATTTATTTGATTGCTAATGAATATGAGCATTTTATACATTCATCATCGATGTATATTTTCTGTTCCATGAATTGCTTTTTCATATTCTTTGTTCATTTTTTATTATGTTGGTCTTCTTCTTACTGAATTTAAGTAACATTTTATAAATTAATATTAGCCCTTTTTACCCAATGTATTATTAATATTATGATTACTTTTTGAGTTTTCCAATGTATATAGAGCTTTTAATTTTTCCATATTGAAATTCATCCAAAATTTGGTCTGAATTTTTTTTTCTTATCAGTTTTTAGAAAGAAAATATGAGTTCTCGTGACCCAAATTTATTTGGCCATATCTCCCCTAGTTGGTCCTAACTCCTGCTTAGTATTTTATTTTAGTAATCTTCATTAGGAAATTGTTCTCTGAATAGACATTTTTTTTTTAACCATCTGTGTTAGTCTGTATGGGCTACTATAACAAAAATTCTATAGACAGGCAGCTTAAACAACAAACATTTATTTCACACAGTTCTGGAGGCTGGGAAGTCCAAGATCAATGTGCCAGCAGATTCTGTGTCTGGTGAGGGCTCACTTCCCGGTTCATAGATGGCCATCTTCTTGCTCTGTCCTCACATGGCAAAAGTGGTGAGGGAGTGTTCTCAGCCGTCTTTTATAAGGGCACTGTTCCCATTCCTGAGGGCTCCAACCTCATGATCTAATCACCCCCAAAGGCTCCACCTGTAATACCATCACATCAGGGTTGGGATTCAATGTATGATTTGGGGGAAGATATAAACATTCCAACCATTGCACTATCAATGTCTGACAGAAATAGGGACACAGATAAAAGTGGTATCTTCTGTTCCCTCCTCATCTAAAGGGGGACCTGTACATTATTAGTGACATCATAGTGTGCTGGGTGCTAAGATAAAGTGATATACAGAGACTCTGAAGACAGGAAAATCTCTTGGTCCAGTAAGGTGGGAACCAAGGTGTCAGGGATAAGGTGTTAGGGAGGAGGTACTTGAGCTGTGTCTTCATACATGTAAATAGCAGACAGGGATAAAACAGTATGGCACTTTGAATGGCAAGATCATTTGAAATGGCTGGACAGAGTGTTGGTGGGGAAGCATTGGGAGGTGAAATAAGTTATAGGTGTCTGCTCATGACATCTGAAGGGTATAGATTTTATTAATGTGATGGAAGATTACTAATTTCTTTAAAAGTATAAACATTGCTCATTATTGCAGCCTTTCACATAGATGTATGTACACATAGTTCACACATAAGTCCCTCTTTTTCTCACTCCCACTGAAGGCTTATACACAAGGACTAATATGATGAGGTTTGCAGTTTAGAAAGATTTCTGGCAGCAGTTTGGCTGCTGGATTGGAGGAGGATCACAATGGAGTCAGGGACCAGTTAGAGACCAGTTAGTTTTCTATTGTTGCACAGAAAATTAACATAAAATTAGCAGCTTAAAACAACACAGACTTACTGTCTCACAGTTTCTCTGGTTCTGGAGTAGGCTATGGCATGGCGGGGTGCTCTGCTCAGGGTCTCACAGGCTGAAATCAAGGTGTAAACTTCCTTTCTGAAGGCTCTGGGAAAGAATTCACTTCTAAGCTCATTTAAATGTTGGCAGAATTCAGTTCCTTGCAGTTGTAAGACTGATATTCCAGTTTCCTGGATCTCTGTCAGCTGGGCATCTGCTCTCAGCATCTGGAACCTACCCTCATTTTTGCCATATGGTTCACTGCATCTTCACCCCAGCAACCACACTCTGGATTCTCAGTCTCCAACCCAGACTTAAAGGGCCCTTGTGGTTGTGTGATGCCCATGCAGATAAACTTTTTCTTAAAATCACCTGTGCCTTCAAAAACAGACATATAGACCAATGGAACAGAATAGAGAGCCCAGATATGGACCCTCAATTCTATGGTCAAATAATCTTTGACAAAGCAGGAAAAAATATGCAATGGAAAAAAGACAGTCTCTTCAATAAATGGTGCTGGGAAAATTGGAGAGCTATAGACAGAAGAACGAAACTCGACCATTCTCTAACACCATACACAAAGATAAACTCAAAATGGATGAAAGACCTCAGTGTGAGACAGGAATCCATCAAAATCCTAGAGAACATAGGCAGTAACCTCTTTGACATCGACCACAGCAACTTCTTTCAAGATACATTTCCAAAGGCTAGTGAAACAAAAGCAAAAATGAACTTTTGGGACTTCATCAAGATAAAAAGCTTGCACAGCAAAGGAAAGAGTCAACAAAACGAGGCAACCCACAGAATGGGAGAAGATATTTGCAAATGACACTATAGACAAAGCACTGATTTCCAAGATCTGTAAAGATCTTCTCAAACTCAACACCCAAAAAACAAATAATCAAGTCAAAAAATGGGCAGAAGACATGAACAGACACTTCTCCGAAGAAGACATACAAATGGCTAACAGACACATGAAAAAATGTTCATCATCATTAGCCATCAGGGAAATTAAAATCAAAACCCCATTGAGATACCATTTTACACCAGTTAGAATGGCAAAAATTGATGAGGCAAGAAACAACAAAGAAACCTCCAACGAGAGGTTGTGGAGAAAGGGGAACCCTCTTACACTGTTGGTGGAAATGCAAGTTGGTACAGCCACTTTGGAAAACAGTGGGGAGGTTCCTCAAAAAATTAAAAACAGAGCTATCCTATGACCCAGCAATTGCATTACTGGGTATTTACCCCAAAGACACAGATGTAGTGAAAAGAAGGGCCATGTGCACCCCAATGTTCATAGCAGCAATGTCTGCAATAGCCAAACTGGAAAGAGCCGAGATGCCCTTCAACTGATGAATGGATAAGGAA
>NC_138377.1:90650830-90716899 GCF_054177405.1 Leptonychotes weddellii | reverse complement strand
GGGGGAGACAAACCATGAGAGACTATGGACTCTGAGAAACAAACTGAGGGTTTTAGAGGGGAGAGGGGTGGGGGGATAGGTTAGCCTGGTGATGGGTATTAAGGAGGGCACGTACTGCATGGAGCACTGGGTGTTAACACGAAAACAATAGAATCATGGATCACTACATCAAAAATTAATGATGTATGGTGACTAACAACATAAAAAAATTAAATTAAAAATAAATCACCTGTGCCTTATAATAAAATCTAATCTTGGGGGAGAAATCCATTGTATTCATAGTCATGGGGATTATATAGGCCTATATACCGGAGGATGGGGAATCTTCGGGACCGTCATAGAAGTCTGTCTGCCACACAGACTGTGGCAGTTATCCCAATAGGAAGCAGTGAGGCCTACACTAAAATAATGAAGACAGACAATAGGGGGCAGCCTTGAGAGACCAGGGCCTGGCGACTGATTGAATGTGGAAGAGAAGGGAATACAAGATGACTTTATGGTTTGGGGCTCAAGTACCAAGAGGATTGGTATTACTATTTACAGTAATTTAAGGAAAAAGATTGTTTTTGTTTGTTTTTGAATTTAGTGAGTTTGACATAGATTTGTGGTATCAAAGTAGGGGTGCCTCAGTAGTCAGGGGGACAGATACAGATGTAGATTATAAACGTAGGTGTAGGTCATTGGAGTTCGGATAAGGATTGGAGTTGAGATCTTGGAAATTTTCCTGAGAGTGTGTCAAATAGAAGACCAAGATGGTAAACATGGAACAGGAGGAAGAGAATGATGGAAATTTAGGGTGGTAGAAGAACAATATTATGATTGGCATGGTCAAGAGAGAATTTAAAGACAGTGGGAATGGTGGATTTGCATTTGACACAGTGATTTGTAATAGTTATCTGTAACTTAGCTCTTGGGATTCTTTCTCTTCTGGAGCAGGAGGCGGAGGGAATGGAATCTGGTGTGGTGTTGAAGGATGTCACAAAGATGAGAGGGCAATACCGGCACTTGTAGGCTGGGGCTAGGGATGCTGAACTTCCTACAGTACGCAGCAGTTCCAAGTCCGCCCTAAATTCCTGTAGTTCCTCTGCTGAGAGATACAGTGCCGGGGGTTTATTTCCATCCCCACCCTCCATCAGTCACCAAGTTCATTCAACTCACTTCTAAGCATCTAGAACCTAGCTTGCTCTCCCCGCTTGTCACAGCTGCTGCCTTAACTGAGGTTCTCACTATTTCCTGGTTGGACTATCATAGTAGCTTTCTACCTTGATTGTCTATCCCACCTCTCCTTCCTAGGGCCATGACTCTAAAATAGGAAACTTGATCGTGAAATTTCCCATTGCCTATAGATTTAAGTCAAAATTTACTAAAATTGCAACAACAACAACAACAAAAATACCCACAAAAAAACTTCAAGATCTGGACACTAAGCTAATTTTCTCACCTCTGTGTAGATCTAGTATTCCAGCTACAGACCTCTACATTCATCAAATAAACCTTCCCTTATACTCCTCTTTATGTCAATGCTCTGTTCCCTTTGTCTGGACTATCTCTGCCCTTTCCCACCTGGAGAACTTTCTTTCAAGAGTCCGCTCTTATACCACATACTTTACCCACATAATCAGTCCCTTTTTCTGGTGCTGCTGAAGAATTTTCCTCACATTCTGCTTCTGCACTCATCTCACTGTGCTGTCAGATACATTCACATGTTTATTTCCCTTCTAACCTAGGAGTGCCTCTCAAGCAGAAATCCTACCTTCTTGTTTCTCCAGCACCCTGGATATTTGTAGAATTAACAGTTCCTCTACTTTTCTAGTTATGCTTTCTGTAATAGAAACTTCAGAATCAAGTATGGTTATATCAGTAATTTGAATCACACACTGGGAAATCAATGTGGATGTCTTTTAAGGATTCTTTTTCCTTTTTTAAGGACAATTTTTCTTTTCTTTCTTCTTCTTCTTCTTCTTCCCCTCCTCCTCCTCCTCCTCCTCCATCTTTTTTTGCTATTGAGTAAAATGGGATACTCACTCTGTGATACAGTACGTTACTGTTAAAGTGTTCAAACCTGATATTTATTAGTAGGCCTAAAGTGAATCTTTGCTGACATTTGAGGTTTGTGACATTTCCCACACATTCTTTCTTGACTGGAAGGCATAAATGATTGACAGTAAAGAGCAATTAATAATTTTCCAAGTAAAACATTTTCAGGGTCTTCTGCCTTTATTGCTTCCCAGATGAGAGTACAGCCTGTTCCTTATGTGTTTCAAAGATGATTTCAGTTTTACAGTCAGTTAAAAAAAAAAAGACACTTTTCTGAATTTTGCAAGATTTGCAGAAGGGGAATTTTTGAAAGTCTGCTGTGTTAGTTGGTAGGTGCCGTATTTGCTTTTTGACAGTTACCTAGATTTTTTTTAATGTGAAGCATACTTATTTTTTTTTTTTTTAGTGCCGGGTTATATTGTTTACTGAGTAAGTACTGCCTATGACATCCAGCAGAGCGAAATATTAGAATAATTAACCATGTTTATGACTACCTGAGTGTTTTTGTTTATTTTTGCAAAATAGGCGAGTGTTGTGTATAAGTGAAGTTGAAATCCTCGGCCATATGTCCATAGACTGGCAGTGTCCATTTGAAGATTTTGTACTTCCTCCCAGTGTCCATGGAAACCTGCTAAAAATTTCAATCAAGGTAAGAAAACATGAATCACATGTTTAGAGCCAAGACTTTGTTAAACGATTGGATACCAGTGCTTTCTGGCTGTCTTACTGTTAACTACACAGTGTTTGAAGGATCATCACTATGATGATGATTATATTACTGTTACTATAATATGGTGAAATACAAGGAAAGATGTATAATCAATTTATTTCTGTACTGTATTTTTTTTACAGTCCTTGATTGTGTTGAGTGTCCAGTGAAAAAATTAGGATGTTGATGCTTCCTTTTTTGGTAGAATAAAGCATTAGTAAATACAGTTTTTTTGTTTGTTTTTTTACTTCATAGGAATATTTTGCTGTAATCTTAGATGCTTTTTGGAACATTCCCTTTTTTTGGCTTTTAGGAGATTATTATAAATATTATATCTAAAACACTCATGTTTTATCATATTTGGCACTTACAGGATACTAATACAATTTAAGTATATGATAATACTCTTCCTTCCCATCATTTTCTAAAGAAGAACTTTTAATTACATAGCAAGTAATTAGAAGAAATGATACCCCAACCCTTTGCTTAGTTCTCAGGCCCACTTTTTACTTTGAAATGTATCATTTTTCTCATATATGATATATTATAAATTTATTTTCACCCCTTTAAAAAAAACTACAAATTGTGGGGCGCCTGGGTGGCTCAGTTGGTTAAGCGTCTGCCTTCGGCTCAGGTCATGGACCCAGGGTTCTGGGATCGAGCCCCGCATCGGACTCCCTGCTCTGTGGGGAGCCTGCTTCTCCCTCTTCCTCTGCCTGCCTGCTCTGCCTACTTGTGCTCTCTCTCTGTCAAATAAAAAAAAAAAAAACAAACTACAAATTGTCATTCTGAGGATGGTAATTCCTGGAGTATGTATTTTCTCCTAAACAACAATGATATTATCTCTATTACTGAAAGTATCTGAAAAACATTTATCATAAAATTTAATAGTTAGAGATGCAGGTACTATTACCCTTTAATTTATGTTTTCTTTTCATAGAAGTTTACAAATAAAAGAAACTGTGAAACAATACCATTTTGCATTTCAGCTTTATCTCATTGTAGAACGTCAAAATTGAAAGAGCCCCTTGATATATGAAACATGGTTTTCAAACCAGAGAAGATTCTGTCACTCTGCATATATATTCAGTTATCACTTTTCTTTCACATCAGTGGTGAGAACTGACTCAATGTGTTTTACATTATATAAGAATTTTATCTATCAGCCAAGGAAATGAAGGAAGGGTTTTTTGATTTGTCAGATGTGGTGAGTTATCAGGTGGTGTTTCTGTAGGCTATTTATCATAGCCTATAGAAAGCCATTATTTTATCCAGATAGACGTGTAGTCATCCAATTTCATAAATTCTAACAGCTCACATATGGAACCACTATCCTTGTACCAAAATGATTTAGTTCTTATCATACCTGAATATGGATATTTGGTTAGTCTGTAGGTTATAAAATAGAATTGACATTTAAGCATCCAATTAAAGGATATGGTTTTTTTTCTTCCCCAGAATAATTTCTTTTCTGTCTTTGTTTCTTTTGAAACAGGAGCGGGGTCTGTTCCACAAAAAAGACAGTGCCAGTCATGGCTGTCGGAACATTTACCTGCAGAACACCACCACAGCAGAGGTAAACAATTTACTTTAAAGAATGCCCCTTTAGTTTTTTGAGCTGCAAGATTTTTTTAAAAATCTGTTATAATAATACCCATTATTTCTCCTAAAAGATTTTCCGGTTTTATCTGGTTGGATAGGTGAGCTTAAAATAATATACTGTGGGCTTACGTGCAGAAGGGTCTTATTTTGCACAACCCGTAAAGACTGTGTGTTCTTGTCCTTCACTGTTGGACCTGTGTGGAGAGCTTCATTCAGCTCTTACTTTCATGCCTTTCTCCTCCACATGAGCCTGTACTTGTCTTTACCATTCATAGTAAATATTTTATTTTACAGAAAGTATATAATGCCATTGATGACGCACGGTCAATGAGACACCAGCAAAAATTGATGAAGCAATCATCACTGAAACTTCTCAGGCCCCAAATACCATTTTAATCACAGATCCCAGGGGGCTGCTACTGGGAGAAAAACCAACCAGTTGGTCTTGTCTATAAATCACTCTTCTTTATCTTGCTAAAGAGAATTTTTCAAGCAATCCTTTAGTTTTAGAATTTTTTTTCTAGGATCATGAGTATTGGATTTTCCATGTTTTCCCCTTTAGGTTTGACTCTAATTTTGTAACCATCTGTACGTCAGCAACTCACTTCTACACTGCCACCTAAATGGGTCAGGCCCTCAAAGAAATATCACTTGAAACTCAGAGTGAAATTTCCATTAATGTTAAAGTTGTGAAGCAAAGGGCAATGGACCTGTTTTTAATTAAAGTTTTTGCTGAAGAATAAGAGAAGAGCTTAGAATGACTAGTGTTCTTTAGGAGGTTTGGACAAACCTTTGGACAGGTATTGGATATTTTATTTAAAGGTAATTTGTTCAATAACTGAACTGAGGTCATATTTTTGGTAAATCAGATAACTGACTGAAGAAAAGCCACTAAAGGGAGAGATGACATGTTTTCTATTTTCTTTTCATGAAAACGTTATTTTTCTCCTAATAAAAACATGTTTTACTTTGCTGCTTATTTTTCTTCCTTGCATTAGGATATAAAAACATATGGAAAATCAAATCTAAAAATATCTGTGGTCTGTGCTGTGTAATGTAGCCTTCATAAAACTTTTGAAATTATTTACATGCTCCTTTGAGAGGAACTTAAGTGGCACAATTATAACTTGCTGATACATGGAAATATTGTACTTTATGTTTTTCAAGACTCAAATATGAAAAGCTCAGTATTTTTATATTTCTAGAAATTGTTTTTTTATAAGTTGAAAGATTTTTAAGCGCATCATAAACTAATACTTAATCCTATTGCATACCTAGAAATGTATTTTAAATACTTATTAGGAAGAATGAAAAATCTCTAGTTATTTTATATATAAATAAAATAAAGCATATATAACAACACTGTGGAAAATACCTGGTAAGCATGTCCTTTGAGGGAGCAAACTTATGAGAATCCGTTCAGTACAGCATTATTTTTGTCCTTTCCACATCTCACTTATGCTGATCAGAGATATACTGCCTATAAAAGCTTTTTTTAAAATGCTCAGAAGTATATACCTTGAATGAATCTTTACATTCACTCATGGATTTTAACATGACATTTATTTCAAATCACTGAATTAATGATGTAAATGAAGATGTGGACATACCTGGTTTGCTCTGTTTTTGTTGATAGGTGGTCAGGCTTCTACTATTTTTATTGATGTTTTTTAAGACCAGCCTTAAAACTTTTTAAATTTTTCCTAGTTAATAATTACTGTAGACTCCAAAAGGAGGATATAATAACTGATACCCTAAATATTTGATCTATGATACAGTTATGGTGGGCTTTGCCTTTTCAACATCATTTATTTTTCTGTGAAGGAACATGTCATATATAAAACTTCTAGCCTTAAACAATTTCTGTGTCATTCGTTAATCACAACTTATTACAGGGAGTATCATAAACAGAATTTCATAGCAAATGTGTTAGTTTTTTGTGTCTTTAAAGCTGACTTAATCAGGAATTTGAGATATCTGATTATATATTTCATAGGAATCACAGCTATTGACGATGTCCTAAATATTTAAGAAACCATATTGTACTGATGGCATGTACAAAACATTGAACTAAAAAATTTTTATAGAAATATATAAATTCATCATCTCAGTTGGCTTAAAAGTAAACTTTCAAATGTTTGTGACATTCTAATTTGATTTAATCCCCTGGGACAGAAATAATTCATTGGTAGAGTATAATGTCTTTTGTGTTTTTAAAAATGCTTTGAGAGTTAATTATTTGCTTATGAACTACTGAGAGAAATAAAATATTTAATGCATTGTTTACGAGTGTGAAGACTGTGGGTTTGTGTTAAATATTCAGATAACACTTACCTTTCCTTTCTTTGTCTTTCCCTTTTCCTTTCCCAATCCTGTAATAGTGGGGACTTAAATTAATAGTAATGGAGCACTTAAAAAATGCTAGTTAGGGAAAGGCTTTGCTGGTGGGTACTGAGGTCTCCAGTGCAAGGGGATGTATTTGACAAGGGCCCTGCTCCAACACTTTGAAATCCTTGGCTGCTTTTGCACTGGGTTATGCTTTCCATGGTTTCTCTCCGTCATTGATGGTGTATGGCAAGGATACTAGGGCAGGCCCATTCCTGGAGACAGGAATTGCTCTGATAGCTGACTGGCTTGAAGACTCTTCAGTGGCCTTGCAGAACCTTTCTTAGACTGCATGGTAGTCTGGGAGGCTTCCACCAAGTCTGTTTCTCTCCCCTCCCCTCCCCCCAGTCCCTCTACTGGGAGATCACACTACAAATCTGAAGGCGCTTCCAGTACTGTATTATGCAATAAGAAGAACAGGTGCATGATGTGGACTGTAGCAAAGCAGGGGCATTGAAATAAGAACGAACAAAATATTGGAAGATGTGTAGACCAAAGTTTCATACAAAAAATCTGATCTAGGATGGATTTACTTACATGTGTTTCATGATTTTGAATTATGTTTGAGGGAGGAAACTATCTTTTCAGTTTTTTGTTTTATTTATTTTTTTGGGTTTTTTTGTTCGTTTGTTTGTCTTGTTTTGTTTTGTGCTTTAAGGCCTCTGTGTTGATCTGGTGTTACCTCTAGCTGTATTTTTAAGTGTTCCACATGCATTTCTAAGGCACACAGCCAGGACTAAAGATTAATGCTCTGGTCTTAAAATAATTAAAGAAGAGTTCTACAAATATCTATGCCGGTTAAAATATAGAGATGCAATTAGTGACAGAGCTACAAGAACCATCTTTTTACTGGGGAGAAAACGATCTTCTTCGAGGCACAAGTCCTTTTGGTTGAGAATTACTGCCAGAAGGTCCTCTAGTACTGATGGAAGTGGGTTCACTGCGCATATGTGTTGGTTCTGAAAAGAAAGGGAAACTCACCGGAGCAGAGGGGGAGCACATTTCTCTTGGTAATTGTGCCTACAGTGGAAGAATTTAGGCTTATTCTTGAATTCATGCTTGAAAGTATCTTGAGTTACAAGGCTGTATCATTCAAATAGTCAACATAGTGGGTCTCTTAGATCTGAAAAAGCCTTTAGAAAGGCCTTTTGGGTTTGTTTTGTTTTGTTTTTACATAGACCCACCATCCCTTACCAAAATTCAAAAAAGCCCAGAAAACTAAAAAGTTTTTCATAAATTTGAAGTAAACACATTTGACAGAAAAATCTGAACTGACATTTGGCTAATTTTGGCATTTATTATTTTTGGTATAAATGAGTTGGGCTGTAGCAAAATTAATATATTCAGTTATGGGGTACTGCTCCAGACTTCTTTGGAGGTGTAGAAGCTATGTGGTGTATGAAGCATATTTTGCCTTTCTACAATTTAAAAAGCTTTGTATTCTGAATCACATCTGGTCAAAGGGTTTCAGATAAGAGATTGTAGATCTGTATACCCTTAAAATTATCAATTTATTAAAGTTGCTTCCCAAATTTTAGAAAAAAACCTAAACTACAGGAGGAGCAACTGAATTTTCTTCTACTTCGGACCCTGCCAGTGTTCCATTTTACAGTTATACTGGAAAATTGTTCTGATAAAATGTTCAGAGTAATTGATGTTGACATAGAGGAGACTGAAATATTACCATAGGTTGATGCATCATAAAGATTTGTGAAAACTATGGAGAAAAAAATACAAATTAGAACAAAGTCATGATTTCTGCCCCCCCCCTTATATATTAAGTAAGTAAGTATCTGGTGGATGAAAAGTTTTTAGAATTGACCTCCAGTGGGAAAATAATTCGAATAGTAATGAAATAAGCTAACATGATCCTCTGCCTTGATAGTATCCACTAGGATAATAGTGAACACTTCACAAAGAGGATTCAGCTCTCAGTATTTTTTTTTACCTTGAAGAACCAAATGGTTTCTTCAGAGATTGACTATAGTGCTTAAAGTTTCCCAGGGGTAGTTTAAATTCCATGATAAATAATTTCATTAAAAATAGATTTCAGATCTTGGTCTTTGGATTTGTTTGTTTTTGTAGAAAACATTTACCTTGGGTGCCTGGATGGCTCAGTCAGTTAAGTGTCTGCCTTCAGCCCATGTCCGGCTCCCTGCTCATGAGGGAGTCGGTTTCTTTCTCTCCTTCTGCCCCTCTCCCCCTCCCCCCCCCGCACTTGCGTGCAATCTCTCTCCCTCTCTAATAAATAAAATCTTTTAAAAAAAGTTTATCTTATAATTCCGTTTTTTTCTCAAACTACTTTCCTCCTTTGTCATCATTTAAGCTTTATACATCTTTTTTCCTTTCTTATATATCATTTTATTTCTTTTTACAGTACATTTCCATTATTAAATTCTCTTCATTAAGTAGATTTTATACTGGTAGTTGGCATACTATAACCCAGGGGCCAAAAAAATCTGTTCTTGTAAATAAACACAACACCCATTCATTTGTCTTGGTTATGGTAGTTCCCACTCTACTGTGGCAGAGTTGGGTAGCTGTGACAGAAGCAATATGGCTGACATATCCTAAAATAGTTACTATCTGACCCTTTACAGAACAAGTCCAACAATCTTGATATACTATATAATGAATCTTACAGATGGAACAGAAACAAGACACTAGATGATTTACCCAAGATCTTATGGTGAGATAGGAGTTAAAATTAGGATCCAACACCTACCAACCTCCCTTTTTTATCTCCACCTCTTCCTGGAAACAAGGATACTTGGGTCAGTTTTGAATGAACATGGCCAATGTTAGCTTCTTGGATTTATTTTAGAACCTCACAGCCTTATCCCAAAATTATTTATGTATTTTCTCCTCATCTGTGTTTTAGGTCTAACCGTGACACAAGTATTTCCCATAGTAACATTCAAATCTAAACTGGCCCTTTGTCTAAATTTATTTTTTCCTAGAGAATTGTTATGTGTGGTCTAATATTATTGTAGCAGTTTACTAGCAAAGATACCTTTTGAGGTGCAAAAATTAGGAAGTAAAAACTTCGGGTATAAGACATAAAACTTGCCTCTTTTCTAACGTACAGCTGGAACGAAGAACCAAATGCAGGGTCTTCGGCCATATTCAAACCATTAGAGAGTTCTACTGATATCAGAAGCAGAGAAAAATGCCCAAGATACATACTTTATCACAATTAGATAGGGGCTTACCAAGGAAGAAATGATATTTTAAAGCACAGTACATCATATGATAGAGTAGTAATGTAACAAATGAGCAGGTGTTTGAAGATTGCAATTTGAATGGAAGCTACAACATTTTAGCTTCATCAGAGGATTCTGCTGCAAATCAGTTAAACAAGCACTTATTGATGGTTTAAATTAAGAAGCCACATTTGAACAGGGCCCACTTCCCTTCCCTATGGAGTGCTGTTAAAGATTCTTAACCTACTGTGACACTTCTGATCAAATCTTCCCTATTTCATTCAATTCAGGTTGATTTACACTTTCAAAAATAGTTTAAGAAAAAGGGTGTGTGTGTCATGAATAGAGGATTAGCAGAATTCTTAATTTTTTTAAAATAAAGATTTCCTAGACTCTGCAGTCATTTGAATATCAGTAACTGTGTTATGTCAGTAGTAGATTTTTTTTTTCTTTAAGATAAGAGCGTCATACTTCTGAGAGATTCTGAAATAGTTGTAAGGTCTTCATGACATTTTAATACATGTGGAATTATTGACCACAAATACATTGCAGGAAACAGTTCCTTGCCCATGTTAAAGATTCCTATGGTTAAAGTTTAAAGATCTAGAAAGTGCTTCTTTTGAGTTGACCCCAAATGAATAGAGTGGAAATCTTGCATGACTATTATTACAATCCAGATGGTGAATGGATACTATTGAAAACAGTTTTGTAAGGGCCATTAAGAGTGATTACCCATGACTTACACTGGCGAATAAGAATATATTGCCCATTCTACCTAAAATTAATGACTCAGTCGGTGTTGAATGCAGCTCTTTTAGAAGCACCAATAGTGCTTATTTTTATGTCAAATTGATTAATTTTAATATCCTTTTTTGGGGAGAAAACATTCAGGGGCCGTTGTTTTAATTGTACTTAAATTCATAGAATTTCATATTCATATAATTATAATAGTCCCTGGTTGGAAGGTCCTTATATTCAGCATGAAGCTGTTTTTCTATATATGGAAGCCTATATATGGGAGCACTGCATAATGGAATTAAGGGTTGGTCTCATGTGCTACCATTCATTCAATAAAGCATGTAAGTCTTCAAGTTCTCATCTTTTTCTCTCTACGATCCCTGATTAGACATAACTTCAAGTCATCAACAAACAGTTTACCCATGTCCCTCTCAGATGGTACACTGAGCTAACACTGAGCTGAACCAGATACAGTACACTGCAGGAACCAAATAAGGCAGAGTGGAACTTGGACAATTCCATATTTTCTTCTGCTGTCCTGCTAGTAATAAGTATCCCAACCTATTAACTACTTAAATAAAATTACCCCATTGTTGTAATGGGGTAATTTTATTTGTCCCCATTATATACTGTCCCCATTATATACAATATAATGTCCCCATTATTCTACTTTATTCCACTTATAACTTACTTACACAAAAAATTGTTGAGTTATCCCTTTGATCGATCTTACTATGCTTGATCTTAGCCAAAAGGCTCTTACTAAAAGCAAGAGTGAATTTGTGTGGTACTATAAATTTAGAAATCAAAAGACCCCCCAAAAATCCTTTTGCCTCCCTCAGCCTCAGTTTCTTCATTTGAAAACAAGATCTTTGGACCAGATCTACCTTTTTGTGACTGTTACAAATTTTAGTTATTGATAAAACAGTAAGTTTATAATTGTTATTTTGAAGTGTGAGTTGTGTTAAAGTTTTTATTCCCTTTCTCACAAAATCCCCACAGATATTAAATATATATTTTGAGTGATCAGGAAGGGTTTTTTTTGTTTTGTTTTGTTTTTTTAAATCACAAAGCCTTTAACAGAAAAAGAAGAAGTTTGAGATACTGTTGCTAGTCCTTGCACGTGAGCATAGTCTGGATGGGCGGAGAGTGCAGGTAACTCGGTGCCAAAAGAGAGCCTTTACATGACCTGTGAGGAGGAATGACCATGTCTGGAGCCAGGCTATTGCTCTGAAGATAGAATCCTGCTTTTCTTCCTCAGAGACACACCCTCAGCAGTGCCCTTTGGTTGTCCGAGGATCCAGGCAATATTTGATGGAGTCATAGCTCACATCATGCCACACCAGACCAACCTAGGCTCTCTGTAAGATATCACTACAGTGGACTGAATGTTTATGTTCCCCCAAAATTCATATGTCAACATTGTAACCCCCAAGGTGATGAATAGGGGGTGGGGCCTTTAGGAAGTGATTAAGTTATGAGGATGGGCCCCTCATGAAGGAGATTAATGCCTTTATGAAAGAGACCCTGAAATGCCTGGCTGGCTCAGTTGGAAGAAGATGTGACTCTTGATCTCAGGGTTGTGAGTTCAATCCCCACGTTGGCTGTAGAGATTGCTTAAATATTTTTTTTTTAAAGAGTTGATTTTAAAAAAAGACAACCTGAGAGAGCCCTCATACCCATCCACCATTTAAGGACAGAGTAGGCACCATTTTGTCTATGAAGAAACAGGTTCTCACCAGACACCAAATCTAGCATCATCATCTTGGACTTCCCAGACTCCAGAACGGTGAGAAATGTTTGTTGCTTATAAGCCACCCAATTTATGGAATTTTTGTTATAGCAGGCCAAAATAGACTAAGACAATCTTCCACTCAGAAGATTCTCCTGCTGGCTAGCCCTATCACCTGAAATATTGTTGGAGACCTTGCTTTGGATAGAGGATTATAAATGTTAGCCCTGTGGGTTAATTTGCCAAATCAGAAAGAGGGTAGGTCACTGCTAGGATTAGACTGCCAAAAAATTAAGAAATATCCAATAAAAAATGTTAGATATACTTAAAAAGTATTTAAAATGAGATACTATACAAACAGAAGAGGCAAATTTGAATAAGAACTAAGTGGATCTTCTAGAGGTAGAAAATATCATTGAAATAAAAAGTCAATGAACAACCACAACAGTAAATTAAACATAGCTGAGGTAAGAATTAGTGAACTGGAAAATAGAATTGACTCAGTACATATCCTGGAACACAGTAGAAATCAAGAGATGGAAAATATAAATAAGCGACATAGAAAATACAAAGAGAAATCCAACATACTTCTAATCCAAGTCCAGAAGGAGAGAATAAAGAAATTGTTGATATATTCCAGAATTTATGAAAGATATGATAGATACAGGAAACGAAGTGAGGCCAGAGTAGTATTAAAAAAAAAAAAAATCCAGACATAACATACATTGGTTTGAAACGATAGCAGTGCAAACACAAAGAGAAAAGCAGAAAAAAACAGATTAGTGACAAAGAATCAACAATTAGACTGACAAGAGAATTCTCAACATAATAGCACGTAGGAGACAATGGAATATTTACACATTTTTTAGAGAAAACCAACTGTCTGCCGAGTTGTGTTTAATCAGCAAAATTATCACTGAAGAGTATGGGTTAAATAACCCTTTTCAGAAAAGAAAAAAGTATTTCCACTTTCAGATCTTTTTTTAAAAAAATCACTAAAGGATGACCTTCAGGAAAAAGGAAGTTGAACTCAGAAGGAATAAAATATAAAGTAATGGTAACAAAGAATAGATAAACTTTAAAATACTGCTTTAAATAGCAACAAAGGTGCATAAGAAGTTTATCAGAACTTTGCAAGACACGGAGAAAATTATAAAACCGTATTGAAATAAAGCTTAAATTTTCTTAGATGGGAAGTTATACAATGTTCATGAGTGGTAAGACTCATTAAAGAATAATCATGTTCAAACTCATGTATAAATCCCGTGCAATTCTAATCAACATTCCATGAAGTATTTTTTTTTAAAGATTTTATTTATTCATTTGAGACACAGAGATACACAGAGAGAGAGAGCATGAGCAGGGAGAGAGGCAGAGGGAGAGGGAGAAGCAGGCTCCCCGCTGAGCCAGGAGCCCGATGCGGTGCTCCATCCCAGGACCCTGGGATCATGACCTGAGCTGAAGGCAGATGCTTAACCATCTGAGCCACCCAGGCACCCCTCTCTGAAGTACTTTTTTGTGGAGCTTGAAAGATTGTTCCAAACATTCACATGGAAATTGAAAGGCCAAGAACTGTCAAATCAATTTGAGGAAAAAGATCAAGTGGAAGGTGTGTTTTTTTTCTTTCATATTTCAAAGCTTACTACATAACCTGTAGTTTTAATGAAAATGATGTAATATTTTTGGAGAAATAGATAGGTATATGTAACAAAATAGACTAATAACAGAACCGTATATATGTGGAAATATGTAATATAATAAGGATAGTAAATAAAACATTCTTACTATATAAGTTTCAGGCACAATTGTAAGTGCTTTATGTAGTCTTTATTTTAAAAGATTTATTGATTTATTTTAGAGAGAGAGAGAGAGCAAGGGAAGGTCAGGAAGAGAGATTCTCAAGCAAATTCCACATTGAGCTTGGAGCCCGACGTGGGGTGAGATCATGACCTGAGCCAAATTCAACCAACTGACCAGCCAGGCGCCCCAGTGCTTTACATATTCAGACTCCTTTATCCTCAGAGGTGCATTAAATTTCAGTCAGGCACAGCAGCATTGCTCATAATAGTCATGAATGGATGGATAAACAAATCATGGTATACATATACAATGGACAATTGTTCAGCCATGAAAAGGAATGAAGTATTGAAATATGCTACAAAATGAATGCACCGCCGTAGCACTCTGATAGGTCAGAGAAGCCAGACACAGAAGGTCCCATTTTGTACGATTCCTTTTATATTAACTATCCAGAATAGGCAAATCCACACAGACAGGAAGCAAAGTAGTGGTTGCTAGGGGCTGGGGAAAGGGGAAATGGAGAGTGATTACTTGAAGAATATGGGATGTTCTTCTAGGGGTGATGAAAAAGTTGTCTAACGAGAGAGCGATCGTGGCCGCACAACATTGTGAGTGCACTAGAAGCCATTGAATTGTACACTTTAAAATGGTTCATTGTTGGGGCGCCTGGGTGGCTCAGTCGTTAAGCGTCTGCCTTCAGCTCAGGTCATGATCCCAGGGTCCTGGGATGGAGCCCCGCATCGGGCTCCCTGCTCAGCGGGAAGCCTGCTTCTCCCTCTCCCACTCCCCCTGCTTGTGTTCCCTCTCTCGCTGTGTCTCTCTCTGTCAAATAAATAAATAAAATTAAAAAATAATAATAATAAAATGGTTCATTGTTAATGTGAATTTCACCTCAAAAAAATTTCCATCATCAAGAATAGACTATTCAATAAAGGATGCTTGGGAAATTGATTTCTTCATATGGAAAAATATAAAGTTTTCTTTTTCATACGATACACTAAGATAAATACCAGGTATGTTAAAGCCCTAGATGCGAGTAATACTTTAACACACGTACCTTGTTGAACACACACTAAACACTTCCGTCAGAAATCTCCCTTTTATAAAGCACAACACACGTACTTGATATTAAGAGAATATCGTTATGGTCTTGAGAAGCTAGGATTTTCTGCAAGAGAAAGGACTAGTAGAAAGTGAAGTGACAAACCACGAACGAGGAAGGAATATTTGGAGCCAGGATAACTGACAAAGGGTTATTAATTGAGAATATATGATGAACTCCCTCACCGCAGTAAGAAAAAAGACAACCCAATAGAAAAATGGGCCAAGGCAATGAACAGACAATTTGCTGAAAAGGAAATCTGAAAAGAAATCAGGAACATGCAAATCGAAATAATGACATGCCCTTTTGCATCTGTCAGATTGACAGAAAATCCAAGTTTGAGCACAGCTGATGTTTCACGGGATGCGGAAATGTGGGCCCAGTAAAACATTGCTGATGGGATATAAAATCGCTTTAGAGAGCAATTTGGCATTACCCACACAGCTGAACAGGCGTACAAAACAGTTCCACTCTCAACATCCAACCTAGAGAAACTCTCAAACAAGCAAAGAGGAAATAAGTAAATATACAAGGATGTTTACTGCAACACTTTAAGTAAAAACAAAAATATGGAAACAACTGTCTATCAGTAGTGGATAAAAAAACATAAAAAGAATACTAAAATGACAGTTGTAAGAAATGAACTCGTGTGTGTGTTCATGCACACATGCATACATAAGCTAAAAAAATGTGGAGTGAAAAGAACAAGTTGTGAGACATTTCAGGCACATGAAAATCACACATGCCAACTCCAGGACACTGATTATTTCTAGGAAGGGTGGGTGAGAAAAGGAATGGGATGGGAGAAGGGTGGCTTTTGGTATGTCTACAGTGACTTGTTTGTGAACAGTGAAAGGGATGGAGAGCAAAAATGGCAAAATATTGACATCTGTTAAATCCAGGTGGTAAGTGCTTGAGTGTTTATATAAGATTATTTTTCACACTGTATATATACAAAACATTTCATATTTGAAAGAAAGAAAAAGAAAGATCACGGCCTCATGCTCATGGTAATATATGAACTGAAGAAGTACGTTAGCACAGCTCGGTGAGTTGGACCCCCCCACGCACCCCCCCCACCCCCACCCCAGGATGAGTTGCACCCGGAATGCACAAGGGCTTTCAGGCCAGAGCTGCAGAGCATTCTCTATGGACACTTCCTGTACAAGGGGGCCTCCTGCTGCGGGAAAGAGGGCAGATGTTGAGTAACTCAGGGTCTCGGCAAAAGGCAAGGAGGGAAAACAGGAGAGAGGGGGCCAGGTCAAATACAGAATGAATCCGGCCCTGAGGATGTCCTCTTAAACAAAGCCGAACCCATGCATGCATCTGCTAGATTCTCCCCACACTCCCTCCAGATGCCAGCAGTGAGACGGACACAGACCTCCAAGGGGAGGACAGCTGATAAAAGGTGTCCACAAATTTGACTGTACTTGACTGAGCAAACTGGATACAGCCGACCCAAGGTTTGGTGGGGATGGGGTAGGGGTAGGAATCATGCTGAAGAACGCTGGGGAGACTTAAAAGTAAAGGAGGCCATATTTTGGGTGTGGAACTGAAAAGAGGAGGATTCATTGAAAGTCCTAAATGAGTAATTAGATCCCCACATCTCTCCAGTCTCCCACAACCAGCTAACATCCCTCTTCTGAACTTTGAAGGACACAGGTGGGAGGAAGGAGACGTGTGCAGGGGTGTGACCGGTGGGGTGGTTAGTACCCTGGGGAAATTGACAGAGCTTCTGCATTCTGAGGTACCAGACCCAGTGGGGGCAGTTCAGGGTGCTACACTGAAAATGGGGAGCAGTTAAGGAAAAATGAATATTTTGATGAAGCAGACCACCCCCTCCCCCGGCCCCAGCCTCCCCTTCTCCCCTCACACTCCCAAAACACTGAGCACGCAGGCTCAGACTCCCAGACGGGAAAATGAATCTATTTTCCCCTCTAGAGAGCTAATTTGCCCAGGAGATTTTTGACATTTTGAGATTTTGACATTAGAGATTTCTGACATTTGATGGTCTCCCAACAAAGTAGCTGGGTTTGATTGAGCCCATTGAAGATGGGCTCTCGGAGCAAGAAGGAAGCCGGGAGACAAGGCCCTTGTTTTAGAGAGCTGTGAACCGAGTGTTAGGGAGGGCAGGGGCCTGCGCAGTGAAAGCAAGTCAGACTGCA
Organism: Leptonychotes weddellii; assembly: GCF_054177405.1. Lineage (NCBI taxonomy): Eukaryota > Metazoa > Chordata > Mammalia > Carnivora > Phocidae > Leptonychotes > Leptonychotes weddellii. The sequence goes on along the minus strand of NC_138377.1, from coordinate 90,699,426 downwards.
CACTACTCTCTACAATGCAGGTGTCTTTTCCTTGAAGATAGAAATGCTATAAAGTATAGAAAAAAGATACAGTCAGATTCGGTGGAAGGGAATTTCTAAGGAAAGTCAATTTTATTGTTTTCAGGTACAAATGGTTTTCTAAGTTAAACTAGGCTATCAAAGTATGGTCTGGCCAGGGCTCTGGGGGACCCACTTTAATGAATTAGATAAAGTTGATTCATATCTCATATACTAAATGATTGTCAATTGCTGCTTCTAAGGTAATTGAGAATGCTTGAGAGTAACTTAAGTGACACTTTACACTATTAATTAGCTCTACCTAACTTTTTTATTTCATTGACAGAGCAGAGGCCTGGCTTGAATTACTTCAGCAATCCAAGGTAATGAGGTTTTCTGGGTGAGGAAATGTTTCTGGATCTAGTATGGCCTGACAGGAATCTGATTCGGGTTTAGGAAGCTCTTGACCTCTGGTGGCACTTGCTTTGCGTTTCCATATGGCAGCCCAGCCCTACATGTACCTTGTTGAACACACACTAAACGCTTCCATCAGAAATCTCCCTCTTATAAAGCACAACACACATACTTGAAACAAACATATTTTAGGGCTGATTTGATTAATTAATTCGAAGACCAGAGCTCTGGGCAGTTAGTTGCTTCTCGAAACATTTGATTTTGAATCAACATCTTTGTCAAAACAGACAGGGACAAGGTGGCCTCCTAGAGAAAGATAATGTTCCACTCATTTGCTCTCTAAGGAAGCTTGCCGTATCTTTTTTCCTTGTGTCAGAAACCTATGGAGTGCCTTTTCATAAAGAAATACTGTATCTACTTCCAGAATGGCTCTTGTCTTCACGGGGCTGATAATCTAAGCAGGAGATCCCATATAGCACAGGGCGGGGATGGAGTGTATTGTTAAGGAGTGACTCAGACAAATCCGGGATGTCTGCATTTGATTCCACTTTATGATTTTTCCTTCTTTTCCCCAAATTCCTTTTTTTTTTTTTAATCTGCCCCCTTTCCTTGTTCCCAGCTGCTGCGGAGGAGAGACTCTGACCTCACCTCTGTTGGTATCAGGCAGACCCCATTGTGCGGCTTGTCATGTTCCTGGACTGCCCGACTCTGAGACTGTGACAGCTGGGGTGGCCATCGTGGGCAGAGAAGAGATACTCTTATTTCTCTTGACGATGCTGCTTTTCTGTGATGTGGGCAACCCCTGGGCCCCAGCTGCACAGGATAAGAGAGGAGCACCAGTCTGTAGTGGGAAGGCCTAGGCAGGGGTCTCAGGGATGCCCTCACCTCTCGCCCGTCTCCTTGATGGGAACGGAACACGCTGGTTCTGAAAGCCCTTCTAGTCCTTTAGTGGGCTGAGTAGTTTGAACCATGAGTAAAAAGCCCTGGTTGTAATGAGCTTGACATTCTTTTAAAGAATGGCAGGTACGTTTGTCCTTGGTGAAATTTAGAAATCTTTCTCAGAATCCAACCTGCAACCCAGTTGTTAGTACAGGTCAATTAATGAAACACTTAGTGTGCATCTACCATGTGCCAGGCACTGCACTAGCTGGGGGCACAGACATTTAGGGCTCTGCTTATCGGGGCCATTTGGCCCAGGGAGGCATCGAGGTAAGGAAGAAACAACTGGGTCTAACACAACTTTATAATTTTCATTGTTCTTGAAATTTGAGAATAAAATTTCCTTCTGTTAATTCTCTTGTGATAAAGTAAGCTTATATATTAATATGTGCATAATTATTAATCTAAGCACACTTGAATGGTACACTTCAGAATTAAATTATGAAGCACAGTCTTATTAATGCAGAAAGAAAATGGATGGGCATGCTGACGGATTTAGTTACCTTTTATAAACGCTGAATTGGCTTCTTGAATTAAAATAATCATATGTGTCTCTTGAAAAGATATTTACACTGACAGTTTATAAATGCTAACTAAATTCCTTTCAGACCAAGCAGCCGCCAGGTCCCTTAGACTTGGAGGCATTTAATTTAGGAAAGGTGAAGTTTAAGATTAATTAATCATTTTAAGTTATTTTTTTACATTATTTATAATGTTTTAGTTAAGTGCTCCAAAGAACAGCCAAAGTCATCTTTTTGCAGGGAGCATCTTTTTAATGTTTTCTTTTTTTTTTTTTTTAAAGATTTTATTTATTATTTGACAGAGAGAGAATGAGAGAGAGAGAGCACATGAGAGGGGGGAGGGTCCGAGGGAGAAGCAGACCCCCTGACGAGCAGGGAGCCCGATGCGGGACTCGATCCGGGGACTCCAGGATCATGACCTGAGCCGAAGGCAGTCGCTTAACCGACTGAGCCACCCAGGCGCCCCTTTTTATGTTTTCAAATCTGTTATTCAAAAGCCGTGTTTTTGGTAAATTTGGATGTTATGTCTTTCCAGGAGTACTTACCACCGTTTTGTGCACAGTCTGATTTTGATTTTCGTGGTTCTGAGTGGATTCGTGTCATTGGATCCGAGACACTGTTTCGGACCACTTTTCTTTTCTAAAGACCTCTTGGCATGAAAACCTTTCAGTGGATGTCCCACATCCTCTTCCTTTTAAGCATTTCCTTTAATTTGACCTTTCTGATTTGAAATTCTAGTGTTTTAAATTCTTTTTTTCCACCCAGTCAGCATCCTGTGGGCGTGGGTGCTGGAGAAGCGGGGTATGTCTGCCAGTGCATACAGTGCATATAGGGGAGGCAGGAAAGCCCAAGGAGAGAGCAGAGGCTTCTCCAGCAGATGGTGTGAACCTCTGCACAGTGGCCGAGAGGCTCTGTTAGTTTCCTCAACAATAACATGGAAATAATAATACCTGTCTCGTGGAGGTGTTGGGGAGATTGCACAAGATCATATGTGTAAAGCGTCTGGCAGGATGCTCGCTGCTCAGAGGAGCCAAGTAAAAGGTAGCTAATAATTAAATCCGAGCGGTCTTTGATTTTGTCGTTTTGACCCAATATTCCTGTTAAATATCTACATTCGCACCCTGTATTTTGCATCAGTATCTGAAACCACACAAAAATTAACTGTGCAAAACTATATTGATAAGCATATATTAATGACCCTTAGTGCTTAAGTAATTCTGTTTTGATGACAGTTTTTAATTCAGGTGAGAAGGTAGGCCCACCTCTGTACATGCCCACAAAGTAGGGCAGAATGCATCTGCTTGAAGTATTACTGGAGTCGAGTTCCTGCGAATGCGTGGGCACTGCAGAATGGACTTTATACTTTAAAGGGACTAAGAAAAGACCAAAATGTTTTGCAAATGAAGTGATGCGATTTAAAAAGAACAGCCACTATTTGTCTCTTTTTTCAGACCTGTCTCTGTTTGAAAGGGCTGGGCCCGGCTTGGATGCCCAGACTCGAAAGTTCCCTGAACCAGGAGAACCATGTGCGAAACCCATCAAGGAGGTAAGACTTCCCCAAAACCCAACTTCATTGTTTTTCTTGGAGGTGGAGAGAGCGGCTGTTCAGAAAACTTTGCAAGGTTTCTGGGAGTTGTTATGAATTGAAGGTCGTTCCCTGGACTGGATTCGTAGGAGGCACCAGAGTCCGCCCGCCAGTCAACGTGGAAGCAGATGTGTGCTGGCGATCCCGAAGCCGAGGAAAGAAAATCTGGAAGAAAAACTCACTTGGCTTGCTTAGTCTCACTTTGCATCTCTCCAGGCTGTCTTTCCCCCGATTTCCACTAGAGGGCACCAGCTACCAGCTGTGCCGGCGCTCCACGTAGGGGTCTTTACTGATCCTGGGCCCAGGAGACAGTTGGGGCCTGCTGCAGAGACTCCGGAGGAGTCTGGGTCCAGTCTGGGGCTCAGGGTTCCCTCAAGAGGTGACCCTTCAACTCCCTGGAGAAGGTGGGGCCTGTGAGAGCGCTACACTTCAGGACTGGGATTTCAGAAACCCCAGTGAGGGTTTTTTGATTTTTGATCTTCTCTGTCTCTTTGTTTCTAAAGGGCACTGCAGGGATGAATTCTGTTGGATCCCAGGGCTCTGGGGACTATATTTCCTGAACGCCAATCGCCAGACCCCTCCAAACACATATGTCCTTCTGGGAGCACCAGACTGGAATATTTGAAACCAGAAGTCCAGAAAATCCAGAACAGATGTTTTCCCTGAAAAAGGCAGGCTCTGCGTCCCAGAGCCCTTGGGCCTCCCTGCCCCTGGCCAGTGTTGCTCCTGCGTTGGCCCTCTTATGAGTGAGGGGGATTACTCCTGACTTCACATTCTCAGGAACAGGTCAGTGGTTCATGGTGCCCTAAGTGGGCTCCCTCTCAGCATGCTCTGTAAGCTGCAGGATATGATGAATGTCTCCCAATCCTGCCCTGCTTGCCCCATTCTTTGTTACTGCTGGCTCTGTGTTGGAGGACCTAATTTTGAGCGACCTGCCCCTGTATAAATTACTTCTGCCACTTGGCAACATTTACTGAGAATAACCGGGAGCCACATTTCCACTGCATTCTGTGTCTTACAGCAATATGTTTTGCACATATTATGCCTTTGGCTACTTCCACAACCATAAGGCATGACTCTTACCCTTCCCACCTCACAGATGAGAAAAACAAGGCCCATTAACGAGTAAGTGCTGGCCCCAGGACTTGAACTCACATAATCTGATTCAACAGGGAGTGCTTGTATTTTTTTTTTTCAGGCGTTGGCAGCAGTAAGAATTTATTTGGGTTTGACTCCAGGGAAAACCTTCAGAATCCTTGAGCTTCACATGGGTGTGTGTTACGGGGAGATTATGACATCCCCTCCAGACACTCTTCAGAAATGGCAGCATGTATTTTTCCTGGACTGGTTGAAGGGCATCCTTCCTTAAGGCAGGAGGATGAACTGGACGAGCCCTGGAGGTGGCTTCTAACCATTCTGTTCTGTAGAACAAAGCCCCCAGAAATAGACAAACGGGTCCCTTTTACCACAAGAACATCTGTGGATAATTGTATGAAAACAAGCTATTTCCAGGCTAATTAATAACTACCGTGGAGTCTTTTAGGAGGTGCTCATCTCGGTAATAGATTAAAAAATTCTATTTGGCTTAAGACCTCATTGTTCAGGAGCTGGGCGGCTGTCCCGCGAGAAGAATGCAGTTCTCCCCGTGGCCACAGGGTGGCGGAGTGACCTTAAGCTTCTTTCTCGCCTTTCAGTCTCAGGACAGGAAGCAAAGCTCTAGTGAAAATGAGCAAAATGGAGCAACTAGGAGCGTGTTCAGAGTGGCATGGGCTTCACGTTTATAACCTCTTAAAAAGGGAGCGGAAAGAGCTCTGTTTCCAGAACGTCAGTGATGGGACGTAGTGAGGAGAGGGGATGCTGGCTTCTGAGGTCGTAGGAGAGGCTCTCGGCGTGGAGGGGCCGAGGGCACTCCTGGGCCCTGTTACCTGGCAGATGTTGCGTGGGCTCCGTCCTGCAGAAGCCCACTTTGGGCATTCCCAAACTACTGCCTTCCCCTCTTCTCTCTCTGAACTTTCTTTCCTGGGGCTCTGCTTTTAGAGATGTCTTGTCCCCAGTTTTTACTCATTCTGTCTTAAAGGGATGGTTTAAGTGCCATAGAAAACGGGGGGAGGGAGTTAATGCACTGTCCAACGGGCTACCAATCCCTTTCTGAACCTCAAATTTAGACATATGTATCTGACATGAGTGGCTATAGTTTGGGGAATGGGGAGGAAATATTTAAATGAGGGACTGATTTGGGCTCTGGGTTTACAGGCACCACGCGCACACGCGCGCGCGCAAACGCACGGCGGGAGCATAGATGCATCTAGACTGCGTTTACTGCGTGCCTACTCTGCGCATGTGCTGCAGGTGTGAGCCGCTGTCGGGACGCTGCGCGCCTCAGTAGGCTCCCGCAGCAGGGCGAGCGGGCAGGAGCCCCACGGATCCGGCTGCTGCCCACACGGAGACTCTGGGCTTTCACGTCCTGCAGCCCAGCCAGGCTCCAGATGCCGCTGTCTAAAGACGGCAGAGGTTCAGTGTCATTAGCTCTAGTCTTCTTAGCAAGATTAGCAGAAGCAATGTTGAATTTCAGTGTGGGACCGGTTTCCACGCACATCTTGAGGGATGGAGCAGCCTGTAACATTTTTCCGTAGCAGTGATTAATATTCATTTTCTCACATTTGAGGCTGTGGCCGTGTGTGTGCACGCGTGCTTGCCTGTGTTTGTGGATCAGACACACGCACACGTAACACGCACGCGCCCTGGTGCGGGGAGGCGTTGGGGCTCACGTTTCAAGACAGAGGCTGGATGTAACAGCTTTTTTCCTCCTTCCGGGTGCGCTTTCGCATCAACAGTTATGCCATTCATTTACTAATCTTTTATAGATAGTCATAGAACACCTACTGTGTGCCAGGCAAATTAAAATGAATCAGAGTCATGCTTATTTTTGGAAAAAGGCAGACCCCAGGGAATCCATCCTTTATTGGGTAGGGAAAAAGCGGTGCCGGAGCCCTGTGGCTGAGGATGTGGGCTTGGGGCTGCTGCCTGGGTGGGTTTCGTGGCCCAGGCTCTTCCGTCTGTGCATCATTCACTCACGCTCCTCATCCAAATATGTGGGTAATAGTAGCACTCACATCACTGCATTGCTGCCAGGAGCAAATGAATGCATAGAAGGCTTTGCACCATGCATGCGGGAAGAACCCAATAAATACAGAGCCATTACTAGTCTTCCTTTCTCTTTGTGAACTAAAGCTTCCCATGATCCTCTTTTCACAGAGATCTCGCCTGTGCTTACGGACTAGCTAATGTGGAGACCGAAGGTGAACTGGACACAGCTGTTTCTGTTCCGGAAGCTGGGGACGGCTGGGGAGGCATGTCATCGTGGCCACCGGGGAAGGGGTAGGTGGTGACACGATGACCTCAGAGATGAGCCCATTGCTCTGGCCAGTTGGGCATGGGGTGAAGATGAGGGACAGCTGCTGTGGCCCCTGACTCTGAGCGGGTTGCCTGCCTGGGAGCCACCATCCTTCTGAGGCATCACTTCCAAGGCTTTTCAGCAACTGCAATCCCTTAAGGAGAATAAGCTCCTCAGAAACAAAGAAGGACTCTTCGTCGGTCAAGAGGAGTCTAGGGCATCAGGGAATCGCCTTTAGAGTCAGTCTGAGGTCTGGTTTCTGAGGGATCCCCAGGTCATGGAGCCCCTGTGTCACCTTTTAGGACTCGGTGGTCAGGTCATGCTGGTGCCCATGAGACAAGATGCCCCTGACAAGTTCGTGTCTGCACATTTTACACCCAGAGCCATGCCTCACCCAAGTTCTTCCAACTTCATGCTGAAAGTGTGTGGAGAGGAACCATCTGCTTCATTCCCCAAGCCCTGAGTTCCCTGGGTCGAGAATGAGTGACCCCAAGCTCTCAGAGGAGGGTGGACCAGCTCCTGTCAGGGAGGCTGCAAAAGGCTGTGAGCTGAGATCCACTAGGGACCTCATGCTGCCCTCACCCCAGGACTGTGGCGGCTAATGGGCCAGGGGGTGGTCTTGTGGTAGCTCGGTGCCAGAGAGGGGGGCGGGGGCTCCCTAAGTGTTTGCTGGGAGAGAGATGGAGAGAATGCAAGAGTGAGCGTCAGGGCCCCACACCGGGCATCAGAGGGGCAACGAGATACCGTGGGAGGGGTGACACTAGGGATCTGAGATTCTCTGTTAGCTTGGTGACCTTGAGTAGGCTATTTCACCCTGTGGGGCCTCAGTTTTCAAATCTGTAGAACAGGGAAGAAGAAATGCTGTTGCCTCCCTCACTGGGCTGGACCAATGTCAGTGAGTCTGGCTGGTGTGTGCAGGCAGCTGTGGTCCTTGAAGAGGGGCTTCTCCTTGGGGACTGGCATTCATGAGGTGTCCCCTGTCTCTAGCTCTGCCTCTCAGGTGAGGTGTGTGCGGGTGTCCACAGCCCATCCGTCCTCATCACGGGGCTAACACATGCCCTTTCCAGGGCCAGGGCCAGGTCAGTTTTGAAGTCATGAGGCTCTGACCTCACCGAACTTCTCCCTCCCTCGCTGTCCCTCCCACCTGTGCTGTGCTCCCTCGCACTGGGGTGTCTGTGGGACACCTCACCTTTGCCGACGCGCTTTCCTTCAACCAAACCCCAGGTTTCTCAGTTTCTAGGACTGGCCGTCCAGAGGACTGGGCAATATGGGCATCATGGTGGTAACACCGTAACCACCCCCCTCAGCTCCCGTGCCCACCCACAGCACTGTCTCTGCAGTGCCTCAAACGTAAGGTCTGCATAAAGAAAACTATTAGGGTCTCATGACAGGGCCAAAGGGGCCAGAAATTCCCTTACGCTTCAAACTATTCAGGAGGCTTTGCCCTGGTGTCGGCTTTGCTGTTGTGCTTTCCCCTCCTTCACCCCCATTGGAGCTTGTGGTGAGGACACCTACAGCACCCCCTCTCTCTGGACTCCTCCTCACACCCCCATGCCCTCGGCACCCACACTGCTTGTCCCTCTGCAGGTCAGGGGGACAAGGGACCTGGACAGGTTCCTGCTCCCAGGTCTGGTAGGGTTTGGGGTTTGCAGCATGACTAAGCTATGTCACCATTGACAAGGGGCTCGTAGGCTGGTTGGGGACGACAGACAGGCTTTAGATCTGGCCTCATTCTTGCATCTGTAAAATGGGTTTAGCTGGGTCCCTCAGTTGAGCAACACCAACCATCCTGGGTGTTCCTCAGATCCACTGATGCCAGACCATCCTGTGTCCCCATTGGCAAGCGTCTACTGAGCACTTCCTACATTCCCAGTACTGGCCTGGGTACTGGGGGGATTTGCAGTGAACAAGGCTGTTTTCTCCATGGGGTTTCTGGTCTAGTGGAGAAACAGAGGAAACCTAAAACTACATAAATTATTATATGTATTAATGTGGCAATAATTACATAATTGTTATCCTCACTTCCGTCCTGTGGCATGCAAGGGTGCCGCTCCTTCGTGGGAAGCCCTGGGTCTGTCTTCTGTTCATGAGCCCCATTTGCTTATTTCAATGTGTTCATGCAGCCCTTCTCCACCAGTGTTCCTCTTGGAAACCCCAGAACACATAAAAATGATCTGAGTGACAATTTTCTCAACTCTGCCAAGGATCGTTCGTAACGAGGACCACTCTGGATGCAGAGGAGAGAAGCAAATCCACTACATACCATGGATGCCTTAGGGCACTGGACTTTTTTTTTTTTCTCTCTGCTTTTTGTGACATGTTCTTCCATTTTTCATCTTCTGAACATTGGTTTCTCTCACTGCCTCCTCTGAAACTTTTATTTTTTAATCTCCCTTCTTGGATTATTTCTTCTATCCTTTATCCTCCAGAGCACAGAGGAAGAAAGAAACACAGCACAGTGGTGGGGTACTTTCATTGGTGATGGGTGATGGTTTTTCTTGATTTGAAGATCTACACACAGAGGAGTGGCATCTAAGATAAAACATGTTGCCATCAGCAGCCAAACAGGACTTTTTTCAGGTTAACCTTTAAGAAGAAAATAAAAGCCATCGCCCCATCCCCAGTGGTGGCTGACTTTGCTAATAGAACAAGGTACTCCTGGATGGCAGGGGAACCCGGGCAAAATGGCAGCTGGGCAGAAGGAGGCGTTCTGGCTGATGGTGGTGGGTTTCGCCGACTGAGTGTGGGAATAAGAGGCTCCGGTCATGAGCAGTAGCCCCTGGGGCCACTGCTGTGCCTTTTTCTCCTGACTCCTCTCTGGACCCCCGACTCCATTTGGCAGGGGCATAAACCCCATTCAGTGTGGGCTGAGGCTATGGTCCCTACTCACTGTAGTCTGGGGTCTCTCTAACCCTGGGTGGGGCGCTTGGAGGACAAGGAGCTAAGTAGGACTTCCTTCCAAAAATGCCCGGCCCAGCTGTGACTTTGGTGCTGAAAGAAGTTTTGCAGGTTGAAGACAATGATTTGTTATTGTTATTGTTTCATATTCATCAAAGGCCTGCAATGTGCTGGACGACATTGAAAAAGATTCGTGGTGGGTAAAATTAAACTGAGCTCAGAACTGGCCTGGTGCCTCCGGGTCTGGCAGGCCAAGTTCTGGCGTCTTCTACTTGTCCAGAGGAATGACCTCAACAAACCAGGAATGAGAAGCCCCCACCAACATAGCCCTGCTGATAATTCTCCTTAAAAAGGGCATTCATTCTCATCATTTTCCCTGCCTTGGGTTAAAGAGGGGACAGTGATATGGTTACCTTCAAGAATGAAAGATCCAGGGAGGGAAGGTGACCCAAAAATGTAGCAAAGCTAATCAGTGTAAACAACATCTTTGAGCCAAATCTATGACATCAGTGAAGCTGGGCTTCAGTCCTTCCCTCCCTAAGGGGGGTGGGTTCCTCATTCTCCCTCTCCCTTCAAGACCACCTGCCAGGAAATGATTACATTCTCATTCCAACTAAAGAATGTTTAAAAAGAGCTGATAGGCCCCAAATGAAGGGATGGAATCTGAAACCAGTCAGTCTAGAATTACCTGGTCTGCACTTGTGAGGTATTCTTCCTGAGTCTCCTGAAGCTCCCCAAAGGAAAGTAACCTTGCCACAACCAATCTACTCTCTGCTGGTAAAACTTCCTTGTCTCACTCTCTTCTGCCTATAAAATTTGGTCATGGGTTGGGTTAGAATGACTCTAGGTCACCCACCAACCTCATGAAAATGTCCATGGTACAAGGTAAACTGTAAAACAACACACAATCCCCAACCCTGTGGTACATCCCTCTTAGCTATTATTTGGCTCCAAGTTACCCAAGGCTTGGTGAAAGAAATGTCATCCTTGAATCCTAAAGAGTTGAGTATGCTATTTTCTCTCATACCTGCTTATTTTATGTCTAAGAACTGTGGTCCTGGAAGCTGAAAGTGTCAACAAAAAAACAAAATCTTAAAACAACCTAAAATACAATGACCATCATGGGGAATGTTCCAATTAGACAAGATCATTCATTTAAGACATGTACTTGAAAGCAAGGGTTCCTGAGTTAAACAGACAGAATGGGATACCTATTTTAATTGGTATTCATAAGCTTCCCAAAGGCTTTAAGATTTCAAAATAGCTTTTTTTGAAAGATTCATTGCAAAAACTAATGAAAAATTAAAGACACAAGAGGTATCTAAAACAAAAGATTATAAGGCTGTCATGACTCCTACTGTTCTTCTCTATCCTCTTTTACCTTCATACTCATTCCACTTATCCTCTGTCTAAATTGTCTTTCCATTCTGAAGAGACTACACAACCATAAACAAAAGTCTACCACGTTAATGACCTTAAAGATGCCCCCCATATTTACCTTTGAAGGAGCACTCCCATACGGACCCATCTAGGATGGATGGAACTCTGAGGGGTTTTCTGGTAAACTTCTATGTCGTTCCCTTAAACAGCTAAGGGAAACTAAAATTAAAATTAATGGACAAGCTTACCAAGTTATGGCAGCTAATAGAGCCTACGGATGGGATCCTTTGCCAGTGAAGGGTGAGAGTTCTTACCAGAATTTCTACCTGTAGTGCCCAGTCAACAGAGGAAAATAAAATTTTCATGTGATCCCTTCCTTTTCAAATCCAGACCCATTGGATATACGGACAGCCGTTACCTTCTTGTTCGTCTTGTTTTGTGTACTGATAATTTGGCTTTGATCAGGCTGGGGGCCCCAAAATATGACCAGACAGAAATGTGGTTTGCACCCCATTTGTGACAATCTATGTGTGGACAGAGCTCCATTTGTGGTTGGGGTCCTACCAAACTGTTGCCAGACCTCAGGGGAATTGTCAAAGTCTTGCTTTCTTCTGGTTATCTTTGGGAGTGGCTCTGGATCTTGGGAGGGTAAGGTCTATACCCTCTTTGGGCTTGCCTCTTATATCCAGGGCAGGTTATTTAATATTTCCAGGAACATTTACTCTTTGTCTCGGGTTTCCGCCCGAGAAAGGATTTTTTTTAGGTACCTCTGTGGTCAGAAGTCAGCCAAATGGGAAGCTGATATTCAGAGCCTGGTAGAAATATTTTTCTCCCCTAAGCTAAATGTATCCAGGGGGTGAGGGAGGACACCTCTGAAGCCTTTTTGAAAGGATTTACTAAGACATTCCAAAGACACACAGCTCTAAGTCCAGAACATAGAAATAATGTGGTTTGATAGGCCGATCAGCTCCTTGACATAATTTAAGCTGCAACCCAATTCTTTGAAGAATTAAAAGCAACTGTCCTTATCTTACAAATCTTGGCAAAACCAGAAATGCAGCTCTAGAACAATTCAAAGTCCACCTACCTTTTTGCCAATCGCAGAAATTCCCCTATTTATCTGAAAAGGCTTGTAAATATTGTAAGAATTCTGGCCTTAAGAAACAAAATTCCTTCCTGAAGCAACTTGCATTCTTTTATTTATTTATTTATTTTTTAAAGATTTTTTTTATTTATTTGACAGAGAAAGAGACAGCGAGAGAGGGAATACAAGCAGGGGGAGTAGAAGAGAAGCAGGCTGCCTGCAGAGCAGGGAGCCCCATGTGGGGCTCGATCCCAGGACCCTGGGATCATGACCCGAGCCGAAGGCAGACGCTTAGCAACTGAGCCCCCCAGGTGCCCCAGCAACTTGCATTCTTTCCCCATGCCTTTGAGATGTAAGTGCTCCAGCTGGTCTTCTCCGGGAACTCCTATCTGGGTCACCTCTTTGAAATATGAATTTCAGGGAGGAAATTCTTATGGCAAGGAAAACAAAAGGAGAAAAGATGATTTGGAACTTTGGTGAATGCAAAAACTTAACTGTCTTCTCCACAAATACTAGTAAAAAGCTGTTGCCACAGGCCAGGCCACCTTAACTTATTCCATCTGCCAGAAGCACAATTTGGATCTAACCTCTTTTATAACCAGTGTTCTTTGTATTATTTTACCTGATTCATCACTAGAACTTTAGAATGGAATCTGTAACATCTCTGTTTGTGTCTGTCTGTAGGTTTATGTATGTTTCTCTCTCTATATATGTTGTAAATGTGTGATATTTTCTACCTCCAGATGGTATGACTAAATTAACTGATAGACGAGCTCTATTTAATTGATTCAAAGATAGCTAGTTAATAGGTAGGAGGGGCTAAGGTGCCTAACAATTACCCTATGGCATTAAATGTACCACACGTGGGATGGTTTACCGTTTAGGCCAGTAGGCTCAGCCCTGGCTGAATATTAGAGTCATTTGGTAGGGGAGGGTCTTTTAAACCATACCAATGACTGGGCCCCTCTCCCGAGATTCAAATTTAATTGGTCTGGTGGTGGGGAGGAGAAGCAGCATTGGTGTATTTAAAACACTCTCCATGTGACTGCAAATGAGAAAGCAGAGCTGAGAACCCCTGCTAATCAGGAAGGCCCGAGAGAGGGGCAGCAAACACAGGGCAAGAGTTTCTCCAAGGACTGGGTGACGGCTATGACTGTGCTTACTTAGAGAAATTCAATCTTAAGTCCTGGGAAGTAGAGCAAATGAATTAACTGTGCTCCCAGGGAAGAAAGGGTATGGAGTGGCTGGACCAGCTGAGATTCCGGAGCTCAGGAACCAATTTACTAAGGCAGTATCATTAGGGTAGCCCTCGAAGGTATCTAGTTCAGAGAGAGACCCGGAAATGTGGGACTATTCCAGTAGCCCTCAGGGCCTGACCTTTGTTTTTCTTCACTCCCTGGCAGTGGTTGGCTTGACTGGAGGAGCCATTCTCCAAGAGTCCAGAGGTGCCACGGAGGAGGGCCCTGGAAGGGGGCAAGACCATGGCATAGGGCAGACCAGGGAAAGAGAATCTGAATCTTTGGAATTGTGCCACCAGCATGAGAATCCTCCCATAGCGTGGAGAACATTGGGTCCAGATCTCAGAAAGCCGTTCGTCTCCCTGTGGCTTCTCTCCCAGGGCACGCTGCCCATGCCTCCACTAGATGAATCCCATCAGGATAGGGCTGGTTATTCCCCAGTGTGTCCTCATTAGCATTGAAAGGCCCCCCGGCAGTTTGAGAGGGGATCTTGTTCACCTTTGTACCCAAACCCAATGCTTAACACAGAGCCAGACATAATAGGTGTCCAAAAGGATGGGACCCACGACCCCAGTTTGCACGAGACTAAAGGGATGCCCTGAATGTGGAACTTCTCGTGCTAAAATGGAGAGAGTCTTGGCAAGCTGGAACGTGTTGATCACCTGGAATCTGAATGGACAGTGCCAGTGACACCTCAGAAGCAAGATTCCAAACTGGTGAGTGGTTGGCTGTCCTAAGGCTTCAAAGCTGCCTTGGATAGTGTTGGCATACCCTGTCTGGGGGGTAGCTGTCTTCCTAAATGATGTCTCTGGCCTGGCATGAAGACCCTACCAAGGTCACTGATCCCACCCATTACTTCCCATTTCTTCTCACGCTGGAAAAGAAATTATTCCAACTCTATGGGTGTTGGGGGAGGGAGAAGGGGAAACAACAGCTTAAGTCAGAGGCTGAGAGTCTTCAGAGATAGATGGGATATTTACCTCTGCTTCTGAGAAGAGAGGGATGTCTGGAAAACAACATCTGGCTACAGAAATGGTACAGAAGAATGACACTGTACTAGGCACAGTACATAATAATTATCAAAATCATAGCTACTCTCTTTGAACACTTGTGTTATGCCAGATGCTGTGGTAAAACATTTTTTTTAAAACATTTATTTGAAAAGTGTAGGAAACATAAAAAATTAAAATGTCCTTTAGTCCCAATTCTGAGATGGTAGGTGTGGTTACATAAAGTTAGACAGGAGAGTTCTCCTGCCTTCGCCTGGCCACCCAACGTGAACACAGTTTGGGGCAGGTCCTTCTTGACTTTGTCCAGGTAATGCAGATACATCCATGTCTGTGTCTCGGCAGGCGTATCTTTACAAGTGGAATCAGCTGGTCTGAAACATTTAGTCTGCAACTGTTTTTGTTTTGTTTTTAGTATATATAGACAACCTTCTTTCCAGATCATTGGATATTGATCTTCTTTGTTCTTTTTACTTCTGCATAGCATCCAGTGTATGAATATGGCATAATTTTTCTACCTCTCCCTTATTGGTAATTTAATTATTTCAGGTGTCACTAATATAATCATTACAGTTACAATGCCACAATTAAGCATTTTTACATCTCTTTACATATGTGTACAAATCTTTCTGTTGAATACAGTCTTCTGAGTGGGGGTGTCTGGACCAGAATTCATCTACATTCTGATCTTCATAAGTATTACAAAATTAACATCTGAAAAAAATCCAAAATTACCAGCTTATATTTCCAACTCCACTTCTCTACAACCATGCCATTATTGGATGTTATCATTTTCAAAAAACCATTTGCCAGATCTATGAGTGGGAAGTGATATTTTCCTGAACATGCATTTCGCTGATCATCTTTTTGATCAGAATCTAAGCATCTCCTCATTTGTTCATTGGCCATTTAAATTTCTTCTTCTGTTCATATCCTCTAAAGGGCTTATGTTTTTCTTATAAATGTATTACAGATCTTTTTGTGTAAGACAAACACTTTGAGCACTATTATCTTACCTGTCTTACTATAGTTTTCATTTTTCAAATAACGTTTTAATTTGATTTGATAAAATCTGTTCATTCATTGCAGTTTTCTCTCCCTTCATTAGACTTTATGTGATGGTACCATTCTTGCTAAATTCTTCTCCCATATTCTTACTTTAAAATAAATGGTGCAAAGGGCCAGGAAAAATCTGTAGGACCTCAGAGATATCAGTAAATAGGGATTGAGTGACAAAGTGGAAAAAAGTGTCACAAAGACGGAATATAAATTTCATAGATGTTGCCAGGTAGAAACCTGGCCAGATTTTGTTATGGGGGAAGCATACATAAAGAAACCCTCCATTCTTTTCTCCCCTTCTCTATTCATTTTTGGGTTTGAAAACACTTATTTTGGAAAACCTGGCTTAATTGTTCTAGTTGTGAGCACCCTGCTTGCCCTCCCACAGGCTTCCGTAGCTGTTCTATCCCTGCCACGCCCTGGCAAGATAAAGCTGTAAAAAAAAAAAAAAGAAAGAAAGAAAGATAAAGATGGACAGGGCCATCCATGGTGGCAGAAAGTGAGTTTCTAGCCACTGAAGGTGTTTAAACCTCTTGATGGAGTTTTTAGAGAGAAAATGTGGTCCTAGGTTCTAGTGACCTGTAAGCCCACTTCTCACCCTGAGATACTCTGATTCTGGGATTCAGCAATGCACATATTAATGGGAAGGAATATCATATAATATGTTTGATAGTAGTAAAACTGGAAATCATAGAAGGGGAATGGGAGTATAGCAAGTTTTCACTGGAGTGCAAATCCCAGCAGGGAGGGAGAGTGCTGGTAGAGAGGGCAACAGGAGTCCTATTTTAGGAGTGTATGGATAGTACTTTTTACAGACCTAACACAAAGCTGGCATGAACACAGGATCCAGGAGTGAAGGAAGACTTCAACCATCTGGCCATCAGCCTGAGTCTCAGGCAGCTAAAAACAGATAACGTCTTGTCTTGCCTTGCTGACAATTTCATCTCCAAAGGGAGAGAAAGCAAAGAGGAAAACTGGTTAATTGGGACCCAAAGAAATCTATCTGGGGTAGGAGAGAACAAGTCCCCAGAAGGCTGTGGCCCTTGTCGTGGAATCTGGAATCTGTCTACAAGAGAAGAGAAGCTGAGAGTGGAATGGGTAACATCATCCCCACATGACCCCAAAAGGGTCAGAGAGTGGAGGGCTGATTCTTACCCCCTGAAGGCCTTAAAAGATAACATTGGTTACAGGGCCAGGAGGCTCCCAATGCCATTCTGTCTATGTGATTAGAAATGACCCAAAAGAAAAAGGTGGAAAAGGCTCATAAAGAAACGACTCCAACCACCCCCAAAGAGGGGAGGAGTGTGTTAGTCAGCTTTCTCCAAAGAAACAGAATGAATGGGATGGACACACACACACACAGACACTTTTTTTTTTTTTTTTAAGGAATTGGCTCACATGAAAGTCCTGAAATCCATAAAGCAAGCTAGCAGATTGGAGGTTCAGGTAAGAGTTGATTTTGCTGTCTTGAGTCCAAATTCTGCAGGGCTGCAGGTTAGAAACTCAGGCTGGGTTCTTAGGCTGCAGTCTTGAGAATTCCTTCTACTTTGGGGAACCTCATTCTTTGTCCTTAAGGCCTTCAACTGATTAGATGAGGCCCATATACATTAAGGAAGCAAATCTGCTTTACTCAAAGTCTACTGACCTAAATGTTAATTTCATCTAAAAAAAAAAAAAAAAAAACCACCTTCCTGGTGACATCAAGACTGGTATTTGACCAAACAACTGGGCCCCCGTAGCTTAGCCAAGTTGAAATATAAGTAACCATCCCAGGGAGCATATGGCCAAGGGCAAATCTGAGCATACTGCACTGCCATGCTCTGCTGTAGGATGAATCCCAGGAAGGCTAAGGTGGGCAATGGCTGTAGAGCCACCTAAAGACCATGGTGGGGACAGAGTGACAACTAGTGTGCAGCAGGCAGAAGGGGCACAGAGTATAGCAGAGCTCACACTTGTCTTCTTTCTTTACCAAGGAGAAATCTCTCCAACTTGCAGTAGATAAAACTTGAATGTATAAGAGACTGGAGACAAGAAGAGACCCAAGCACCTTTCAGTGGACAAGACCGGAAGTGGAGACCAGCTCAGCTCAGGGTGCTGGGTCTTCCTGGAGATGCTAGACTCCTGTCAGGATTTTAGAGAGCTCACAGGGAGCCAGAGGGAATCAGAGGGTTGCAGGCTAGTGTTCAGCTTTTCAGACAGGGAGCATACTGGATATAAATTGCCAGCCAATTTCTGAAATAAATTACAAGCCTCTGGTCTGAGCATTTAGAGATGAAGGGTTTGCAGAGGGAGAGCCAGCCTGGGGTAGCAGGTTGGAGATGTACCTCGCATCTGTGCATCTGCACTCCTGAGCACAGACTTGCCTTCACTCAGTCCCTACAGTATCCCTTCTGGAAGCTGAGCAGAGTCAGAGGCTAAGGGGCTTGCCCCAGATCCCACAGCTGCAAGTATGGGACTCCGAGCATTCATGGAGTTCATGCTTTTTCTCATTCTCTATAGCAGGGCAGCAAACTATGGCCACAGGCTGAATCTGGCCCTCCAGCTCTTTCTGTATGTTCTGTGAGCTAAGAATGGATTTTTTAAATTGTTGGGGGGGGTAACCAAGAAAAATGGGATTATATTTTTCAACATGTGAGCATGATATGAAATTCAAATTTCAGTGCCCAAAGATAAAGTTTTATTGGGACACAGCCATGCCCTTGGTCTATCCTTTATGACTGCTTTTGTATGAGAACAGCAGTCAAATAGTTGTGACAGAGATTGTGTGACCTGCAGTGGCTAAATATTTCCTCTCGGTCCCTTTGCTGAAAAAGTTTGCTGAGCCCTGCTCTCCAGCCTCTGGGGCAGCTCCTATATTGGCAGCAACTGTCCTGCCAGAGAGAATCTATAGAAACGTCAGAACCTGGGAACCCAAAAGATGAGAAATGTTTTTCATGTTGGCCCAGCTTGAGTGAGATGACACCATGTGGCACGGGAAGGGGACAGGACAAGGGGGCAGGATGAAAGATTCTGGGAGCTATTCTAGTCTTTTAGACAAAAGGCCCAGCTTTCAGTAGAGCCTTTGCAAAGTGTTTTGTGATAGTCATGGATCTAATACAGAAAATGTGAATCTGATGGTATCAATTAGATGCATGTGTCATTGCCTGGTCAACTGTTCCCACAGGATGCGATTAATGACTTGTGGCCAATCTAAGGCCTCTAGTAATATACTATGAGGTGGGGCCATGTCTCTGAGCCTGTCCTATCTCACAATTACATTCAGTATTTGGATGAAGACACAGAGAGCATGTTTACCCAGTCCAGAGTAAAGTAAGTCTGGTGCATTAGCAGTTGAAGTCAGAAGACTAGGAATTTTGCATTAACAAGGAGATTACAAGATATAAAAGCATGAAAAAAGCAAATGCCGTTTTAAGGCTAAGAAGAGACGTATGGTGCCCAGGTCAAGAGAAACCCGGGACATGAAGTGTGTTGGCTAGATGTGCTAGGAGCATTGTGTCCTGTCCCGGGCATAACCCGTGGGAGAGATCTTTGCAAGCGAGATGACCAGTGAGAACATGGCCAGGCCTTGTGACAGGTCTGGAAACAGTGCTGCATGAGGAATAGGAGAAGGGCACCAGGAATATTTGGCTCGGGGAAGAGAACTTAAGTAGGGCGTTGCCTTAGTTGGCTTCCCCGGAAACAGACCCCCGAGACGAGGAGTGGGGCATGTGTTTTATTCAGGAAGTACAGAAAACCCTGGAAGGGGTGTGGAGAAGTGAGGCAAGGAAGGAAAGACAGCTAGGAAAGGGTGTGTTATCCAGCTGGTTTCCACTGCAGGGAACTGGGCTGCAAGCTTCGGAGAAACTCTGGGAACTGGTGTAGAGCACACATCTCAGGGATCCCATCCAAGGGGTGAGGGATACTGGGCGCTGACTGAGGGCTGTGCCCAGGGATCTACCCAAGGCTTGAGAGGGAGCCCACAGACTCGGAGAGCCACACTGGGAGCCGGAGGCTGTGTGGCCCTGGTACCAGAACATGCGCTGTGGGCTTCAGAACCATCCCCAGAGGTCTGAAGAGCTGTGATGTGGGTGAGAGTTAACAGGAAGCTCCTGTCACAGTCTGGCTATTGTGGACACTGCTGCTATGAACATATGTGGAATAATAGAAATAGTGCAGAGGATCATAGGGGAAAGGAGGGAAAACTGAAAGGGAAGAAATCAGGGAGGGAGATAAACCATGAGAGACTCTTGATTCTGGGGAACAAACTGAGGGCTGCAGAAGGGGAGATGGGTGGGGGGATGGGGTAACTGGGTGACAGGCATTAAGGAGGGCACGTGATGTGATGAGCACTGGGTGTTCTACACAACTGATGAATTAATGAACACTTCATCAAAAACTAATGATGTACTATATGTTGGCTAATTGAATTTAAATAACAAAAAATAAAATGAATATTCATGGTGGGGGAAAAAAGAGAGTTAACAGGAAGCGAATCTGTGTTGAAGGGAAAGAAGCCTTTTCTAACCATTGTAACTCCATGACTTGGCGACATCACAAAGCAGTGCAGCCCCCAGCAGCAGGGCCTGAGGGGCCCAATGTCGGAAAGGCTTTGGAAGCCTTCTGGCTTTGAGGGCGATGTTGACGATAATGACAGGCCATCCCTTTCCAGGTGCTAGACAGGCTAATTTTATGAATGAAATTCTAATGGGCTGTGGAGCACTGGGTAGTGGGTGAGAGAACCTGGCGGTGATGGCGAAGGGCAGGGGGTTGGTGAAATCACACCGTGCACACTGCGCCCCACGCCCCCTGGGGCCTGGGCCAGCCCTGGGGTGATGGGGGAACTGCAAGCCAGCTCCAGTCCAGGGCTTTGATCCTCCCGATTCCCAGCATCCGTGTTGGCAAGCAGAATTGAAGGGGCCTTGAAATAAAACCTGAGTTCAAAAATAGCCCTTTGGGCAAAAGCATTAATGCAAGAGGCAGTCGGGGTCCTGCATGCTCCCCCCAGCGCAGTGGCCCCTCAGCTTCATTTCAGAGGCCTTGGGGCCCCGTACCACTCCATGCCTTCCCTCCCAGACCCTCTGAGCTGGAGTCAGCCGTTCACGACAGAGGCAGCTCATTATTTTACTGCAGTTGACTTGGAATCTGAAATCATCGGGTATCAAATATGCCTTCCTCAGTTTGATACCGTTTTTCAAAGGTGCAATAACGTTCAGAAATGACACTGCATTTCCTAATTATGAAATTCTGTTGTTGCCGCTCCGTCTAGGATGACTTGGTTGCAGGGTTTTCTTTTTCTTTTTTTTTCTTTTCTTTTTAAGGTTTAGCATACACCACGATTATTTTAAAATTGCTTTGGAAGAATGTATTTCATCAGTGAACTACGAGCGTGCTTATTACTGAAGTTTGGAGGCAATTTGAGAGGAAGGATAAATTAGCACAGAGACTCTGGAGGCCTGGGAAACATGCCCTCCCTCAGCCCCACCGCTTCCTTCTTACCACAGCTAAGAAAACTTTTCACTGCAAGGGCCTCCAGACTCTTTTGTCCCCCTCACCCATGGCACGCTGGTCAAGATGGCGAACGTGCTGGGGATGGGAAGGGGCTGCTGGGGGACTCCTGCCTGACACCAGCCCTGGGAAGCGGCTGGGAGGAAGGATGGAGAAGGTGTGAGAACGCCCTGGCTCCCTCGGGCCCCTCCAGCTCCACAACCAAGAAGAGCCGCTACAGAGGCTGGAGCTCCCACTGAGCTGAGGCTTTCTTGGCTCAGGAACACGGATGCCTCTGTGTGCGGTGGGACTGGAGAGTGAGTTCCCAACACTGAAAAAGTGGTTCAAAGCAAGTCATGGACACACAAAGGGCATCTTGAGTTTCAAAATCATTGCGTTGAACGAGAAAAGCCAAACAAAAATGGGCACATGCTTTCCGAGTGCACTGGTATCGCTGTTATGGGATTCTAGAAGCTCACCTACGGTGATGGATGTGGGAACAGTGGTGCCCCTTGGAGACATTGATGGCAAAGGGGCAGGAGGAACATTCTGGGAAGATGGGAGCATCCTCCATCCTGATTAGGGTGTTGTCACACGAGTATATAGGTTTGTCAACATTCATGGATATGTATGCTTCAAAAAACATATTGTGGTGACTCGATACCACTTAGATGAATGCAGAGAGAGGCTGACAGCTAACTGTGGCCCACTCCGGACACTCTCCAGTTCCTCAGGCCTCTTAGGAAGGCACCATTTCATTGGTTTCTGTTGAGAAAGAGAGTTACGTGGCTGCCCATTCCTGCTTAGGGATCTGTCCTGTTACCTCAGCTAGAAGCCCAAGACCTCAATACTGCCCCCCACTCTCCAGGGAAGCGGCTTGGCTTTGTAAGTAATAGATTCAACCTAGAGCCCACAGCCTCCCCAGCTCAGCAAGCCAGCGACTGGCAGCGGAAGCACAAAGTCAAATGCTAGAGGACAGACGCAGGCCACACGCCCGTGCCTCCCAGGGCTGGGGTGAAGGGAACCCCTCAATTCGTATGAGAGGACACTTCCCAAGGAACTTTGTTTTTCCTTTTCCTTTCTTTCTTCTTCTTCTTCTTCTTCTTTTTTTTTTTTTTGGTAACAAAGACCTCTTCACATTGGTGGATTATGAATATGCAGGAATGTTGGTGTGAGACCACTCTGCATCTCTGAACTGAGGCCAGTTTAATTCCTAGGACTCCAGTCACTGGTACTTTTCCTGCATTTTCAGCAGCACCTGAAATAGATTTCACTTCATATGAAATGCAAAACACTGCAGAGTAGAAAGCTCACCCTGGTCTCTGATCCAGGCGAGTGTTCTCAAGCCTGGTGTTCATATATTTTTTTCTCCCTTTCTTCAAAATACTGCCTTGCTAAGCCCACAGATGGGGATCATAGGATAAGTAGATGCATAATATATTACCCAAAATATTCCACCAGGCATCTCCTCTTACAGGTCAGGAGGACTTGCAAATGGAGTCTTCTGGGGTCACTGCATTTCCATCCGAGAGAAATTCTCTCTCATAATTAAGATTATGTCAGCATTTCCATTACAGACCCCAGGGGTAAAATCCACTCTGAAGTGGAGCTTGGTTTTAAAGCTCTTGGTCTTGAAGAACACTCCCCCGCTCTGACATTGGTTGTAGCATTCTTCCCCTTGGAAACTAGAGAAAGAAAAATGCACTGTAAGTGCTACACTGTTGGACAAGGGGTTGGGAAGAAGGGGTCTACCTGGGCCCCCATGGTCTCCCGGACAATGCCAAGTGTATGGGGCAGAGTCTCCAAGTCTAAGCCAGTGTTCCTCAAACTGTCCCCTTAGATCCCCTACATCAGAATCACCTGGGCAGTGCCATTCCAAACGGATTTTTACTCTCTTCCAGCGCAGTCTACCTGCCCAAACCAGCCCCATCCAGTCAGAAATCGGGATGGGGCCTGGGAATCGGTGTTCTGTAACTAAGTTTCCCAGATGATTCATTTCCTCAGGGAAGTTGAAGCCTCCTAATCTAGGCTTTGCTCTTTTGTTGCTGGTGACCTTGGCCAAATATCTTCACCTCATTGTGCCTTTTACCCTCATTTATAAAATAACAGCTAACATTTATGTCAAGTATGTTCCAAGAGAGTCCTGTGATTTAGCTCATCTAATCCTCATAGTAGCCCTATGAAGTTGGCACTGTAGTTACCTCCATTTTTAGGATCGACATCGAGAGGTTAAGTAAGTTCCCCAAATCACACAGCTAGTCAAATGGCAGAGCTGGGCTTTGAACGCAGGGCACCTGGCTCTACCACTTTGTGTTGCCTTTTAGAGGACAGTTAGAACTCTCACCATCCTGGGACGCCTGGGTGGCTCAGTCAGTTGAGCATCTGCCTTTGGCTCGGGTTGTGATCCCAGGGTCCTGGGATCCAGCCCCCCATCGGGCTCCTTGCTCAGCGGAGAGTCTGCTTCTCCTTCTGCCTGCCCTCCACCTGCTTGTGCTCTCCTTCTCTCTCTCTCTGATAAATAAATAAAAATCTTAAAAAAAAAAAAAAAAGAACTCTCAGCCCATCCTGGGCCGTGGAAGGCAAATGAAGAAGAGAATGTCAAACTGCTCTGTGGCCTGTGATTATTTGTATGGACCTTTGACATCAGATTCTCTGAACCCTAGCTCCATGCCTCTTTCCAGTTCTTTGTGTAGGACCGTCCTGGCTCTTCCCAGTGTCCTGTCATCCTCCTTCCCTCTTTTGGTGCCACTTAAATCTTTGACTTCTGAATAGCTAATCTCACCAGCTCATTTAAGCTCAAGTGTTAATAAATGATGATAGCCTAATGCATTTGCTTTTCTCAGATAACACACTTCCATTTTAGCTGAAGTTTTAACTCAGAATTCCTTAATCTCCTGACACTAGGGAGCCCCCTCACTCTCTTTCTCCCTACCAGCTCCATGCTCCATGAGGTGTTTCTGAAAGAAGCAAACTTCATTAATTAATTAGGAATCAGTTCCACATACACATCTTTATGTTTTATGAAATGGAAGAGAATTTGTGGACATTATTTCAGTGGCTTATTTGAAATCTCAAAAACTTCAGAAGGACCCTTCCTCGTTGCCATCTTATGGGTCACCAAGTGTCTGGAGACCCCTTGGAGGAAGCCATTGTCTCTCCCCAAGGGCAAAGTAACATGGCAGAACGGAGTCTGCCGAGGTGGGGATGGGAGGCAGGGGTGGTATGATTATGAATTTGTAACAGGCAGCGTCCCACTCTGTCTCTGGGTTGGGCTGGTTGTGCTGCTCAGGACATGGCCCCTGGGGGCCAATGAAAGGATGAACAGCAGTCTCATTAATGGGGCAGTGGCTGGAGTGTGCAGCCCATGGAGGCAGGACAGGGGCGCCTCTGTCACCTGGCAGTCTGGGGTGGGGACAGTGTGATGAAGTTGCTGTGCAAACTATGTTTGCCTGACAGTCATTACAGTGCTTCACCTCTCTGTGAAACTTACACTTTCCCCTGTTTTATTAATGGGTGTATATTCCCTATACTCAGTATGCATACCCAGCACACAAAGGTGCTCAACATGCACTGGGTATACAGGTGACTTTGTGGCTTGTGGGGCGGCCTCTGTTTCTTCTTCCTCTCCCCTCACTTGCTTGCTTCTGGCGCACTGGCCTCCTCGAACACATTGGTCATGCTCCATGCTCCCGTCTTGGGGCCTTTAGCTGGTCCCTTTCTTAGGGTTTTATTACTGAGAGTCTTGGTGTTAGTACTGGTTTTAGCCCTTAAAGTCTTATATCCTGGAAAATCCTGCAGTGCTGGGCAAACTGAGGTAGTTGATCACCTCCATTTCTCTAGAACATTCTTCTCCAAGATACCAGTCAGGAGAACACCTTCTCTCCCATTAGGCCTTTGCTCAAATCTTGCTTTCTCTTGCAGCCCACTGCTTCCCATCCTCACCACTCTGATTCCCCTTACCTTGTTTCCTTTTTTTTTTTTTTAAAAGATTTTATTTATTTATTTGTCAGAGAGAGACAGAGCACAAGCAGGGAGAGCGGCAGGCAGAGGGAGAAGCAGGCTCCCCGCTGAGCAGGGAGCCTGATGCGGGACTCGATCCCAGGACACTTGGGATCATGACCTGAGCTGAAGGAAGCCGCTTAACCGACTGAGCCACCCAGGCGTCCCTTGTTTCCTTTTTTTTAATAGCACTTTTCACCTTCTTGCCTACCATGTGCTTCACATACTTATTATATTTATTATTGATTGTTCATCTGTTGTCACTAGAATTAAGCACTTAGAAGGATTGTCTATTTCGTTTTCTGATTTAACCCAAATACCTGGAAGAGAATCTGGCAAAAAGTAGATGCTCAATAAATATTGAATGAATGAATGAGTGCTCACATTTTCTATGCAGATTGTACTAGATGCTATGGGAGGGATTTACAAAAGCATAAATTGTAATCCCTGCTTTCAAAGAATTTATAATCTAGCAGAAGAAGGACAGTAAGAAGACATTGTCAAGACTTCATCATCTGAAAAAGATACATCCTTTATCCTGAGGCCCACCTTGGATATAATCTCATTCCTTTCACCTCTGGTTGTATAGACACCGTGAAAAGACAGCCTCCTTTTAAAGCACCCATTTCTTCATTGCCTATCATGTCCTGTACCCTCTGACTTTCCCTTCTCATGCTTCACTGAAATCCTCCTCCCTAAGGCCATCCATAAGCTCTTTATTTCAAATCAGTGACTAGCTGTTGGTCTTTCACTTACTGAACCCTCGGCCACATCTGCCTACACCAGACGCTTCCTCCTTCATCAAGGGCTCCCTTTCCTGGATTTTGTCATATCTCCTTGTGTAAACTCACTACTTCTTTTGCATGTTTGTATCCCTCTGAGTACTTCCTAGATGCTGGTTTCCTGAGAGTTCCCTCCTTGGCCTGCTCCTGCCCTCTCTTTACTTTCCCTAGGTGGCCTCACTTACTCACAGGGTTTTAGTACTTTTATATTCCTGATCCCCACGTGTGTGTCTGTCTCCAGCTCAAATCTCACCTCCAAGCTTCAGCCTCTTGTGCCCTGCCTACTTAGCATCTTCCAGTTGCTGGCCACATCTCAACAGAACTAACCACCAGCCACTCTGAAGGTGCTCTGCTTCCTGGTTCCTTTATTTCTGTTCATGGCACCGTCATTTAGCTCTCTGTCAAGCTGGAAAAGTGCAAATCATCCTTAACTACTCATTTCCCCTCACCTCCCATGTTCAGTAAACCATCAAATCCTGTTAATTTTACTTCCAAAATATTTCTCAAATATGTCACTTTTATTCTATACCAACAACCTTCCCCCCCTTCCATTCAGGGTTACTCCAACAGCCTCCTAACAGATTCCTTGCCTCTGGTCTTGTCCCCTCAAGCCCATCCTCCACTCCACACAGCTGTCATTCTTTCCCCATTTAATGCCTGTCCTATATGAAACATGGTGATACATATCGGAGATACAGCAGTGAAAAAGACAAAGGCCCTATTCTCATACATCAGTGGGATCCACATAAATAATAAACCTCACACTGGCCGTCTCTGGCCTACAAACTTTAAACGTGTTTCAACCCTTCTCCCAGTTATTCTTTGCATGTTTGGGGTCATGAGTTCCTTTTAGAGTCTGATAAAAGTTAAATTCATGCACAAAACTTTGCTTACTAGATTTTTTTAAGTTGCTTACTTACACATTTTAAACCTCAGGGGAGAGGGCACTGAACCCTGAAGGCTAGACTTTAAGAATCCCTGACCTGTACTATCAAGTTTAAGCCTTTTTGAACAATACACACGGCCCTCCATGGCCCGAAATGTGACCCCTCTTCTGGCCTTGCCACCCGTGTGGCATCACGCCCACCTGTCTCATTCTTTGGTGTCACAGCAACATGAGACTTCCTGAAGTTCCTCACATGCATCATTCATTCATCTGGTGACCATTTATTAAAAACCTATTTTTTTTTAGATTCCGAGTAACCAAAAGCACAGAGATAAAAAAGAATACATTACATTCTAACTCTGTGCCTTTTTCTCACTTTGGCTGTACCTTCTCCTGGTGCCCCTCTGGTCCTTCCCATTAACTAGCCATTGTCCACTTTAAAATGCAACTCAGGCATCTTTCTCCCTGGAAGACTCTCCTAAATGTCACCTCCCTCTTCCTATTGGCTTCATATTGTAGTCCTTCTCTGGGTACCCGTATTTCCTAGCAAATGTCTGTTTCCTGCCCCTTAGTACACTGTATGATAATTTTCTGTTTATGTGGATGTTTCTTGCCCTAAATTAGCAGCTTTTAAGGCCAGAAACAGTTTTGCTCTTGACTCCCTTATTTCTGTGCCCGCTTCAATTCAGTACACATTAAGTATTTGTGGAATGAATGGATGACTAGGAGGGAGGAATAAGGCTAGAAAGGCTGTATGAAGCTACACCAAAGGAGATCCCCAAATGCTGGTGGAACCGTGTTGTTCTTTCCTGGGTAGCTTATGGAAGAGCTGTTGGGAGTGATGGGTAGAGGATGATAGGGTCAAAGGGAGTCTTGGTAACGGCAAATTTGGCAATGGCTTCTGGGGTGGGTGGAGGGGGACAGGCCCCTGCCAATGGCAGGATCTAAGCACGAAGGCAAAGAGGCAATGTGGGCAAAGGGAGGAGGCCAAGTGGAAAGGCTGGTCTGCGCGCTCAGGCACCAGGCATTTCTCTCTCCTGGCCTTAGTTTCTCCACCTGTTAATTTAGAGGGTTTAATTGGCTGTGTTCTGAGATCCTGTTTTATGTTTCTGGGTTTTCCCTCCTTGATAGCGCCTCTCTGTTGCAGGCCCAATCGCGCAGCTCCGTTTGGAGCCCGAGATTTGCGGTGCTTGTTAGAAGTGGCCCCCGGAGACCACCGTAGCCCCCTCGTGCCTCGCTTAATTTGGACGCCTGGGTAGAGAACTCACACTTGGAAGGCTACCGAGGGTACTTCAGGGTTGATAGGGATCTCAAATATTCCCAGGGCTTTGACTGCCGGAAATTAGGCCCCACGCGACGGCTGGCTACATCTCCAGCCCCTTAGTCCCCTGGCAGCTCCGTCATTTCCTCTCTTTGGATAGAGAAACGGCGGCTGGCGGTGACCTTCCCGCCGGATCAGCCCGTCATCAGAGCCGGACGAGGCGCCCCCGTGAAGGAACCCCGCGCAGGTAGGGGGGCCGCCGGCTGGCTGTCGGCTCCTGCCTCCGGGCCCGGCTTTAAAGAGACCCACCATCCCGGAAGGGGGCGGGGCCCAGAGCGGGACGGGGCCTGACACGCGGGGCGACCACCCCACCCTCTGCGCGCAGGCCCGGCCCTGCGGGGCGCTTGTCCCGGGGCGTCCCGGCGACCCCGGCAGCTGCCTGGTTCCCCTTCCCTAGAGAAATGAGGGCGTCACGGCCCCGAGGGCTGGAGGAACTGCCCAAGTCTCTGAGCCCTATCTCCACCAGGGCTCCCTGACTCCAGAGTCTGTGGTCTTTCCCACCACGGAGGAGTAGAGAATCAGCCCCTGGGCACCACAGGTTGCCCACACTGGGACTTTCCTTAGTATTATGGAAAAATCCAGGCATCTGGGAATCTAAGATGCGGGTTTGAGTGATGACTCTGCCATTTACTGCAAGACGTTGGCAGGTGACTACACCTGTGAGCTTCATTTGCCTTATCTGTGAAATGGGGCTGATTCCACTTATTCTGTGACCTCGTTGTGAGGAATAGCTGGGAAAACCCAAATGCTGATCCTTGTCACTCCCATCCGCGGTGGGGTGGATGAGCTGAGCTCGTCTCCCACTGCCGGCTGTACTGCGTTTCCAACCTGGGGCTTGTCCTGCCCACCCAGTTCCATGGCTGGCCCCTCCTGGCAGGCCTTAGTTGCCAGGGGCGGCAGAGGCTCAAGGGAACACAGACTCCAGTCTTCCCTGGAAGTGACAAGACCACTGTGGCAGGAGGAGGAGAGGGACATCTCCAGGGCACCCTTTCACCCTGCCTTTGTGGGGCTGCCCTAGTGTTATCAGGAAGTAGGGCTGGAAGGGCGCAGGGGATGGGGTGGGATAGAGGTGAGGATAGTGGAAGCCACACACTTGGGAGACAGCAACTTCCCGAGTGAAGCCCAGGCCCAGCACTTGCTGGCTGGGTTACTTTGTGCAACTTACTCAACCTCTCTGCTCCTCAGTCCCTGCATCTGTGACTCAGTGTATCTCACAAGTTGTTATATAGATTTAGAAAGGAGAGGAGGCTGAAGGGGGAATATTGAGGCTATATAGTTTCTAAAAATTTGGGTTATTGGGTTAACATGGAATATTTTTTCCTAATTTGTGGATTTATTGATATAAAAAGTCTTACAAATGGACAGAATTAAACTGTATTTTGGTGTAACTTAATGAATAATCTTTGTTTCAAAGACTCACAGCATGTTGGAATTCTGGTTAAAAATCTCAGCTACTTGATCAGTGTTGATAAGGAATCCTTTTTACTCTTTTTTCCTAATGTCAATTGCAAGAGGACGTTGGGAGAAATCATGACAAAAGTGGCCAGGAGAAACAAAACCTTCACTGTCTCTTATAACTATTTTGAACACATCCACTGAAATGTTTTCTTTACCTGTTGACTCTTACTCCCCAACAAAGATACTCTTCCTCCCTGAATTCTTCTTTCCATTTTCAGTATTAATTCTCTCTATGATACCTTTTTCTAGAAACCAAAATAGGGATTTGCTTGATGATAAATAATGACACAGTATGTGGTCCTGGACTAACACAACATACCAGTGCAGGCTTGAGGTTTCCCTATTATTTATGGTGCTATGAGCACAGCTCTCAATTGGATCCTGGTCTTAAATCAGGGATCCCATCAGAGAACCTAATGTGAAGGGAAGCCAGATGCACCAGGAGCCTCCTTTATTTATCCTCCCTGGCTTGTCAAGCAGTCAGAAAACGGAGACTCGACACTAAAAGGTGTGTGCTGAATAACTCTGTCTGGTTGCTAATGACGCCGTCATGTGGCAACACTCCAGCTCTTGCTGATGCTACTCCGAGCAGACCAGCATTCTCCAGGAGTCAGGCCCAAAGTCCTTGGTCTAATAAGACATTTAGCATTTCAAACTTACAGCCAGACCGTCCTCAAGGCATTTTGAAATTTTATTGGAGTCTTGTGGGAAATGCAGAAGGGTCAAGGGATTAGAAGAGCTGTTTAAAGAGTTTTGAGGTTGACTCAGTTTGTTAAAATCCACTGGAGGTGTTGTTTGCCATCCCTGGATATGGTATGGGGACTGGTCCCCCGGGGAGCTGCATCTGGGTCTGGTGGGTGTTATTCCACGGGCATACCTACCGATTGCTAACTGTGTGCCGGGCACTGGGCTGCATTTCTGGAGATGGATGCAGAGGTCGAAACCCTTGGTCCCTGCCCTGACTAACCTGTACTCTCCAGAGATGGACAAATGGTTGTGGTATCTAGGAAAGGCTTCTGCAAGGTTCCCTGTGAGGGCAACCGGAAGACTGTTGGATGCTGGCTTTGGGGTATCAATTTCGAGGAGAGTTTTTGGCCTCTTCTCCCTGACCTTTGCCTCCTAGAGAACAGAGGTGATTCCAAGTTCCAGAAGGGTGATTTTCAGGGGTCCTCTTTTTGCACTTCCGGTCAGTAATTTACTAAAGAGCAAGGAATGGCATTTCAGTGAAAGAAAAGTGGTAGCAGGTGAGATCCTGGATGAAGTCTTCATGGGCACAGATGGATATCTCCCTCTGCCCCCCGCCCCCCCCTCCCCGCCCCACAGCTGGTAGGGGGCAATGTGGTTAAATGGAAAAACCCTATCCCCTTTCCTGGCTCTCACTTGTCAGGCCTGGAACCAGGGATATGCTGATAAACTGGCTCTCAGAGGAGGGTAGAAAAAGCCCTGACATGTAATGTTTGCCCATTTCTGTGGTGTAAATACTCCTATGATAGCTAATTACAAGCTATGAATAGTTGAACGCCTGGCCTGAAAAATCCCTGAAAATTTAATAGGCTCTGGGGAGGCACAGAAGCTGGCTGGCTTCAACACACCACTGCATGGGACCTTGATGAACCCTCCTTTCTCCAGCGGGAACAGTTTCTGCCCTGGTATCTGCAGGGCTGTGGTGAAAATGGAAGTGAGGTAGGCCGTGCCGTGGACTGTCATGGTGTGTGGCACACAGGAGGGTCTCAGTAAATGTTGGTTTCTTTAACTCGTTTTTTCTCCACCCTGGGAACCGCAGAGTGAGATGTGTCCTGCCACTTAATCATCCATTCAACGTTTTCTGAACACCTACGAAGTGTCGGCTGACCTGAGGTTAAACACAGGTCAAGATTAGAGTCTTGTCTGCAAGCATCCTACAGACCAGCGTGGGGGACAGAGCCATGGGTCAGAGCCTTGGACGGGAGCTCAGGGATGAGTGCTGTGTAGAGGTCGTCATGGGAACAAAGAGGAGGGGGAAAGAGAAATGGGTGTTTAGAGGTTTTTTGGTAGGAGGGGACGTGTACTGAGTTGTGCTACATGAGGTAGATAAAAAGGGCAGAAAGTCACTCTCAACCAGTGTAGACGAGTGACTGTCTTTTCATTATTGCTCCCCTAAGGAGCCTTTTCAGACATATTCCCCCTAATCATTCCTCCCTTAATATGCTGCATATCTGTTTATATTCTGCAGGCATATTTGTGCTTTTTATATTAAAAGAGTAAGATTTTTTTTTCTATTCCCCCAGAACCAAAGGGCAGTATTGCCTCCTGTTGAAAGTGGGTGCTCCAGGTGAAAAGCCCCAAGGGAGTGGGTGGTTAGAGACCATGACTCTTTTTGCTAACCAGTGAGCACACAATATGCAGTTAATAATTATTTGCAAGGTGAATGAATACATAAATAAATGTCACCGCCAATAGGAAGACCTAGTGCAGGACGTGGGACAGAAGAGTAAAATACCATGGGTGAATGAGGCAATGCAGGGTTTTGCTCCTATTCACAAATAAGGAAACCGAGGCTCAGGAAGTAGGAAGTGCTACGGTTGGAGAGGTAAGTTGGGTCCATCTGGTAGGTCCTCAAATGCCAGGCTGAGATGTCAAATGCCATTTGATGAGATTCTTGAGCCCTGGGCTCACACTGAGGATAGATTACCCAGGGCTCTTAGGACTCTTCGTGGCACCCCTTAGCAATGAGCCAAGATGTGGACGCCAAGGCGGAGATGAGCAACCACTGGCTAACTGATGACGCTCCAAAGTTTTAAAGAAAGAGCTACAATTACCAAGCTCTCTGCCTTTGGCACTTGAGAATCCATCTCAATTTCCCCTTTCTTTCTGAAGCGACAGTGATTAAGGATTCATTCTGCACATAAAACAAGTGATCAATGGCTCCTGGCAGTTGCCATTGTCTCTCCCCCCCCACCCCCATCAGTAGACAATGTATCTTGGGGAGCTGCCGGGGCCTGAGAAAAATGAGTTTGCCAGACACAGTTCTATTTTGATTTAGATCACAAATAGCTCAGCTCAGTTTTTACATTGATAACAAGGAGATGGGCTCCATTTCCTGAGTTCTGCAATCTCAGAATAAGTCCATCTCTGTTGAGAGAGAGAGCAGGAGAGATCGATCTTTTTGTGTTAGTTGGAATGCACTGTTCCCAGATTTTTGTGGTGAAGCAGACACATGAGGAGTCTCAGGCTGACTGACCTGGCTCCTTTCCTGGAACCTCAGAGATCGGTGGAAAGGGGGGCCAAGCTCCATTCTTTTTTTGTTGACAGCCTATGGGTGCTGGGGACTCCAGGGGGAAGGTGGGGCACTTGAGGAGAGGAGGTCCAACCTCCCCACTCCATATCCTAACCCAAAATACTCTCCTGCTCCGTAATCCCTTTCTTCTAAAGGGGAATAAATATTGAATCTGCAACTGAAGAGCCCAGTTTAGGAGTAGGAGCCCCTCATGAGAACAAAGGGTGATCCGTGAAAGAAGCGTCAGTAGAAGCAACTGCTGAAGGCTCTGGGGAAGCTTCACTGAGGAGGAGACATCTGCACAGACAATGAAGGGAGAGGTAGGGGTTTTCCAGCCAGGCAGTCACCGGAAGACACCATCTGGGTGAGGACAAGGGTCCTGGGCAGAGGGCTCAAGGGGAGGATGTTGGGAGGTAGGGACAAAGTGTTAGGCCAAGTGTCCAGAGACTGTGGCACTGGGGGTTATTCTGAGGCAGGAAGTGAATTCACATAAAATAGTGTCTGCTTATAATTTCAACCATAAAAGTCACTATTGAAAATGAATTTCAGAAGGAAAGAAACCAAAATGTTAGTAAGGCTTATCTCTGGTGGTCTTGGGCGACATTTTTGTCCTATGTTAGACTTTTCTGTACATCACTTCTGTCAGTGAGCATGGGCTAGTTTACTTTCTAGTTTTTAAACAGCTTTGTTGAGGTATAACTCACATACCATATAATTGATTCACAGAGTTATGCAGTCATAACCGTGATCACATTGAGAACATTTTCATTAGCCCCTGAAGAAGCCCTATGCCCGTTAGTACTCCTTCTCCATTTTCTCCATCCAACCCCACTCCTGCTTCCTGTCTCTCTAAATTTGTCTCTTGTGGAAATTTCATGAAAATGGAGTCATACAATATGTGGTCTTTTGTGACTGGCTTTTCTCTCTTGAAATCATGTTTTCAAGGCTCATCCATGTTGGTATTGGATGGTATTCCAGTCCTTTTTATGGCTGAGTAATATTCCACTGAATTGGTATAACACATTTCATTTATCTGTCATTAGTTTTAGTGGACATTTGGATTATTTCTACAATCTAGCTATTATGAATAATGTTTCTATGAGCTTTCATTTACAAGTCTTTTTGTGAACCTAAGTTTTCAATTGTCTTGGGTATATACACCTAAGAGTGGAATTGCTGGGTCATATGGTAACTACGTATTTATATATGTTATTTTCCAAAGCAATTCTACGATTTTACATTTCTATGGGCAATGGATGAGTGTTCCAATTTCTCCTATCTTCTATAATACTTATTGTTCCTTTTTGTTGTTGTTTTTTGTTTTTTAATTTTAGCCATCCTGGTGAGTGTGGAGTAGTGTCTCATTGTGGTTTCAATTTGCATTTCCCTAATTACTAATAATGTTGAATACCTTTTGATGTACATATTGTCCATTTGTTTATGTTCTTTGAAGGAATGTCTATTCAGATCTATTGTCCATTTTTAAATTGGGTCATTTGTCTTTCTATTGTCAAATTATAAGAGTTCTTTATAGATTCTGGAGATAACATCCTTATTAGATACGTGGTTTGCAAATATTTTCTCTTTTTACTTTCTTGACAATGTCCTCTGAAGCACAAAAGCTTTTTAATTCTATGAAGTTTAATTTACCTGTTTTTCTTTAGTTGCTTGTTCTTTAGGTACTAAGAAACCTTGGCCTATTCTAGGATCACAAAGATTCACCCCTATGTTTTCTTCTAAGAGTTTTATAGTTTTAGCTCTTACATTTAGGTCTTTGATCTGTTTTGAGTTAATTTTTATATATGATGTACTGTTCTAACTTTATTCTTTGCATGTGGGTGTCCAGTTGTCCCAGCACCATTTGTTGAAAAAACTATTTTTCCCCCTTTTAATTGTTTTGGCATCCTTGTTAAAAATCACTTGCCCTTAAGGTATGGATTTTTTTTACTGGACTCTCAGGCCTATTCCATTGATATATATTTCTGTCTTTATGCCAATACTTTATGCCACACAGTTTTGATTACTGTAGCTTTGTAGCAAGTTTTGAAGTTGTAAAGTGTGAGTCCTTTACCTTTGTTCTTTTTAGGTATTATTTTGGCTCTTCTGGGTCCCTTGAATTATATGAATTTTAAGATCAACCTATCAATTTCATCAAAGAAGCCTACTGGGATTTTGATAGAGATTGCATTGAAACTGTAGATCAATTTGAGGGCTTTACTTTGAAAGAAGAAAGTGGTCTTGAAGTGAGACAGTATGGTATAGAAGAGAGAATAGATGAAGGTGTCAAAGCCAGGCAGACATCAGTTCATGTCTGATTTCTCGGTACTGACTTGCTTTGTGATCTTGGGCAAATCAAGTCTTCTTTGAGCCTCAGATTCCTAATCGAAAAACACACCTAAGGATGCTCACTTCAAAGGTGTTTTGAGGATTAAATGAGCTTATGTGTGCAGGGTGTAAGGACAGTGCTTGGCACATAACTGATGTGTCCATCTATTTCCTGGGGCTACTGGAACTCACCCAGTTAACAGGAGGGAAAGTACCAGGTTAGAAAAACGTGAAGGCTGGAAAGGACTTCAGTGATTAAATTAACACATTGAAATGTCATCATCTGTGACCTCAGTCTTTCCTTTGCCCCTAGAACATTTTTCTCCTTATTATACCTTTGTCAAAATTGCACCCACCCTCATAGCCCAGTTGGAAATAATCGCTTTTCTGAACACACCCAACACTTTTTTCTTCTCCGACAGCATCTAATTCTGTTTGCAAGCTTTCTACAGATTTGGGTATGAATCTTGACTCCACTTCTAAATCGTAAGCCAATAACAGCAGGAATTAGCCCTGCCTTCCTCGAAATATCAGTATGGCAGGGCTGGATAAAGCATGGCTGCATTCATGTTTAGGCACCGCAGATCTGTGTGTGTGTGTGTTGAGGGGGTCCTCTCCCTGCACTCTTCCCCCCACCCTCCCCAAGCACACGCTGCCCACCTCACGCTCAGCAAGACTCTGCTAACTGTGAAATGTCGGAGGACAGAGATGAGTTGACTCTTGAAGGCTACTGAAGGCTACAGAGGTCTCTTCTGCCTTGTCTTCTGCTCACTCCATTACATACGCCTGGCATAGCTGGCAGGCAGCCAGAACCTTCTCCAGCATGGAAGAGTTACTTTTAATTTTGCCAGTTGGACAGATGGAATATAGTATCATGTCTTGATTTGTACTTCTTTCATTATTGCTGGCATTGATTTTTTTTTCATCTATTTATTAGCCATTTGTACTTCTTTTTTGATTACGCTTTCCGGCTGAAGTATTTCACCATTCTGATTTGAACTGATATGGAATAGACTGGTGACTAGCAGGAGATACAGTTCACCAGCTTGTCAGGGACTGATAAGTCAGAAGTTTGGACTGGCTCAATGTGGGGATGCAGGGAGGGGGGAGGGTGTGAGGTGCCTGAGAGACCTAGAGATTCACCCCTGACTTCTTTTGGTGCCACTATAAGTCATGATGGCCTTTATACCACCCAGTCCCTATTAAATGCAGATTTTTGACATTGTAGCCTTCTGCATAGAGCTATGGCTGAGATCCCTTTCTCTTAATTCTTTCATTTAAGCCTTCTTGCTGACTTCAGATGTTGGCGCCTCTGTTAAAATGTCTCTTATGTATGCACAGGCTTCTGATCACTTCCCTTGGAAAAACAGAATTGAACATTACAGGCCCCTGCTGGGGTGAGAAACTGCTTTTCTGAATCTGTTGCCAGTTGCCAGTTAATTACCTAAATGTTTGATGAAGGCTAGAAGCTGGGCTGGGGCTGGAGACAGAAAGGAAGAGGGCACTCCATGTGCTCACTCACCACTGAGAGAGTTCCCGATGCCTGGAATGT
Source organism: Leptonychotes weddellii (assembly GCF_054177405.1). Classification (NCBI taxonomy): domain Eukaryota; kingdom Metazoa; phylum Chordata; class Mammalia; order Carnivora; family Phocidae; genus Leptonychotes; species Leptonychotes weddellii. The sequence goes on along the minus strand of NC_138377.1, from coordinate 90,662,868 downwards.
GCTATTGGAGCAGGATGCTCAGAAAAAAGTTGCACTAGGCTCTGGTGTTAAGTCCAGGGTGAGCTGAGAAGTAAGCACCTTGTCCTTGCTCAGAACCCCAGAGGAAGGCTTTGTGGATGGCTTCACAGAGCTGGAGATGTTTGGACAGAAAGTGGGTAGACAAAGGATGACCATGCTCTAGGAGGAAGGGACAGCCGGGGCAAAGGCCTGGTGCCACTAAAGAACTTGACATGTGGGAAGTGGCAGGTGACTGAGACGACTAGGGCTCTAGGGTTCTGGGCTTGGCAGGTGGGGATGAATGATGAAGATGAAAAGTGGGTCCTGGGTGGCTGGGGGAGGCCTGTGGGCTATCTTCTACAGGTGATGGGGATCTAAAGGTGGGCCAGCATCAGTTAGAGTGCTCAGGAGAGGGAATCTGCTGCCTCTGTCTGTTGATGGGTTGAGGCATTAAGTGACAGGGGGTGGGGGGCTGACTCTGGCTTCTGGTTTGGGAGCCTGGCTGGATGGCGTCAGGAACTGAGATAGGGGGTGTAAGTAACGAGTTCAGAATGGAACATGTTGAAATGTTGAAACGGAAGAGTCTGTGGTACATGTGAGAAGGTGGGAGTTTGGGGAATACCATATGTGGAAAAAGGAGAACCGATGAGAGAGACAGAAGTTAGAGGAAATTCACTCCAGGTCAGTTTCCTGGAAGCCTGAAGAGGAGGAGGTATTCCCTAGGAAGAAAGCTCCAGTGATACTGTCAAATGCTACTAAGAGGCTGGGCAAGATCAGTGTTAAGATGGATTTGGCAATGTAGTGTTCAGCTAAGGGCATGGGCTTTCAGTTGAGATGAGCCTAGGTTTAAATCCTGGTTCCAGCATTTAGTATCTCTAGGGTCTTACAGATGACAGTTAACCTGAGCCTCAGCTTCTGCATCTCTAAAATGGGGAGAGGAGTAGTAGCCACTTTATAGAGTTGTTGTAAGTATCAGGTGAATTATTGCAGGTAAGGTACTTGGCACAGATCCTGGCACATTGGGAACAGGCAGTAAATATTACTATTATAGTTACGGTGGATAAAAATGGTAACAGTATCTTTACAAACTGTGGTAAGAATTACGTGAGAATCTGCATGAATGTCATGTCTCTTGTTCAGTCTCAGGTGCACGGGTGTGATATGATTTATAATAAGAAATGTACGTTTAGTCTTCATCTCCTTTCCTGGCACAGATCTCCTAAAATCCTTGGAATTTCCTAGGTAATGAGAACCATAAAGTTGTCTTTTGTTATGTTGATGAGATGATGTTTAGAAAGCGCCTTTGGATGGGGCCTGGTTGCTATGGAAACCAACCTAGTGATTAGAGGGTTGGAACTTTCAGTCCTATCCCCCAACCTCTGAGTAGGAGAGAGAGGCTGGAGATTGGGTTCAATAGCCATAGGCCAATGATTTAATCAATCAGGCCTATGTAATAAAGCCTCCAACAAAACCCAAAAGGACAAGGTTTGGAGAGCTTCTGGGCTGGTGAACACATGGAGATTCAGGAAGAGCTACACGCCTGGAGAGGGCATGGAAGCTTCACACCCTTTCCCCATACATTGCTTATGCATCTCTTCCATCTGGTTGTTCCTGAGTTCTATCCTTTTATAGTAAACCAATAACCTAGTAAGTGTTTCTCTGAGTTCTGTGTGCAGCTCTGGCAAATTAATCAAACCCATGGAAGGAGTTGTTGGAACCTTCGATGTATAGCCAATTGTTCAGAAGTACAGATGACAACCTGGATTGGTGATTGGTATATGAAGTTGGGTGTGGGGGCAATCTTGTGGGACTGAACCCTTAACCTGTGGGATCTGATGTTATCTCCAGATAGATAGTGTCAGGATTGAGTTGAATTGTAGGACACCCAGCTGGTGTTGGAGCATTGCTTGGATGTGTGGGAACCCCCCTCAGACACATATACACACACACACAGTATAATTGGGAGGAGAATGCTTAGTGGAGGTGAGAGCTTTTGCCAGGGAGAAGGCATGAGCTGGATCAAGCCAGGAATAGTGTGGTGTGTGGGTGAGAGGCACCTGGAGTCTGGACCAAGTCTGAGTATTAGATTCAAGTTTAATGCAGGTGGGTTTCATCTGAGAGGTCTGAGAATACTTTGAGACTGAAGTGATAGTATTAGGTGGGAGGTGGTGTTTTTTGTTTTTTTTTAAGTGAGGGTCTGAAACATAAATCTAGACAAGGCTAGGTTAAGAGGGTCCAAAGAATGAGCCTTCTAGGCAGACTTGGGCAGTATGGGCTCAAATGGTGGGTGCCTGCTTTATGGGGAACTGTGGCTCAATCCCCTTGTGGGAACTCAAGAGCTGGCTCCACCCTGCTGTGCACAGGTATGAGAGCTAGAGACTGTCTACAGACACTGCTAGTTCAGAGGCAGGGCTCTGCATGTTTCCAGGCATGACTCTCACTGGCCCAAGACCAAGGCCTGAGCGCTAAGCCTGCAGCAGACAGGGGACATTCTGGGCAACTGGGGATCATTGTTTGCAGACTGATGCTGTGAAAATGCCCAGACTGGGACTTCAGGTCAGGATGGTGTTCATGCTTTGAAAGCCCCTTGCTTTCAAATACATTGCAATGTTAGATTAAATATTTCAAAAAGAACTTTAACATAGCCCTTCAACAGGAAACAACACAGTTGAAGATGGCAATTGAGGTTATAGACTTTCTGGGCTCTTGGATGTGGGAATGGGCAGAGGGGGCTTGAAATATGGCTGCCATCAGATGACAGGGACTAAAAGTTCTGGGCTCATAACTGGGGACTGGATCCTCACTCACTGGGAGAAACTGAAGGGCTTACTGCCAGCTCTTTACAAGGGGCTGGAAGAGTCTTCAGTTACTGCTTGGCGATGCAGCATATTCTAGAGCTGAATGCCCGGGTGAGGGGAAGGACAGAGGAAGCTACACCACAGGACCTCAACTATCCACTGCTGACCCAGTGATTAGCTCTGTGATATCCCCCAAGATCACCTTGGAATAAGAACCCTGAGTCAACATAATCAGATCTGACTCTGGACTAGGAGTCTTAAGGGAGGAAACCCAACAACTCCCAGACAGGGAGTGGTGAGAGGGAAGAGAGGGAACTTGCTAACCAAAGTTCTAAACACATGAAGAAAACTAATACTGAGATAGACAGCCAGCCAGCTCAACAATCTGTAGAATTCACTCCCATTGAAAGTGAATAATAGAGCAATCTGAAAATGACTTTAAGATGAGTACGTTTGAGATTATCAAAGGTGGTATGAGCAAGAAATTATGAAACAAAATCAGGCAGGTAGAAATCAAGAACAGGTGTATGTGAAAATGAATGAATTAGACTCTGGAAATGAAAACTCAAGTGATTGGAATAAAAATACATTCAGGAGACAAGATCAACTCTGGATTCAATGTGTGCAAGAGAGCACCAGTGATTTGGGAGATAACACTGGCGAGTTCACTCCATATGTTGCAAAGAGATATAGAGATAGAAAATAGGAAAGAAAACTTAAGAGACATGGAGGACAGACTGAGATTCTCCACTTGGGCTTCCAGAAATAGAGAATTGAAGGAGTGGGAGAAAGCAGTTTTCAAAAAGATAAAATCTGAGAAGATTCCGAAACTGAAACAAAGACACAAGCCCTCAGATGAGAAGCACATACTAAACGCTGAACAGGAACACGCCCTACCTAGCTCAGTGCCTGACAAACCAATGGTAGCTGTGCAGTAGATATTGGTTCCTTTTTTTCTCCCTCCCTCCTTTCCTCCCTCCCTCTGTCCATTTGTACTTCCTTCTTTTCTTTCTTCCTTCCTCTTTCTGAAAACAATTGCTGAACATCTGGTATGAGCTTGACATTGTGCTGAGTTTTGGACAAACAGAGAAAACTATAATACCTTCCCCCTGACAAACAGCTGAAAGTTTGGTAGAGAAGACAGATGTGTAGACAAGTATATGTGTAAACAAGTATAGTTACAAGGACCATGACAGAAACCTATATAGAACCTGGAAGGTACAAAAAGGAAGGAAATTTATGGGTGTGTGGAGGAGGAGGCTTGATAGAGTAGGTGATCCTTTCATAGTGTCATGGAGGGCGACAAGTAAAGGAGAGGGAACAGAGGGACAAAGGCACAGAGGTCCATGCTTTTGCACTTGGGGAACCTGTAGACAGCTTCCTGTGGTTGGAGGGGATGTGTGTATTTTTTCTTTTTTCACCCCATGTATTATGAACTCCCTGAAGGTAGACTCTTTGGGGGCAGTACTTTCCCAGAGCATATCCAGTAGGGTCTGTGAACAGCTGACCTTTAAAAAGTGTCCTGCTGATTCACGTGATTAGATGCAAGAATCTCTTGGTGGATGTATTTTGTCACCAAATTTTGGGAGAGCAGAGGCTCAATGCTTGTGTTATTCATGTTCAGGTAGTCTTTAAACCCATTTTACAAAAACATGTAAAATCCTTTACCCTATCTTACACATAGGGTTGTGAGTATGTATATTTTGAAACACAATGGTACCCCAGGGAGGTGCTGATCTGGAGAGGCTGATCTGCCCTTGCAGGTCCTTGGCTGATTCACTGGGGGAGAGTTTCTTAGCTTCTCTGTTCTTTCATCTGTCACTGAGGAATGACAATGCCTGCTACCTCTATGTTTCACAGATATGTTGTCATCAGGAACATTGGCAACACTCTTTGATATATAGAGATGCTGGATTAATTCAAAGCTTTATTTGTTGTTTTACACTATTATTACTAGTTAAATTGCTGAACACACTTTTGACAGTCTTGTCAGAAGCTCTTCCATATGTCCTCTCCCGGGAAGAGTAAACATTGCCTTCAGAGGCTTGACTACTATTTTTTTTCTTTCTTGGCAGTGAAAAATGACTTCAAATCACAGTATTTAGGATGATGATATTTTTGATGTACTTTCTCCTCTTTCAAGCTCTTACTCTACTCCCTCTTCCTGTGTAAAAATGAAAGGGCAGAGAAAAATTCAGATGTTAGCTTTGCCTTGGCCTCCAGAGCCATCTCAGGGTCAGTGTGAGGAGGCTGTCATTTGATGGGCCATGAAGAGGGATGGCTATTCAGAAACAAAGACTTCCTGGATGTTTAGTTTCTTGGTGGGTGTTAGAAGGGCTATACAAGGTTCTGGTATACATGTCTGGCTGTTACTGTCTCCTGAGACACCGCTGAACACAAATCTGCTTTCTTTCCTAAATCGTAAGGTTCTCAAGGGCCTGGATTTTGTGCAACCACTTCGGTCCTCTGGGTAGAAAATAATTTTTTGAAGCTAATAGATTTTAAGGTTTTAGGGTCCTTCATCGCAGATCTCATCCAAGACCCTAAAAGAAGCCCAAGCAAAAAAAAGGATTTTACATGTTTTTGTAAAATTCACAAAAGTAAGATATTTTAACAGCAATCAGTTAAGACCACAGCCTCTTTCCCTTTAGTTTCTTCTCCATCACATTTCTCTTTGTGTCCAGGTAGTGTGGAGTGACCACAAACATTTTTGGGGTTCTGCTAAAGGAAAGTTGGCTGGAAATATGCCAGTTTGACTGTAGTTTGCAAAGATCACTGGGAACATATCAGTAAAACAAGTAAGAGTTTACAGATTCCCAATTTGGACCCACGTGAAGAATACTTTCCTTTGTCACCTTCATTTATTAAAGAACTAGGAGAAAATTCAGACGAAAATTTAGAGACCGTGAAATGAAAGCAGTAAGATACATGATGGAATCAATATAAATTCTTCACTTCCTGATGTCAGAATAGTCATAAAAAATTTCAGATTCTATTAAAAGGAGAAAATCTATAAGAAAAAGATACATTTTGGAATTCACTGACATTTAGGTCCAGATATTTTTTTTTTTTTTTAAGATTTTATTTATTTATTTGACAGAGAGAGATAGCGAGAGCAGGAACACAAGCAGGGGGAGTGGGAGAGAGAGAAACAGGCTTTCTGCTGGGCAGGGAGCCTGATGTGGGACTTGATCCCAGGATCCTGGGATCATGACCTGAGCCGAAGGCGGACGCTTAACGACTGAGCCACCCAGGCGCCCCGGGTTAGCGATTCTGAAACTGCTTTCTGTGTATACTAGGGTTGAACAAATAAGAAAATGTAGATAATAAGAGCCAGGTTTCTCACTGTGAGAAAACCAAGTTACAAATAAGGAAAGAGGAAAGTGTAGAGTGAGTCTTGTGTTGCTGGAATGGACTCAGAGAATTAGTAGGAACTCTTAGTGTCTATAACACACACACACACACACACACATATATACAAAAATAAATACAGGTGTATGCATGCATGGGCCAATGTACGTACAAAAACATTCTTCTGTCCATGAAGAGGGCCTGGAAGCAGTGAAACCTCAGGAGCAATAAGCACACCTAGTACCCACATCTTGGTTTCTAAATTCTACTCTCTATTAAAAGAATAAGTGGCTGATTTCAGGGCTGGTATAGAGAAAAGACCAGATGAGCCTGGAGCACCTTGTGGCGCCAGAAAGTAAGGAAGTTCTTAAAAAGGCGGGGGAGGGGGGAGGGGGGAGCGGGCGGCATACTGAAGGACACAGGAATCAATCTGAAATAACTCTTAATGGTTAAAACTAGAAGAATTTGAGCAACAAGGTCAATTAGGATAGTATTGGATTATAACTCAACGAATAAAATAAGTAGCCACGAGTCTATACTCATGAAAAGTGCTAAATGAGTAAATGTGGTGGAAGGAACATGTGAAAGAATTCCATTTAATAAATGTTGGAAGTATGAGAGAAATAGGAAATCACTGTTAAAACCATAGTATTACCTTAATAATAGTCATTAAGCAAGCTCCACTAACAGATGATAAGATTAGAAGATGAAAGTCTAAGGTGAACCAGGATTTTTGCATAATCTTAAAATACCTCCTTCCAAATATTTGTTAAATACAAATAGGGAATTAGTAACTTTCCAGTGGAGAAACCTGGAGATGCCACCTTTACCAAGTGATCAAGGTTAACACCAGCAGTGAGAGAAGAGCAACGTCCTGTCCCCCTGACGTGATGCACTGGGGCACATCCCATCTGTGGAATTCTTTCTAGTAATACATCAGCTCAATTTAATCTTGAGGAAACTCCAGAACATTCAAATTGAGGGACCTTCTGCAAGGCACCTGACCAGTGTTCTTCAAGAGGGCCAAGATCATGAAAGACAAGGAAAGGCTGAGGAACTGTCACAGACTGGAGGAGACTAAGGGGACACAACAACTAAATGCAGTGTGGATTGAATCCTGGAACAGAGAAAGGACTTAAGTGGGGGAACTAAAGTTTATAGTTTTGTTCATAGCATTGTACCAATGTTAATTTCTCACATTTGGTGATGATGCTATAGCTACATAAAATGTTAACACTGGGGGAAGCTGGGTGAACTCTTTGTACTACTTTTTACATCTCTTCTGTGAGTCTAAAATTATCTCAAAATAAAAAAAAATTCAATTAACCACACCAGAGGAAAGACTGAATTATCTTTCTAATTTTTAGATAGGAAATATTATAAAATAATTGCTACATGAAGTGGAATGACAGAGTATGCTGTTCAAAATGTAGGAAAAAAACCATTATTATAGAGGGGTATAGAGCAGTTAAGTAAGCACAACATTGTTATATTTGTCAACTTCCTATATTTGTAATTTGTGGTGATTTATTTATTTTTATATAAATGTTCATTTTTGTACTTAAATTTGTATTCTTAATCTTGTGATCAGAGTCAGGCCCAGAGGGGAGGTCTATTACACAAGTTGGTTTCCGGCCCCATTCTTTCCATCTCTCCTGGCCTTTTGGCTGTGCAGGTGATTGCTTTCTCCACAGGTTTGCCCCCATTCTCCTCTATGTAATGGTGAGTTTAGCAACCTTCCTGCTCCCTCCACCCATAATTTTAACACACTCAAGATGTGTCTGCAAAACAGACCAAATGGTTAAATAAAGTTCTCAGAATCCTGCTGACCTAAGACTGCTCCTAAATTTTCTGGCTGTCCACCCAGTTGCGATTTATATCTCTTTTCTGTGTTTCATTCTCATTGGAGCTTCATTATTTGGGGTCTCCAATGATGAGAAAATATATATGCTTTTTCTTTTTTTTAGGTTATTATTTTCTGTCCTAAAAAAAATAAATATTCTCTCTTTGAAATGAAAGAAAAAGAATTCGTTCCAAGACATTTTAACCCTAACCATGACCATTATAAATATTTTGATATATCTCCTTCCTGTCTTTTTCTTACACATAGGGTTGTGAGTATGTATATTTTGAAACACAATGGTACTAATGCTATATGTACCATTTGTTTCCTGCTGACAGCGCAATGTAAATATTTTCTCACAAGGTTTTATCTAGTCTTTACATACATCGTATTAGTCAGGGTGCCTGGGTGGCTCAGTCGCTAAGCGTCTGCCTTCGGCTCAGGTCATGATCCCAGGGTCCTGGGATCGAGCCCCGCATCGGGCTCTCTGCTCAGCGGGAAGCCTGCTTCTCCCTCTCCCACTCCCCCTGCTTGTGTCTCCTCTCTCACTGTGTCTCTCTCTGTCAAATAAATAAATTAAAAAAAAAAATCTTTACATACATCGTATTTCTGACAGTACACTCTTCTGTCGAATGACTATTTTAATTTACTTAACCATTTCTGGATCACCGGATGCAGTGATGTACTTTGTTAATGAAGTATGTGCATGCATATTTGCACGCCTATGTGTGTCTGTATGTGTGATTTTTATAAGATGAACTAGGGTATGACTGCTAGAAAACCTCAGATAGGTATAAGCAATTTAGGGAAGGGCAGGGTCTCTACTGGGTCCCTGGAGTCATACCTTGGAGGCTGTGATAAGTAGGGCAGACAATGTCACCAGAAACACAGGTTTTGGTTCTAGGAAGGGTCTGGAGTTCAACTTTTTGGTTGAGCTCAATGGTTTTTCTACTTCCAGGATGAGTGTCTAAGAAGATGTTTATTAAGCACCAGGAGAAATAAAAATTAATGCAAATGTCTATTAGCCACTAAAGCCCAAAGAAGGGCAGAATGAGACATTGCAGCAGAGAGGAAATGCAATCCATAATAATGGAGCAAACAGCATGTGTGGAGACTTCCAATGAAGACAGAGACTTGCAATGTAATTAAATCAAGTCCTTGGACAGCTGAGAAGCAGGGCCGTTAATGTGCTGAAGCCCACTCTGCAGCAGAGGAGGCTGAAGATGCATTAGAGATTCGAGTCTTAGCTTCTAGTGTCTGTGGAAGCCCCACCAATCCTGTGGCGTAGTATCTCAAAGAGAATGATTGTGCTGATTAGTAACATGAGTGATACGGAGGGCTCAGATGCTGTAGATTTGCCTAAGGTAATTTGCCTAAGGAATGCAGACGGTCATTTATGTATTTGCAAAAACCAACAAGATTTTACTAAGGGAGGGGTGTTATTCAGTTCATACAACTTTGGACAGTCTGCCTCCTAAACAGTCCTTATGCTTTGAAGGATATTGGTGACATTCAAAAGTCCAGAAGTGCTTGGCAAGGAAAGAATGATGGGAACTTAAGACACATCAGCCCAGGAACTCTGTGAAAGCCAGGTAAGTGTTTGGAAGCAAGCTGACATTAGAGATAGTCAGCAAACTACCAGAGGAACCCTAAGGATTACAGGGGCTGCCACTCAGCTCAAAGAAAGGGCTTTGTATCAGAAGCCCCAGCTCTTGCCGTGTATGCCATCTTGATGCCCATGATTTCCCACAGATGTTTCTAAACAAAGCAAAAATACTCTTCTACACACATTCATAGACCCTGCCAAACAGAGAGTCGGGATTCTTCAGGGGCCTGCTCAACTGCTCAATGGAGAAAGGAAAATGAAAGAGGGGAAATTGTTCTTTTGGTGCAGAATGGTGTGGGCTGAGGTGATTCCCTGCACCATGTTGGCATCTGACAGGATGAGAGTTATTTCTGAGCCAAATGTAGAGAGGATGTCATTGCCCTTTTTAAAGTGACTGTTTTTTTCACCCAGTGGAGGCAAAATCATTATGTGGATTTATTTCCAATAAGGCAATGGTTTTCAGAAGGGAAAGGTAATAAATTCTAGTGACAAAAATCTGAAAACAGCTTTGGATTCTGTTTCCTGCCACTCCAAGAATGATGTCCCATACTTTGGTACTAAGCTTGCTAAAAAACAAAAATTCACCTGACTAAATGTGAAGAATCATGATCCCATCTGGTAGATAGAAAGGAGCTCTGAGGAGCTGTACAAAATAGATGACTTTTATCAGCAGGAGGAGGCAGGGCAAGGAAGTTTTTCTAGCAAAGAGCGGATTGTTTCAGGCAAGGTCCCCTACCTTTAGGGGACGGCAAGGGTCCATCCAGTGGATTACGTCACTAACGTTGACCAGGAAATCCAGACTGACCGGTTAAGATTCCATTCCTGGGAGAGGCTGAAACCACAGTTAGGTTAGGTATTAAGTCTCAGTTAGGTGTCATGGGCTTAGCACAAGTGATTCCATTTGGGGCCTGCTGTCTCTTTTTTAACAGGTTCTTTGTGTTCTGGGCATTTTCCATCACGTTTCTGCCAAGATTATGCTACAGTTAACCTTGTGGTTTCTAGAACATATTAGGCTCTGTCAGTCCTCTAGGTCCTGAAATGCTGATGAAATGAATGCTTTTCTCTGTCATATGCACTTTGCCTTGGGAATCTTCCATGCATCCTTCGAGATCCAACTTGACATTTTTCCCCTCAGGGAATCCCTGTATCAGACCAGACCCCAAAAGGAAACAGACAGTGTATTCACATTAGGGTGATTCCAGGAGGGTTTAATAAAGTTACCAATAGGAGGTACTATTCACAGAAGAATGGACAGGATATAGACCTGTCAGCATCCCTAGGTCCAAAGGGGTGAGAAAAGAGAGGAATTACCAGAATCCAAACTCAGAAGGGCAGAATTGTGCATGAAAGGCCATCTTGAGAAAAATCAGGCCCACTTGATCAAATGAATACTCTGGGTGCCCACTCTTTTCTTCCTCCGATCTCCTGTTGGAGTTCCCCATTAGCTATACCCAACCAGAAGCCAGAGAGGCATGGGAGTCTTGTTGAGAGCCAAATGGATCAGCCTGGGGGCAGAGAATAAGGCAGGTTGAGAAGGAAAGAAAGTGGATCCGGGGGAGAAGTAGAAAATATTCAGCTCAGTCCCCTTTTGTCCTGCAGAATTTATTGTTCTTTGTGTGAGAAGTTCATACTCTCCAAATAGCAAAGGCAAAAATTCCAGCAATTCAGTTTTACTCACATGGGAAACCTAACCTACTAACCACACTACTGATGTTCTTTATATAAAATATTTAGGGGAGTAGGGGAGAAACAAAATAATTAAGTAACGTAAAACATAGCTGTATAGTCCTTTATTCTGTAGCTTATCTTGAGGCCCATGTTGATAATCACAGCTGTTTTCTCTTACCACCGATTCCGTGTTCTCCTTTCCTTTGTCAGACCCATAGGTTGTATGGGATTCTTTCTCCTTATTGCTAAGGATTCTGAAATCTGTATTCCCATAAGGTCAGAAGTCTTAACTGTCTTGATTTTATTGTGTCCTGTTGATCAAGGCCACTGGGCTGGGGAGTAGAGAAAGGAACTCTGGTAAATACTTAGGATTTCAAACCTAATGCTTATTTTTATTGAGTATCAGCAGTCCATTTTCCACCCAGCAGTTGGGCTCATGCACATGCATACCAGCCATTGGAATAACTCCTTTAAATTCCTTTTTGTTAAGTAGTATGAGAAGCCCAGATTGGTTAGGGGGAATCTCAGCTTTCATTTCTTTGGAACCATGACTTACAAACCCATTGACCCCAAAGCTATGGGAATGGGGAGCAAAAATTCTCTAAGTGAGTTAAGGGAAATAATAAGAGAACTACTCACATTTCTACTACTAGTTTCTTTCTTTCTTTTTTTTTTTAATTCTTATGTTAATCCCCATACATTACATCATTAGTTTTAGATGAAGTGTTCCATGATTCATTGTTTGTGCATAACACCCAGTGCTCCATGCAGAATG
>NC_138377.1:90614590-90650330 GCF_054177405.1 Leptonychotes weddellii | reverse complement strand
TCTTGAAACTCTGTTATTAGACACATGTATTTAGGACTGTTATGTCTTCTCTTTGAATTGACCCTTTGTCATTATAAAATGTCCTTTTTAATCTCTGGTCCTTGTTTTGAGGACCATTTTGTTATCTGTAAAGCCACACATGATTAATTTTTGCATGTGTAATATTTTCCATCCAGGACTTTGAATTTTTATGTGTCTTTATATTTAAAGCATACCTCTTATAAACAACATGTAGTTTGATCTTTATTTTTTATCTAGCCTGACATTCTCTAGCATTGAATTAGTCTTAATCCACTTTCAGTTAATGAATTATCAACATGATAGACTTTAAGTCTACTATTTTGCTATTTGTTTTCTATTAATTGTATTTCAGTATTCTATTTTACTTCCTTTATTGATTTTTTATTTTTATCACTCTTCTATTTTTTCTTCATGTTTGCTCTAAGGATTACAATATACATTCTTAGCCTATTACAATGTACCATGAATTAATATTATATCACTTCACCTATAATGTAATTAACTTATAATAGGATGCTGCCATTTACCCTATTCCATTTTTTGTGCTATTGTTGTCATATGTTACTTCTATGGTATAAATTAATAATACATTTTAATTGTCTTTTCAAAGGACACGTATTTTAAATAAATTAGTCTTTTATATTTTACTCACATATTTGCATTTCTGTTGCTTTTCATTTCTTCATGTAGGTCCATGGTTCCCTCTGGTATAGTTTTCTTTTAATCTGAAGGACTTCCTTTAACATTTACCGTAGCATAGGTCTGCTGATGATGAATTATCTCACTTTTATTTCCACTTTTATTTTTGAAGGATACTTCTACTGAATATAGTATTCTAGGTTGGTGGGTTGTTTTATTTTAACATTCTAAAGATATCATTACATTGTCTTCTGGTTTGCACTATTTCTATTGGGAAGGCAGTACTTACTTTAATCATTATTCCCTGTAGACAGTATGTGCTTTTCTTTGGCTACTTTTAGGATTGTCTCTTCATCTCTGGTTTTTACCTATTTGTCTCAGATGTATGTGGCTGTGGTTTTCTTTACCTTCTTCCTACTTGAGTTTGTTGAACTTCTTGTATAGGTTGATATTTTTCATCAAATTTAGATAAATTTTAGCTATTATTTCTCCAACTCTCTTTTGGCCTTAATTTTTCTCTCCTTTACTTTTGAGACTCAAATTATATGTATATTAGCTTGATGTTTTCGCACATGTCACTGAGATTCTGTTCATTTTTTTTCAGCCTTTTTTTTCTGTTTCAGTTTTGATGGTATTCAAGTTGACTTTCTTTTTCAGTGTCAGATTTATCTGTGAGCTCATCCAGTGAATTTTTTTCTTTCAGTTATTAGATTTTTTTAGCTCTAGAATTTCCAGTTTTTTAAATCATTTCCATTTATTTACTGAGCTCCCCAGTAATGTTCACTCATTATGTCCATATTTTTAAAAAGTAATTAAACATAATAACTATTTTGAATTCTTTGCTAATTTAAAATCTCTGTCCTTTCTGCCATTTCTGTTGCTTTTTACCCCTAGTTATGGGTTAGATTTTCTGTTTATGCATCTAATATTTTTTAATGATGTGCTGAATATTGTTGAGAGATTGCATTTCATTGTCTTTCTTTAAAAGAGTTTTGTTTCTACAGGCAGTGAAACAAATGATCAGATTGGTTTGATGCCTTTGAGCTTTATCAGTAAGGTTTATAAAAGCAAATTTAGATGAGCCCTTACTACAATTGGCTAGAGTCCCAGTTGAATGACTGGGAGTATTAGGCAAGGTCTTTAAACTCTGGCTATTCAAAATTCCTTTTTTTTTTTTTTTAAGATTTTATTTGTTTATTTGACAGAGAGATACACAGCGAGAGAGAGAACACAGGCAGGGGGAGTGGGAGAGGGAGAAGCAGGCTTCCCGCTGAGCAGGGAGCCCAATGTGGGGCTCGATCCCGGGACCCTGGGATCATGACATGAGTCGAAGGCAGACGCTTAACGCCTGAGCCACCCAGGCACCCCAAAACTTCCTGTGTTTTGCACCACTATGTGACTTCTGGAATCTCCATGTAGGTTATATTGCCTGAGCATATACAGCTTAGTACATGTTCTGAGCATCTACAACTTAATATTCTGCTTAAGGGTTAAGGGGATCCCTCTGTGGGTTTCTGGAACTCCTCTGGGCAGCTTCTTCTTCTGTGTTACCCTGTACTACGAATCAACCTACTTCATCAGTCCCAAATTTCAGTCTATACCTGTTCAACTCATCAAGACCTCAAGATCTGCTTGCAAACTACCTCCCTACTTTGTTGTGCAGAAACTAACTGGGCAGAAATATGGGTGGTAGTGGTGATCACCACATAGATTTTTTGGTCTCTCCAGGATGACAGTCCTGTGCTATTTTCCAGTGACTTAAAATAACTTATTCATGTTTTTGTCTAGTTTGAGAGTTGTTTACAACAGCAGGGATAGTCTGGTACCAAGTATACCCTCATGATTAGAAGCCGAAGTCTCACTTACTTGTTTTTTACCAAGTTCAACCTATTATTTAAAGTAGGTGGAGGTTAACTAAATCCAACTGCTGTTCCTTCTCACTCTCCTTAAAACAAGTCAAAAACATATGTGTCCAACTAAAATTTCAAGGGCTAAGATTATGAAATATATGTAATTAATACTATTGCACTAATAAATTCTATTCTGAAAACATAAACAGACATTTAAGCTTGAATTTGGAGTTTGGCATAATAATTTTTAAAACTCTTCAAGGAAGAATTTTTAAAACGCAAACCAGTAGCTCTCTATAGATTAAATATTGGGAGCTGTGTTTCTTTTTTCCATTTGGAAGCATTGATTTCTTCTCTTTCTCGGTTTTTATGTGATGCACTGATTGACATGACTGCCTTAGGATGGCAAGTCCACTGAATTTCATTTTTTATCGTCCCCAAACATCTTGATTCAGGCCTCAGAGTCATTGATTGATTACAATGCTGTCCTGAACATTGTGATGGGTTGTTTTGTTTTAAAATTTAACCTCTGTGGGTAAAGTGAAGAGGTGTCTATTATTTTGTAGACCTATTTTTAAGTGGCTACCTCTGTGACTCCTTATTCAGACTTCCATAATTTGTGATTTGTGGTTCTTTAGGCAAGTAACTAGCAGAAGTTCATCTCTCTTAGATAGCTCTTTCTTCTTGATAGAGGCAAAGAGTTTTCAGGAAGCAGAGAACTCCCCTCCTCATTTTCTCCAGGTCACATGACATGCAGGGGCATTCAAGGTTAACATGTCACAGAATATGGCTCTGAAGATTTAACCACATTCTTTGGCTTCCCATTAGTACACCAAGTGAGTGGAGCAAAAGCTGAGCTGAGCACGGCCTGAGCTCAAAGATTATAGAAAGAAAACTTGTAGGAATCCCCCCCTTATACTCAAGTTTTGCTTTGTCTTTGCCAAATGTTCATCTCCTTTGTCCAGGTTTGAGGACTACTTCTCAGCTTCTTGCTAGCCACTCATCTAGGACTAGGTATGTCTTAGGCCTAACATAGAGAGTATCTCATGTGATTTCAGCTGTTTTTCTCTGGTAGAAGGAGCTGGGATATGTAGACAGGATATGTAGATAGTAAATAGGAATCTGGTTATATTTTAGTATCATTGACTTGGCTATACTTGGTCAGGTTTTCTGTTTTTTCTATATTTCTTTTTTTTTTTTTAAAGATTTTATTTATTTATCTGAGACAGAGAGAATGAGAGAGACAGAGAGCACATGAGAGGGGGGAGGGTCAGAGGGAGAAGCAGGCTCCCTGCCGAGCAGGGATCCCGATGCGGGACTCGATCCAGGGACTCCAGGATCATGACCTGAGCCGAAGGCAGTCGCTTAACCAACTGAGCCACCCAGGCGCCCTTTCTATATTTCTTGAGAATACTAAAGCTACATTTCTTTAAAGAGTAGTTCCCAATTCAGACTTTCTCCTTAGTTAATCTACTTGAATTAATGACATTTTGATGTATTTTAATTTTGGGACTCAAAACAGGCACTTTTTTTCTTTTTCAGTTTTCAGTGCAATATAGATTGTTCAATAGTTGCACAAAGAAATTGTAATATTCATTTAATGTTAAAAAATGCTCTTAGGTAATGTTTAGGATCTAATGATGTAATGCTCTTAGAATTCAATGTTTTCTAATTCCATATATGAGTAATCTACAAATATGAGAAGCTCAGGCATCCATCTATGTTGTGATGCTCTTAACTCACTGTCCTGGGATATACTCTTGGGAACAGCTTTGCATGGAAAACAGTGGAATGGGAGGACTAAAGAATTCCTCTGATTTTTCACACGTAGGAATATATGATCTGTCAGACCCATTTGCTCTTAGGAGGTCTCATAATGACCTGGTAGTACAAGGGAAGTTGAGATTTCCCTGAGTATTCCTGTATTCATACATTTTTCCTCCCTTTCTGCTATGAAGGTTTGTTAGGATTCTTGCCTCAGACAAAAGGTTATCTAGTCTTTTAAAAAAATTTCCTATTTTTTGGAACTGGTAGCAATCTTTAACTTCCTACATGCAAAGAAAGAGAAAAGGAGACTCCTTTTTTTTTTTTTTTTAAAGATTTTATTTATTTATTTGACAGAGAGAGACATAGTGAGAGAGGGAACACAGCAGGGGGAGTGGGAGAGGGAGAAGCAGGCTTCCCGCCAAGCAGGGAGCCTGATGCGGGGCTTGATCCCAGGACCCTGGGATCGTGGCCTGAGCTAAAGGCAGACGCTTAATGACTGAGCCACCCAGGCGCCCCAAAAGGAGACTCTTTAATAATAAAATAATAATAACTAAATTTAGAACAACAAGTCTGAATTCACAAAGGCTTTTCTAATGAAAACCTTAAAACAACCCTGGGAGGCAAGCAACATTATTATTATCACCATTGTACAGAGGAGAAATGGAGGTTTGTAACCATATTATACAAGGATATTACAGAATGTAAAAATGAGAATGGCTTTACAAATGAGTAGAAAGATTTTGAAATTTTGAACATTAAATTTGCTTTTGATTTATCTATGGGACTGGAAGGGATCTGTGAGGTTCAGCTCAGTAATCTTATTTTTCCTAGACCCAGGGAGCTAGGGAGCTTCCAACACTTGAAGGACTCTCCAGTATCACAGCTGGAACAGGGTGCCCTGGTTAGAAAAGCTACCTCCAGGGCAGAGTGGACTATCCGCGTTCCCAACTAGCATTTTTCAGCACTTCTGTTCAGACTGGACAAAGGAAGACAGCTTGGTTCGTTGAGGGCACAGTAAGGGCAGGTATTTCCTGCCCTAAAATCACTTTTGCTCTAAGGCATTGGGTCTTTGAAGACCCTCATTAAATTGCAACTCTGTGGTGTGGGAGGGGAAAGACACAGAGGCAGTAGGCTCCATGATCACACCAGCATGAATTAGGTCATCTAATTGGTTTGCTCTTACCTTGCAGTAGGACTTCCAAGGTGACAGCTGCCTGGGCTGGCACATTTTTTTGGGCAAGAAAGGAAATGAAAGGCTATAGTGCACAGAACTGAGGAAAGTGAATTTAACTGGAGCACCATGATGGACAGTCCTGGAGAGTTCAACAGGTATTGCGCAACAGGGTTTGGCATGTTGGGAGAACACCAGGCTTTACTCAGTTCTGCACAGGGCTAATTCTCTTTGGATCTTTCAGTGTGACTCTAGGGACTGATTGATCATTCATTCATTTGTTCATTCATTTATCAAGCATTCTGGATTTACTTTTTCTCAAGGAATTTTGCCGAGCCTGTTGTAGTCAGAGAAGATTAATTAATTAAGCCAGTGTCACATTATTATGTTCCAAATGTAGACACAATGCTAGGCACTGAGAGAACACAAAGATGAAAGTGACATAGTCCTTGACCTCAAAGAGTCTGCAGTCTAGTACACAAATAAATACAATGGTATAAAAGGGAGTCAGATGTAGATACTCAAGAAAATATACAGAACGTATTATAAAATCTGGAGAAGGAGAATTTTTGTGCAGCTCTGTGTAAGGAGGAGTTAAAGAAGGGTCCATAGAGGAGGTAGCATTTGAACTGGCCCTTGAGGAGTGATAAGAACATCACTCACAAACTCATATCTTCAGGTCACTTGTCTCCCTTGAGTCCACACTCCTATGTCCAACTGCTTGGTCAACATCCTCATGCAGATATCAAATAGGAGTCTCATACCTGACATGTTTATAATTAGACTTGTGATCTTACCACCCCAAACTGGCTTGTCCCCCACTCTTACTCATCTCAGTGACACGAACTCCATTCTTCCAGTTGGTCAGGGCTTTTCTCTTCGCCTTAATCTACCCCTTTCATTTTTTGCCAAAACCACAGTTTTTGCATTCAGTAGATTATTGCTGTGTGAGACATAGACTTTTTGATATGTTAATGAGACTGATAAATAGCTAATAAGGACTCAATAGTATTTAAAGAACATGTTTTACACTGTTAAGACAATCCATCCAGAGTCTTTCTTATCTGAACCCAGGACTTTAAACATAGCTGTATTTTATAGGGGTTAATACATTCATAAGACTTGTGTCACCCTTGACAATTTTACCAAGTGTAATCTCAGTGTGCATTTTCATTTGATTTCATAGTAAGAACATTGGCACAGATGTTTTTATTTTTCTTATTCCATAGACAAGGAAGCTGAAGGAGAATGAGTAGCTCACCCATGATATTACAGCTAGTCCAAAGAAGAGCCTGGACTTACAGCCTGGCCCTGAACACTCCTGGGCAGCTCGGCATCTCCAGGCAATCAGTGCTTCAGTCTGAGTGGGGGAATGGATGTACATTACTCTGGAGAGGAAGTTTGGGACTCACTTACAGAGACCTTGAATGCCACTCAATAGTTAGGACTCAGTCTTCTAAAACAGATTTCCTGGGGCGCCCGGGTGGCTCAGTCGTTAGGCGTCTGCCTTTGGCTCAGGTCATGATCCCAGGGTCCTGGGATCAAGCCCCACTTCGGGCTCCCTGCTCCGCGGGAGGCCTGCTTCTCCCTCTCCCAGTCCCCCTGCTTGTGTTCCCTCTCTCGCTGTGTATCTCTCTCTGTCAAATAATAAATAAAATAAAAAACAAAAAACAAAAAACTGGGATTTCCTGAATAGGACCCACTCCTTCCAGGAATATGCTAGGCAGTCCAACTGGGCACAGCAAAATATTAAAACTTCTATTCAGATTTGTAAACCGTCTCTAACTGCTATCTTTATTAATGTTTTATCATATGGTAATGTATTTCCAGAGTAACACATGAATTGACACACACGTGTATTTCTATCTCAAAATTGTTTTTATTGATGGAGTGAAGTGGCACGTTTTGAACAAGACAGTATCATAATGACAGTAGTTCTTAGGGAAAAGTAACTGTGGGTACCATCGCTGGGGACACAGAGAGAGCCCCATGCACCAGGGTTCCTGAGCACACCAACCAGTCTGGTCTGCATGGGAAGCATAAGTGAGATGAAGCAAGTGAAAGCACCCTAAAAATAGAAAATAAACAAGATGGCATACCAAAAGATGCAAACAGGATTTGTCTTTAAAACTGCCTAACAGCTGATGCTAGATTCTTGGAAATCGAGGACTCTGTTAGAGGCTAAGAGGAGAAGCTTAAAAAATAAGATGAGGAACTTGGAAGCGAGGCTGAGGAAACCCTTTTCAGATCTGACTGAGCAGATTTTGAATTGTTTATTTACTTGGCATTCCTACTGTCTGTTTTAGAATCATTAGAGCCTTATGTAGAAAAATAAAAACACTTTAGAAAGTGGAGCTGTGCTTTGAAACACCCAAATGAGTTTTTAAGGCTTTACCTTTTTATACAGGATAGCATTTATCATTCTGTGGTCCAGTGCTGATAAAACATTAGCAGAAAGGCACATGGTGTAGGAAATAGCTGTGTGAAGAAATTGACTACCCAAGCATTAATAAGCAGGAGGTTCCATTTGTTCTCAACCCCCTCGAGCTTCAGTGTTTTTTTATGCCCAGAAGCGAAGGCGACATTTTTCTGTTTTTCAGAACTGAGCTGAACCTGTGTTTCAGGAGCTCTGGCTTGAAAAGCTTTTATTCTACAAGGAACAAAGTGGCAAACTTTCTAATTTAGTTAAAATTCCTGTAACTTAAGAACCAGCTAAAAAGGATCTTGGTGCAGAACAGTCTGTTTGCCAGAGTGAGGACTCCACTGGCGTGACAAGTATTTTTAGGGAGAGCGCTTGCCGGCAGCCTTCTAATGAAAGGCACAGCACAAGCACCCCAAATGCCTGCCCCCTTTGTCCAACGCAGACTGGAGAGAAGGGCGCTTTTACCATCACGTTTTCTTTAGTTCAGAGATGCTGTTGCATATGGTTCGAACGCTGCGAAGTTCCATGGAGGGGAAAAATGCCTTTTGCACACCCATGGCTTAAGGTGGTTGTCGGTTGGTTAGAAATGATCAGTTCTTGGCTCAAGGAGGGTCGTATGGACAGACATCAAATCTTACCTAGGAGTGTAACTGAAGAAAGTACTGAGTAAACCTGAGGCCCTGTAAATAAGTGAAATTCAAACTTGTCTTGGAGGAAATAATGCGCTGGTTGTTATGAATGCCTTTGTCGAAGGCAAGAGATTTTTTTTTTTTTTAGAACAAAGGATTTTATGTAAACAACAGAAATAAACAAGACATTCCTCACTGGCTGCTTCAGCTTTGGGGTTCCTGTGGTTGGGCTTCTGGCAAGGAGAATTCTGGCTGCAAGAGGAGAGGGCCACAGGGGCCCTGAGCTGGGTGAAGGTCAGGAGACCTGGGTCTGCTTTGTCTCTGTCAAGAACTCACTGCTGGGTGTGACCTTGAGCAAAAGCTTCTGCTCTCAGACCTCAGTTTCTTTTCCTGTGAGGGGGTGCTTTTCAAGGCTCTCTCCAGCTCTCAGAGTGTGATTCTGTACCTATAGTTTTCCACGTTTCTCCTTTTTTCACTAGACAATATGAGAGTAACTTCTTTCATCCAGAGACAGAGCCCTGCATGGTTCTGGCCCTGTGCCTTCCCAGTGGGGCAGGCTGAACAGGGACAAGCACCATTTTCCACTGAGTCACACTCACCTTCGACTGTAGGCTGCACCCTTATGTTACATACCACTGAGAAGAAGAACACACAATCCACCTGTTAAACTTTGGCTGTCAATTGTGGGACGCATCCTGATTTCAAAAAAAATTTTTTTTTTAAAAAGGTAATGATGTGCAGGTAAGGATGATGATGATGAGGATGATGCAATGTAGGCATTGAGTGTAGAGTAGTAATTGGTAGAACAGGTGCTCAGGGAAACACCAGAAGGAGGGGCAGTTATCCTGCCTGGGAAAGGTGTGGTCGAAAGTCTTTCAGAAGGCTTCTGGGAAAGGTGTGGTCGAAAGTCTTTCAGAAGACTTCTGATTTAGCTGAGAGGCAGTGTGGCGTTGGAACTCAGACTGCTTGAGTTTCATTGCCAGCCGTGCCACTTACTGGCTGCAGGACCTAAGGCAAGTTTCTTCATCTCTTTGTAACTCAGTTTTCTCATCTGTAAAATGGGGTATAAGAATAGTAATTGCCTCATAGGATTATTGTAAGGATTAAATTAATGAGTATATGTAAAATACGTGGGACAGAGCCGGGCACTTAGTAAGTAAGCACTTCCTGAATGTTACTATAGACGTGATTATGTGATTATTGCCTGGCCATCCACCCCCCTCCAGACTGTGAGCTCTAGGAAATAGCGAACAGGCTCATTTTGCCCCCACTTGTCGTACTGATCTGTGCCTGCAATATAGTAAGTGCCTATCTGTGCCTGCCGTATAGTAAGTGCCCAATAAAGGAATTTGCTATTTGCTATCCCCTTTTGGCTAGTATTCCCCTTTATCCATGATAGTATGGCCCATTCAGTGGCCTCCCAATGCTCTTCCAGGAAATGAGCATGATGAAAACCTACTGAAATTAGTTTTGGTACACTTAGCAAATGTCTCACAGAACTATACTCGAAGGTCCTTGCAAATGATGGGTGTCTTTGTCTTATCAGTCTGTAGACTCTGGCCTACTAATGAGGACAAAAGTAGATGCTAGAAATAAACGAATAAAAAGACCCGCTGTTCCCACAGCTCAACTTTTTCAAGGCTCTGCTGATGGGAAGGCAGATGATGTCCTTGAGCGACTCCACAACCCAGATAAGGCTGGCTAAGACAAAGGGACTGTCCCTGCTTTGACAAATGGGACTGACCTTCTAGTCCTGGTAAAACATTCGGGTTTCAACAAAGTCTGTATCAGGTGGGAGATGATATATGGCTGGAAGTATGTAAATCCACAGGCAGGTGTTAACTGGTTGCCTTGTTATGCAATTAACCCACAATTTACAAGCACATCCCAGAAAGAAGGAAAGTTGTATTTGCCATCTCTTCTGGGTTTTTAGTTAAGTGGCTGTATTAAGAAACACTTCTGAAAAAGAAAGATTCATTAGTCGTAGATTCTAAGAGTCTCTATCTGAATTAAGATTCTGTAATTCAGCTTCAGATAACACTTGTCTAAACACAAGATGAGTCAATTAGCAGAATTAGAGGGATATCAAGCTTTCTTTGTATGTTTTCATTGGTGCTACCCCCAGCAGTCAAGGAAGGTAACTGCAGAAGTGTATTTATCAGGCCGGAAGTGAAGTGGCAACTGAGAAATGAGAATTTCATAGTTAATTTGAGTCGCAGGAAGAAAAGAGATTGTATATTATTTGGTTCTCTGTCCTCAGTTTCAGATAGAAGCTTGCTTTCCCATCATCTTTTTGTCTGATCCAACATGTCAGCTTGGTTCTCTAAGAAACTAATCCAAATCCCTGTATTTTTCCAAGCTTGCAATTCTATGTCACTATATTGCAGACACTTGAAATTTTGAATTACTAATTGAAATTTTGATTCAGTTTGTCGAAATGAGGGCCTTGGAGGACATGATAAGTATCTTTGAATAGTTGAAGGTCTGTCATGCGAAAGATGAAAAACGTTCTGTAAGGGTGTAGAACAAGGGACGGATGCGGCAGAGGGAGTTTTTAATTCATTGTAAAGATGGATTGTTTATCAGTCAAGGATGAGCGAAAATCAAATGGGAAATCCCAGGAGATGGGGCTTTCCCATCCCAGGGTAATCCTTGGATTTGCCAGTCGTTAGTGCTGTTGTCAGTCCCTGGCTTTCCTCTCCTTCCAGTCACTTGGAAAACTGACATTCCTGGCCTCCTTGTGGTTGAGCGGGGCCTTGTTGTTGTCCAGAACCGACCTCTGTGCTTCCGAGCCAAAATATAATGTGCAAACAGAGTTTGGAATAAAAAGGAACAAATAGCTCTATTGCTTTGCTGGGCAAAGGAGGCAGCAGCAGGCTAAGACCTACAAAACTGCAAGCCGGTCCCGAGGAAGGGGTCGGGGTGGGGGGGTGGGGGTTGGGGTGGTTTATAGGGAAGTGGAGGATCTGGCTGGTTTCAATAGGAATTGTGTACCTGCTGTCAGACACATTGGTCATGTCTGCAGGGTGGTACTGAGTTCATGAAACAAAAGGCTAATAAGGGAGGAGGGGAGGTTTGCATAAAAGAGGAAAAAGGTTACTTAAAGTTGAGCTTTGCTGAAACATTAGTGCAGCCATTTTGATTTTTGTTCAACTTTATGCTTTTAAGCGATTTTAGTGTGACTTGTTCCTACTGTTTGGTCTAGCCCATACTATTAAATTGCCCAGGATGAAATCCCAAGAGTTCTCTTCCCCTGCCAATGTAATCTAGAAAACATGGGCCTAGACCGCGTGCCTATCCACCTGATTCCCAGGGAGGTAACCATGAGTAGAGACTCCTTGTCATCCTGCACTGAACATATAGCAAAAAGGAGAGGTACATGTTATTTTAAGCTACCGTAGCATAACCTAACTCATCCTGAATACGGATTTTGTGCAGTTATCCTTGGGCAGCAATAGGATCAGGAAGGCAGATCCCTCCCCCAGCCTCAGGGTTGGATTGTCATTGGTCACAGCCAATCGTGGCAATCCCATTTCCCTTTTCCAGAGGAAAAAAATCCCCAACAGCTGGCCACATGACCGCATTCTGACTGATGAGAACTAAGGGAGGTCTTGGATTGGAGAGACTTTGAAGATTTTCCTTCCTGATAACAAGAGGGAAAAGAGCAAGGAGAGGAATTATTTTCTTCCCGCTTTTGATTGTTTCCTATGAGATCATGACACCTGAAGGGGGAAGGGAAGACAGTCCACACGGAGAGGGTGGTACACCTGTGGAATGCATTATTCCAGGGGGCTGCACAGGTTGTGTTCACGAAGTCGAATCCCCACTTCCTACATCCTCATCTAGCCAAATGGTACTCCCACTTGTATGTCTCACAGGCTCTAATATCTTATGTTCAAAACCTGCTCCTCCTCGTGGGATCCCTGTCTCAGCTAAGGGAGCCATAGTCCTCCCTGGTGTCCAAATCAGGAACCTGGGAATGACCCTGCTTCTGCCTCTGCCTCGTCAAGTCCCTTACATTTCCCAAGTCCATCATTTCCTGTCCATTCCCACTGCTTCTGCAAAGCCATCAGCACCACTGCAGAGGGCTGTTTAGCTGACTAGTTTGCCTAAAACCTAGCTCCCCTCCAGCACGGGTCCAAATCATAGCCAGAGGTATCTTTCTAAAATAAAGTGATCACATAAGGCCCTTGCTTAAAACAACTTCAATGACTTTCTAATATCCCCTGGATAAAGCCCCAAATCCTTGGCCAAGTTTATAAGACCTTTCATGGTCTAGCTCTGGCTATATCTCTAGTCTCAATTTAGGCCATTCCCACTTGTCACCTTTGTTCCGTTCTTAACTACATTCTCTACAGGTCACAGAATGCTGCATGCTGTCTTGCTTCCATGCCCCTTGCACATGCTGGCCTGTTTTCTTAGAACTATCCTTCTGCTTCTCTTCCCCCTCCCTTGCCCAGCTAACTTCACATCTTCTTGAAGGACTTCCATCCTTCCTTCTCATAGAAGTTATGTTCTTCTAGAAGCCTTGCTCACTTCCTCAGTGCTGGCTGAGCTGCCCTTCTCGGTGCAAACAGCACACTCTTTTGCTCTCACCATCTTAATCTTTTTTTTTTTTTTTTTTTTACCACTGAGTTATTAATTTCCTATTAGTCTTCTGTTTCTCCTACTAGACCGTAGCCCCTTGAGGGTGATGACTGCCCTTTCCATCTTTGGAAATGTGCCAACATATATTAGGTTCTCCATGAAGTGTTGTGCATGCTATCATTATATGCCTCTTTTCTAGACAGAAGAAAGAGTCCATGCATATGGGTTCTGAGAATACTGCTGTGGTGATGAGCCAAGGGATTGATGGTATGAGACAGGGATGATGGCAAGAGAGACAGCTTGGGTTAGACAGGCTCTGGGTCTGGAGTGTAAACCAGGCAAATAGCATGTACATGATGAAACTAGAAGTCAAAATAGGAGCAGGAATAGAAGCTCAAAAGGCATGATCAGGGCCTGGGAAACTAGCCAGCTGGACAGATCCTGGGCAGAAGCCCTAGGAGGAGAGAATACCCAGGTTGAGGTACTGAAGGCCTGAAACAGGGGCTAGGGGCTGTCTGTGAGCACAGAGCCAGGAAGAAACTTGTTTTCTTTAACATGGAGAACTTAGCTGACCTGAGGGAGATGTAAGGTAGAGCAACAAAAGCAGCCTGTGTTACATTGAAGAAAGCTGGCTCCGTAACCATGCATATAGCTGTGAATACCCTGCCTCTGTAGACTATGGACCCCAAGACCCTTCATGCTGCAGTAGATTAGACCTTGGGTTATCAGCAAGCAGACCGTGGGAGGCAGAGCTTGGTTCTGGTTAGAGGAGGAGGAGAGCTGTGGTTCCAGCCTTGGCCAGCCTCCGGAAGGAGCAGTACTAAGAATCATCAGCACACACAGGATCCTTTGGAGTGAGGATGTCCCTGGTTTCTGCTACAGATTCACAAAAATGGTTCATATTGGTGATGGATCCCTGAAGATCCACAGATCTGAGTGAAGAGTTAATAAATTCGGAGAAGCAGAACTGGACTTTATTGGAGGAGAAATTTATTAAGTAGTGAGTATGGACCATAAAGGCAGAAAGGACACTTTGCCCAAGTCAAGGTATACCAAAATCACACCTTGGAATTTCATGTGGACATCTCCCTGTCACCAGAACTTAGAATCCCCATGAGGTAGTACAGGCTTGTTTCCCGGTCTTTTCTAAGACTTAAAGGTGGCCCAGGGGTTTAGAACCATGTCTTCCTGCTGAATTCAAGCAACTGGTACCCAAATGATGAGTTAGAGTCTTCTAAGAATTGTAAGGACAATAGAGAAACCTGTCTCTTGGCTCTCCATTGCCTTAATGGGGCCATGGTGGCCTTCACAGTTGTTTTCAATCTCCTCTATGTCTAGACCTTTGCCCTGCCCACTTCCATAGGCCAGTCCTACCAGGCTACTCTATGGTTCCATTACTTTATCTTTATTTTCATTTTATAGAATGAAACTTCCCTTGAGTGACCCTGCCCCCCTCTCTGTCTCTTTGTTCCTGATCTTTAGCCTTGTTATTTCTTTTCAGTAGTGATGAGTCATCCTTCATGGGGGCATGAAGATGAAGCAAAATACCACAGTGGGTTTGCATAGATGGGGTTCACGCTCCACAAATGCTTTTTCCATGTACAGTCAAGCAAGTCAGACTTGTGAACACCACTGAATTTAGAATTAAACTTAATATTCTTTGAGTCTTTCTGTCCCTGGGAGAATTTCTTCACAAATATATATCAAATCATTGTTTTTCCCTTGTTTCTGACTTTTAAAAGAGACCTAGTATTTTGGCATGTAACCCACTCAGCTCATATTATTTTCTGTTGTCCTTAAGAATAGCATGAACTCTATCATACTGCATGAAGACTTCGTAACAAGTGAAGGAATTTTATGACAAGCAAGGAAATGTTTACTGACCAGTCATTAACAGTGACATGATATGGGCTGAGAGGAGCCTGCCAGTGAAAACACAGAATGGTCAGCTTCACTTCACCAGGCCTTCACTGTGTGCCTCCTGGGCCCAGCACTCCATTTCTAGAAGACGGTATATTTTTTGGAGAAATGAACAATATTCACAATACGGTCAAAGGGACTAAATCTGCAAAACAGAAGTTGTCATCTAACACATCACTCACATCCAAGGACATCGAAGCGGGAGTATCAGGGCAGTGGCCAGGGAATAACCTCAGGTTGAGGGTAGAAAGGATTTCTGAGCTAGAAAAAGTTTCTTCCATCAGTGGGCTGCAAGGACTCTAGCCTTTAATACCAACAATGAAGGGACATGGCCCCAACAATAATAACACAGCATAAATTCTGTATGCTGTTCTGTTCTAAGAAACCTCCATATTGTATCTCCCTGTAATCCCTGCAGTAACCCCATGAAGTAAGCATTATTATCACATCCACTTTTTTTCCCAATTTTTTTTTATTTTAATTCCAGTTAGTTAACATACAGTGTTATATTAGTTTCAGACATCCAATATAGTGGTTCCGTTAGATGAATGGAACTGAAGCACAGAGAAGTTGAGTGGCTTACCCAGCTAGAAAGTAGCTGAGCTGGGATTTGGACCCAGACAGTCTGGCTGCTGCACAGAGGATGAGATCAAAACCTTTAAGTTTTGACTTGGTAGTCCATTTTCTGTCCCATCTGAAGCAGCTCTTTGTTTCCACTAACAAACACATATAGTGACACTCATTGAAAGCTAGATGCCAGTTTGCATTGTTTGAGATTTCACTGGTCTGGAGTTTGGGGGAAAGTCCCTAGAAGATGCATGGTAGACATGGCAAGTTGGCCTTGGAATGAGCCAACCATAGGGAATTAATTTTCTGAAGTCAGTAGAGTCCATGGGCCAAACTGAAAATTGGGACCTAGTTAAGCTTAAGCTCCTCCCCTTAGAACTTCCTCTCCCACCTGGGCCTGTCCAGCTGGTAACTTTTGGCTCTGTGTGTTTGGTGAAGCATATGTGTGAAAAGACCAGTGTTTCCTTGCATTTTTATTCAGAGGGAAGTGAAAGGGAAAGATTGGAAATTGAAAAAAGCACAGTCCTCTTGTTGGGGCAGATCAGCCAAAGGAGGAGCCAGAGTTCTTCTGCTCATACCCCCACCACACTTGCTCCCACGATCTTCCCAAGCCCCCTCTGAGCCTTGGCATTATTGGTGGGGCCCTCTCCCTGCATTTCAGCTTGCCATAATCCCACACATTTCCAGGGCCTACCTCAAGGCTGCGCTCCTCTGTGAGTCCCTCCTGGTCCCCCAGTCTTCCTCCCCTCACCCTTCCTAGAGCCCCTTAGCATGTTCAGAAACAGAGAGCTCTGAGGCATGGTTTGCTTCCTATTGTTGTACAATTCTGCTCTGTACCAGTATGGAAAGTACTAGAAGATGGAGATTGTGATTTTGACTTGCTCCCCCAACTCCTCCACTGTACTGGCCCACTGTCTACTGTCTACTGGTCAGTGTTGCATTGTAATCCTCACATTTCAGCACAGGGTTTATAATCTCTGGATTTGGGGTGGCGGGGGGAGACAAAAGAGAGGTTTGAGAGGAAAAAAAGGTGACATGCTTTGGGAGAAGAGAGATGCTTTCCTAATAAAAGATAAAATGGCCAAATGGGGGTAGGCTTGTGCCCCTGAGATAAGAGGAAAGGTCATTTATTTAAATGGTAAATGGCTAGAAATGCAGATCGGATTTATAAGGCGCCTACAAATCCATAAAGAAGCTTGCACACAGATGCATGCATAATAATCCCGAATTGGCTATGAAATTTATCTTCATGAGTAAAGAGAGGAGGGATTGTTGATCCTGTTATGATTTTTACCCCATCTTTCCAAAGAAGACAGGATTAATACCAAGAGAGATAAATCATGATGTGATTTTTGTATATATGCACAAAGCAAACACAATGAATATTTGATTTTCTTCAACTTCTGCAGGGCTAAATCAATTTGAAGAGATAATGGTAGAGGATTAAGTTATTGGAACGTGTGTAACTATAAAGTTTTGAATACAGTTAACTCAAGTTATTACAATTTCAGTATAACATCTGTTATCGTTGAAATAGCAGATGTGTTGTGTATTGTGAAACTAAGGGAAAATTGGATAGGCACACATTTTTCAAAAGAAAACCAGGCTCATATTAAATTATTTCTGAAATGCAACACTGTAAAAATTATTGCAAAGGGTAGACTAACTGAAAGGGTGTCCTCAAAATGAGGCTATATCACAAATAATGCTGTTAATAGAAAGTCACCTTAAAATACGAGGCAAGTAAAATGTTATATGAATTCTTGTGTTACCAAAGTAGAAAGAAGGGAAGTTAACATACTGAAGGACTTAGAAAAATTTTAAAGCCACAGAATGGAAAATAGCAATTCCTAAAAGTGGGTGTGGCGTAAAGAATGATGATTTCCTAACTCTGTGGTCCGTGCTCAGTGCCGGTCATTTTACTCCTTTATTACAGTGACTAAACCACAGACTCTTCATGAGCAGTGAGTTATGTCCACCATCCTTCCGGCAGTCACGTTTTCTGGACCCAGAGTTGGGACATTTGCTTTAATGGGAATATGTGGATGTACAGGAATGAGGGAAGAGGATATTTGACATTGAGGTTTTCTCATAAAATCCAGAACGTATGGTCACTTTTCCTGCATTGTCCAGCAAAGTGCTGGCCTTAAAGCCGAGACTCAGAAACCATTTACTCGTCGCTCTGAATTTGCAGCCTGCTCTTTGCCAAGTGCCACCCTTGCGGCACCTCTCTGAGTTTTCTGATTACATTATTGTGATTACATTATTAGTAGCAGTCAGCTAATATTTTGTCTAGAGTCTTGAAATTGGTTGCTACATCTTACTTTTTTTCTCCACCTGTCCACCACCATTGTGCTTTTCTTTTTTGAAAGGTCTGGGGAAACGAATCCCACTGTATTATTATTTATCAAGTTTCATGGTCAGGAAAGAAAATACCAGAAATGTGAGGTTGGAGGTGGAGGGAGATCTAATTAAGCTTGACTCTGCCTGGTTTTCAATTCTACTACCGTTGACAGCTCGCTCCTAGGAGAAAGAGGTCCCAGTTGGTCTCCACCACAAAAAGGTTTTTAATAAAATATTCAAGATAGCTGAGGACCTTTAGAATGGGTAATTTTATTCAACATACACTATGATCTTCCTGCTGGTTGTGGGCTCTGGACCAATACCCAGGAGCTTCTCTTGGAGTGCATGACTATTATGCATTATGTTAGAGCATTCTGTGAAAAGTCAATTTACTCGGAGTCAGATACACCATATTTTAACTTTGAGACTAAAATTGTCTCTGGGGTTTAGTTTGCTGCCATGATTAAGTTCTTAGTGTTCTGCAAATCGTAGATTTATTTTTAACTGCTTCAGTGCTGCATTTTTTAAAGACTAATGAATGGTTAAAAAAGAAAGACGAAGACAAACACACAGAAAAATCTACGACTCAGGAAGAAAGCTCTGATAAAGTGCAACCTTTCATTAAATAATGCCTGTAGTGAGTTTACCTGCCGTTGGCTTTGCCTCTGGTTTTGAGAGCCTGCCTAACCAGGCCTAGGACTTAATGAGGTGGCTCCCTTCAGTGTCTTAGACACTTAGCTCTCAAAAATCTCTATCTACAAACCAATTTTTCTCATCCATTGTGAAATGAGCAGGAGAAATTGAATGCGTGGATTGAAATCCCTGTTAATCAACTGGACTACTCCCCTTGGGTTGTAGTTGAAGAGCAAGTTTTCATTATCTCCAATAATTAGCATCATTTTTTTTTTTTAAATGAGCTGAATGGACTGACACAGTAATCTGTGGTGGATATGTCATGTGTCTGTCCATTATTAACTTTTTTGGGAGGAGGGAAGAGTAGGTAGGGGAAGAGACGGACTGTGGGAATTTTTTTTTTCTTATCTTGGTGGCATTTAACATGAGCATGTGGCAGGGAATGAGGTCTATTTTAGATGATCTAAAAGTGTAATGAGCATGACTTTGGAGACATAATTAATGGCTTGAATTCTGATCCTACAGTTTATTTGGTGAGTGAAATTTGGCAAGTTACTTACCTGTCTAAGACCATGCATCTGCCTCTATAAAATGGAGGAAATAACACCTCCCTAATAAGGTTATTGTAAAGATTAATGAGAGGGTGCATATAAAGCACCTAAGAAATTACTGGCACTTAGTAAATACCCCATACATTGTAACTACTGTTATTGCAGCTTTATTACTTTAGGCAGCTGTCGTATTACATGGAAATTCTTTTTACTCATCATATATATTGATGGGTTCACTTAACCACTATGCTGAAGACTCCTGATGAAGCCCTGGGAGGCATAAAGAAATGAATCCATTATTCTCATAGGGGAATCAAAAGTGGTCAGAAATGATCATGGCAGAAAGTGGGAGATGACAAGTGTCACAGAAGATGAACAGGGCACGTCTGGTACAGTGGTGCTAATGGAACAAGCCCCTTCATCTAGTGGTTGATGGCAGAGGTGTGTGGGACAGATCTACAGTGGAATTTTGGCTGTGGTTTCTGGCTGCAGAGCCCCTAAGCCTAGCTTTCTTTTCAGGGGTGTATATGTTCTGTCCTCTAACTTCATATGTTGAAGCCCTAACCCCCAATGTGATGACGATATTTGGAAGGGGGTGTCTTTGGGAGGTGATTAGGTTTAGATGAGATCAGGAGATCGAGTGTCCTTAGTGTCCTTATTAAAATAAGAGAAAGAGACAAGAAGAGTTCTCTTGTGCTCTCCTGCTCTCTTTCTCTCTCTCTGCCACATAAGGACATAGCAAGAAGGCGGCTGTCAGCAAGTGTGATAGGGCCCTCACTATGAATCACATTTGCTGGCCTCTCAGTCTTTGACTTTCCAGTCTCTAGAAATGTGAGAAATAAATGCCTGTCATTTAAGCCACAAAGATAGAGGGCTCCTGTGAGCTTCTTGTTATTCTTTTTTAAATTTTTTTTTTAAAGATTTATTTTATTATTTATTTGAGAGAGAGCAAGAGATAGCACGAGTGGGAGGGCAGAGGAAGAGGGAGAGAGAATCCCAAACAGTGTGGAGCCAGATGCGGGGCTTGATCTCACAACCCTGAGATCATGACCTGAGCCAAAATCAAGAGTCAGACTCTTGGAGAAGATATTTGCAAATGACATTACAGATAAAGGGCTGGTATCCAAGATCTATAAAGAACGTCTCAAACTCAACACTAAAACAAATAATTCAGTCAAAAAATGGGCAGAAGACATGAACAGACACTTCTCCAAAGAAGACTTACAAATGGCTAATAGACACATGAAAAAATGCTCAACATCAGTAGCCATCAGGGAAATATAGATCAAAACCAGAATGAGATACCACCTTATACCAATTAGAATGGCAAAAATTAACAAAACAGGAAACAACAAATGTTGGTGAGGATGTGGAAAAAGGGGAACCCTCTTACACTGTTGGTAGGAATGCAAACTGGTAGAGCCACTCTGGAAAACAGTATGGACATTCCTCAAGATGTTAAAAATAAAGCTACCCTACGACCCAGCAATTGCATTACTAGGTATTTACCCCAAAGATACAGATGTAGTGAAAAGAAGGGGCACGCGCACCCCAATGTTCATAGCAGCAATGTCCACAATAGCCAAACTGGAAAGAGCCAAGATGCCCTTCAAAAGACAAATGGATAAAGAAGATGTGGTACATATATACAATGGAATATTATTCATCCATCAGAAAGGATGAATACCCGCCATTTGCATCGACATGGATGGAACTGGAGGGGATTATGCTAACAAGCAGAGAAAGACAATTATCATATGGTTTCACTCATATGTGGAACATAAGCAGTAGCACAGAGGATCACAGGGGAAGGGAGGGAAATCTGAAGGGGGAGAAATCAGAGAGGGAGACGAAGCATGAGAGACTCTGGACCCTGGGAAACTGAGGGTTTCAGAGAGAGGGCGTGGGGGGAGGGGGTAACAGGGTGATGGGTATTAAGGAGGGCACATGTTGTGATAAGCACTGGGTGTTATATGTAACTAATGAATCATTGAACACTACATCGAAAACGAATGATGTATATACAGTGGCTAACTGAACATAAAAAAAAAGTCAGACTCTTAACTGACTGCACCACCCAGACACTCCCTGTTATCCTTTTAATGAGTCCCTTTTCTGCTTTCATCAGCCAGAGTCCACTGCTTCTTGCTACTAAGAAGCTGACCAGTGTACCCCTCGGTGGCAGGATCTGCACTGTGAGGTTATGGCACAGCTTGGGTCTCTGGTCCTTTCTGCTTGCCTTCTTTCTCATCCTACGCCAAGAGGCTAATTCCTTCAGGGTTCCCCCATGCATCTTCCAAATTGGAGAATCTGAATGGCTTTGTTAATTACCACTAGTCAGAGTGAGACATCAGACCACCACAGTGGACTGTAGTCAACTTGGAGATTGGGCCACACTTGGTCTAATTAGGGGCAAAGACATGCTCAAGGCAGAGCTTGGGGCACCTTCCCTTAGCATGGGGCACAAAGGAGGCATGTTCCTTGACAGGGAAAGTGAACATGGTAGGCACCATGATTGACTTTTCTAGTACAGTTTTCACCATATAACCTCAGTTGAGGCACAAACCGGCAAGGTATGCCATAAGGGGGAATGGGCTGGGATGAAATAACTCGGAGGGGTTTATCAGAGAGAGATGCCAACTCCACCAAACTCTCAATTATAATGGCTCAGATACTATGGATGGAAGTCTATTTCCCACTTACATAATGACCTACATGGGAGTTCCTAATTACTGGGTGACCCCACTCTAAGCAGGGATCAGAGATCAGGACCCTTCTGTCATATGGCTTCACTATCTTCAGTGTGTGGCTTCCCAGGTCTCCATGCTTTCCTTCATTCAACTAGGAGATTCCACAGGCAGAGTTTTATAAGCCAGGCCTGGAATTGTCACCTGTCACTTCCATTTACATTCCATTGGCTGGTGTGCAGCCACGTGGCCACCTCTAAATGTAAGAGATGTTGGGAAATGTAGTCTAGCTGTGGGCAGAGGAAGAAGAGGAAATGGTTTGGCACATAGCTGGTTAATCTCTTGAGTCTTGAGCTGTGACAGGAAGAATGAGAAGGATCTGAATGGATGAAGATGAGGGGATGACATCTCAGATAGCAGCATACATGAGGAGTAGAGTATGGAGAGCAAGAAGAGGGGGCTAGCTGTGAGGAGCTCAGAATGGAAAATTAACCTCTTATCACCAAAGTTCCTGGTCTGAGATTTTAGTATCTCAAACGAAGAAAGAATGCTATGGTTGAAGATGCTAGCCTGGGACCTAGAACACCTGGTTCAAATCTGAGCTCAGATACCTATCAGCTGTGCTATCTTTTTTTTTTAATATTTTATTTATTTATTTGAGAGAGAAAGAGCATGTGCGGACGGGAGGGGGTGGTGGTGGAGAGGGAGGGGCAAAGGGAGTGGGAGAAGTAGACTCCCAGCTGAGCAGGGAGCCAGACTCCAGGCTCAATCCCAGGACCCTGGGATCATGACCTGAGCCAAAGGCAGATGCTTAACTGACTGAGCCACCCAGGCGCCCCTCAGCTGTGGTATCTTGCATAACCTCTCTGTGTCACATTTTCTACCATCTGTGAAATGGGGCTAGAAATACTATCTCTGTCATAGGCCGGTTGTGAGGATTAAATGAGTTAAAACCTATAAAGGATATAGAAGAGTGCCTGGCATACAGTAGCATTCAATAAATGTTACTACTTTCACTCTTCCCATGTATATGTATTGTATGTGTGTTTAAATTATAACTCCATGAGGACATAGATAGAGAAATCAGGGGTAAGGGAGAGAGAAGGGTGGGTGGGGTGGGCAAAGGATTTGACTTCAGCTTTGTATTTTGGTCACTAACTAATAATGTCACAATACTCACTCTTATTAATCTTAATACTTTGGACAGGCAGGGCTTCCTTCTGATTGCCTTTTCTGTCTCAGCAATTATCAGTTGGTTCTTTGGTGACATTTGGTCATACATTTTGTATTTTGTGTTATGACATAAATCTTCTCTCTCGCCCATCTTTTGTCTGAAATTTGGCTCATTTGTACAAGAGATATAATGATGCTCATTAGTATTGGTAGGACCCAGCTGCTGCCGGCTTCCTTAGAGCAAAGCCCCACTCATGAGGGCCTTTGTTTCAGTGGGGTGTGCTGCCCATTAATGCAAGGTCATTGCCAGTTCCTGCTCTTGTTTCCCCCTTCCTCTCTGTGCCCCTTCTGGCTTGCCCATCCAGTTGCCCAGTGGGCTGCTTTTCATGGTCAAAGACCACCTTTCACCCAATCTCCTCACTTGGGCTGCAAGTTCTTGGGGTCCTATGGAAATATCCCCAAGCCGGCAGCTGCTCCAAGTCTGATGGCCCCCCCCCCACCAGCTGCCAGGAGGGGTGGAGCGGCAGCCTCCGGATGCGGTGATGGGTAATGGGCACTGACATTTGATGAACTACCTCTCCGCATTCTTGCTTCATGGAGAGGCCGGGTAGGGTGGGTTTGCCAAGTTCTCAAATAAGAAAACCCTGTGTTTCCACTCGACTTCACATTCGGAAGTAAACTCGCTGGGCAACTTCTTACATGAGGCTCATGTAACTTTAATGCCTTGTCCTGGCATTGTTTACTTGCCTGGCTGGTACCGGCCCCTCTGCGTGGCCTCCTGGAGGACAGGATTTGTTCCATGCCTCGAGGGCATGCCGTCCCAGGTCAGCAGATGGTCTTATGATTACTATTTCCAGCCTGTCTTACCTGACCATTCCCTCACTGTATGAACAGCTGTTTCCTTCACTTCAGTGCTGCCCAACCGGATTGGTGATTTTTCTTCTGCCCTTTTGTTTGCACAGAACATAAATCTTTCTCTTTTTCTGACCTGGCCTGCCGTTCCATCCACCTGTGCCTGCCTTGAGCAATATGTAATTCTCGCCAGGTTCTGTTTCCTTTGCTCACTTCAGCCCATAAACCAAACTTTCTTTTTCCTTCTGCCCCCTCTCCTGGGCTGATTCAGCACTCTCTTATCACCTGGCTGCCCGTTAACACTTAACCACAAAAAATGCATTATTTTATGGGTCTGACCTGAACTGGAAACTTCCGACAGAATAAGATACGCAACAGAAATCTCTGTCCCATTGGCCTCCTTTCTCTCTTTTTCTGGAGTCTGAGGAGACACAAGTTACATCAGGTTAGCAGCGACTGTGCTAATTGAAAATGAGTTAATTAAATAACTTGGTACTTCGAGCTGTCAAAATATAGCCAGTCAATGGAATCAATCCAGTTAAATGTTTAACAATGATCACAAAAATTGGATATGAAGTTAAGAAGAAAGGAAAAGGAACCTCTGTTGCTAAGAGGGCACTCTTGTGGTTTCTAGACTATGACTAGTTAAATGCTATTGATTTTTCTAATTGCTACAACCGTTTCAGTGGTGTTTGGCTTTATAATTTTATTTTAGTTTTCTGGATTAGAGAAAAATCCTGTGACACATTTTCTTGTTGCCCTCTTTATTGAAGGTGTAAAATGCTCTCAAAACATTTCTCACTTCTAGTTGAAAACCAAGAAACTGACGTATTCATTCAATAAAGTTGTAGCAACAGGCTGGTCAGAAAGAGGGGATTCAGGACTCAACTGTGGTTATAGTAAGCTTGCAGTGAAATGAATGAGGTCCTCTATTACATTACGACTAGAGTCTGCCAAACACTCCATATATGTGACAGTTCATGGGTGACAACTGGTTGAGAATGTTTAGCTACCTTTTCATTTATTCTGGATGTTCAGCATATAGGTTTTAAAGATGGATCATCCCCCACCCCTCCATCAGTTTTGCTTTGCAGCGGGCCAAGATTTGGTGTGTAATTAAAACCCAAGTGTCTGAATGAGAGCTTAATTGACAAGGCAGTGTATGCAGCATAAGGGATGCCTTCAAGTTGACTTAGGTTGAACTGACAGGGCAGTAAGCATCTAGATGGAAAATTCTAACAGTCCATCCATTTGGGAGGTCTCTTTCACCTCACAGAATTGGCATGTTGAATCCATTCCACTTGAATTAACTGATCATACCAGTTCTTTGACAGAGCAGAATAACAGTTTATGGCATTTGTATGGTGGTTTTTACTTTTCAGTGTGTTTTCACATCTGTTATGTCTCTTGATCCTCCTATTAACCCTGTGAGATGGATAGGTCAGATAGAACTTCCCTGTGTTATACGTTGGTTTACCTGACTTGTGTGAGGTTATAAAACTCGTTAGTATCAGAACCAGAATGATACGCTAGACATCCTGATTCCTAGTCCAGTGAAGTATTTTCATTTCACACATATCTTAAAAGGTATATTCTGTGAACTTTTACAAAACTAACATGTAAGGACAGCAAACTTAAACCTATGTAGAACTCTTCCCCCCAGCAGCAAATGTCACATAATCGGTACACTTTGTGGTGCAGTTTTGTGGTTTGAGTCTCTAGTGACAGCCTTCTAGCACCACCAGATCCCAAAGTACCAGCCGAGTCATCAGATCAAGAGGACCTTATGCCCACTATAGTTTTGATTCTAAGACCAAGCCACTGTTGATGAACAACAGCTTTCTTAAACATTTATAATTCATATATGGTACTTACATTATTTGTCAAATAAATAGAACGTTCAGTTATTCAGAATGGCAAGTATTTTGTTGTTAGTGGGTAGGAGTATAAAACCCAAGAGATGACAGAGGCAACTGAGTCATGTAGTTGGGTCTTTTCATTTTAAAGATGTGGAGATCAAGACCCAGGGAAGTGAAGTGGCTTGATCAAGGTCTTGTGCTATTTGATAGCTTGCTCAGTCTTCTGCCTTTCACTGTGTTGCCTCTTTACCATGGGGTTATCTCAGCCGTGTGAACCTGACCACTCACCCTCATAGAGGTGGATAGAAGCCTTCCCAGGGAGAGCTTGGGTCCCTCTCACAGTGATTGTAGGTACAAATAAAGTCACTATATAATCAGAGTTTGTTTAAAAACTTGGGGTTTAGAGAAACAATTTATTATCAAAATATTTGAATTAATTATAGATACAGCAATATTCTGTAGTGAGACTTGTTTAATTTGTAAATTCATAGAAGTTAAGATCATAAACTATTTTCATTGTTGGTTAGGTTTCTGGAACAATGAATTTCACATATTTAAAATAATAATAGCAAGTATGTAGTGAGGACTTACCATATCCAAGCACATTGATTATATTTTCCCATTTAATTCTCTCAAGCACCCTATGAAGCTCATACTGTACAACGTACATTTTCAAACATTGCTCTTCAGCCAACCTGGTCATATATCAAAAAGAATTTCGTGAACTTTTCATGATGTTTGATTTCTCTGGTAACTATGAAATGGATTGCAAATTAGAATCTCATAAGTTGCTCAGTATTTTCTGCTAAGGACTTCTGGATTTGGTAGCCAGGTAATGCAAGGGCAGATGTCCTCCTAAATTAGTTCAAGAGGGTTTCTCCAAGGGTGGTGGCCGCCTACAAACATTTGTGGAAGGCTTCCTCGGTGTGAAACTTCTCTAGCAAATTCTGTATCTCTAAAGAAATTTCTAAGCACACATAAGGAGCAGTCTGTATAAGAGCCTCATTTATAATCTGAACACTTGTTTTAGAAGGTAATGAAGACATACTTAAAAAGATAACAAGTGGTATGGAGATAATGATTAAACTGAGTCTTTATGCCCAATTTCTGTTTTCATTTGCTTGTTTATAAATTAGGACTAGGGCAGTAGAGTTAAATCTTTTTTCCTGCTTTATTCATTCTCTAGATGATATCACTCACATTTTATCTCTGATCGCTGAAGAGTCCGTGTGAACCATCACAGCACAGACGGGCTGCCCATCTCAGGTGAGAGTGCTTGGAATAATTAGCTTTTGATTTTGTAACCACACCAATTTAATAAGGAAGAACCCACAGAGAGCTTAATCAGCCTCACAACGTCTCTTTTACAACTCCATTTTCCCTTGACTTACCACCGGCTCTTTCAATAAACATGAGCTTGTGAAAGGAAAAGCTACATAAAATTTTATACTTCTCATATTCTGTTTTCCTTTTTAAGTTGCAAACTCAAGGCTGATTGTACTGCACTCCACCCAAAAGACCCCCTCAGGCAAGAAACACATTATGGAAAGCTATTTATAAGGTTTAAATTATCCATATTAACATTCTTAAGATTCACCAGAGCAGTTTCTGGATGCCAGATCCAATCCACAGTGAGGATGCTTCAGTGTTGGGTTATATAGTTGACTGCATAGACTCTCTCAGGAGGAAAATGCAGAGTGAAACCACAGGGCTAGAAGACCCCTGGAGGAGTTAACTAATCTATCCCCCTGCCTCTGGCAGGACCAAAAGCAAAACCCATTTAGGTACCAGCACAGGCCTATGTGCTTGTTTTGTTTGCAAAACCTGATTGGTTCCATCTCTTCCCATTTTTTTAAGTGAAAGCTGTAGGCAAAGTATAAAAAAATTACTTAGTATTTATAGACACACATGTATACAGCCAACCCTTGATCATTAAGTATTTATGAGAATTCTCCTGTATTAAAAGGACAGAATTAGGCCCATAGAATTAAACTGGTGTAGGTAAAAACACAGTGTATGTTCACAAGGAACTTACAGTTTGGTTATGAAGACATGACATACATTAGGAGCATTCACATTTCAATTCAGGACAGCACTGGCTTGTGTTGACATAAGTATTAGAGACCTAATGTGTACAAGCGCTGACAATTCTAATCACATTCACTTGGATTTCTAGTTCCCGTATACTTTCATGTCCTGGTAATTCATTCACAGCATTTTGAAATTACAAAAGCTTGATTTTACGGAGGTTAGAGACATCCAATTTTTCTCTCTTGAATTCTTGCCCAGAAATGTATCTTCTCTCTCTATCCCTATCCCACGGCTAGAAATTAGTAGTGCCACCAGTTGGACTGATGTAAGAGACTCAGGAAAGCAGGACCCGGGCCTCCCTGTAGGGTTTTAGTTCATGGCATTCCCTTGGGCTAAGGGCAGGATTTTTTTAATTGGGGAGAAATGGTTAATGGTCCCTCATTCCCGTCTCTCTTCAGGTAGGGTCAGCAGACTCCTACTTGGGTCAGAAAGAATGGAATAAACAGAAAGCTGGGTAGAAAAGAAACCCTTCATTAATTCCTGCACTCATTCAGTGGGCTAGTAGGGACTAGATTTGAGCTACAAAGGTGGATGGCACTTAGCTCTTGTTTGTGAAGAGCTCAGCCCTGATGCTGTGGCAAAGGACAATAATAGAGACAAGGACAAGGTGGACTGTGGGAGCCAGGAGGGAGAAGGATTATATCAGCAAGAGGTCTGCAGAATGTTTCATAAATTTTGTAACATTTAAACTGGGCTTTGAAGGATAGGAGATTTTCATCAGAGGGAGAAGGTACAAGACTCATTCTAGACAGAAGGACCACTGTGTGTCAAGTAGTGGCCCTGGAGCTGGGTATGGTCAGGGGAAGTCAAGCAGAAGAGGACCTGTGCAAAGGGGTTGTGCTTGGAACAGCAGTTTGGTGGCCCTTTTAGAAAGCATGGTTTGGGAGTTTGGATCTGACCCAGAGAGAAGGGTGGCGACAAGGGATGGGAATCAAGTTAAGCTCTTAAACAGGAAAGAACATGTCTGGGTTCATGCTTTGGGAAGATTTCTCCAGCAGCCAGTGTGTGGAGGAAGTATTGAGGTGAGAAAAGCCCAGAACAGGGAGACTGGCTTGGAGGCCATGGCAACAGTCCAGTGAGAGAAGATGAGGGTTGAGCCACACGGGAGAGGGAGTGGCCTCAGGAGATGATTGGCATCATCAGAGATGACAAGATTTAGAGACTGGATCTTGTGGGTAAAAGAGAGAGAAAGCTGGAGAAGTCCTCTGTTTCTCACCAGATTCAGGGAGATAAATATATTGTGAGAAGAGGATCAAGTCTGGAAGGGGTGGGTGTAGAGCCAAGGAGTTTCTGGAAGGAGTTCAGTTGTAGATACATCGTATTTGTATTCATATTCGTATTCGTGCGATTAGTGGTGGGTGATGTTCAGTTCAGCTGAAAATTTAAGATTGTACATCTGGGGAGTGACACCTAGGTGGGACAGGACAATTAAGCTCTCTGTGGATGACTGAATGGGGGTTGCAGTTTTGGGAAATGCTGTTGCTGGGGGAGTCTCCCTGTCTGCATTCCCAGAGATAGTCGTGGGATTATTATAGTCTCAGCCTCACTGTGGTTCATGTCGGTTAACAGTTCTTCAGTTTTTCTATCAAGATGCCCCTCCATCACAGGGGAGACTCGGGTCTGGGTGACAAGGAGAAAGTTTCTTTCAAGTGCCTGTTTTATCTGAAAAATATATTTAATGTCTGAACTCTGTTACATAAAATATCCATGTTTACTTTGATATAAATTATGTTTTAAATTATTTACCAGTTAAATGATACATGTTAACTGCTCCCACCTCAATCTGTGCATATCCAGGGAGATGCACCTTGGTTATCCTATGGCCTTGGGCCCCCTCCGCACTCACCCCCGGCCTGTGATCACCCATGCTTCTTGGTTTGTGAAGCACAGATCTAATAGAGGTCTTACCATGACAGTGGACAGCTCTTTTCCTGTTTGGAAAGAGCCTTCTAATTCTGAGTGTCAGGTTGTGATATACCAGAATTCCCAAGCCATATCCTCAGGCGGGGTGTGAGCAAATACTGATATTGTAACCAGAAAAAATGCTGAGCTGGTTCTTTTTACTTTTTCTTTTTTTTTTTTTTTTAAACCCACCAGATTATGTATTTGACTTTTTTTTTTTTAATTACAAAGACAAGACAGAAAAAATGGAATAATATACAAGTGCATGAAATATCAATTATGTTTCTACCTTCCTTTTCCTGCCCTCTCCTCCCTCCAGCCCACTCCTCAGGGGTGACCTCTCTGAATAATTGGGTGTGTTACAATGACTTGCTGCTCAGAGTAAGCTCAAGTGACCTTCAGTATCAGCCTCACCTGGGAGCATGTTAAAAATGCAGAGTCTCGGGCCCTACCCCAGCTGACTGAATCAGAATCTGCAGTTTAAGATCCCCGGGTGATTCATAAGCACATTCAAGTTTGAGGAGTGAACTTTTTATGGAACAAGGAGAAGAGAAAGTTTATTTCTTTTCTCTACAGGAAGGTCTAGTTTTTGAATCCCCAAATCCTGCTGTCCTCCAAGGAGGAGGTCAAACTGCAGCTGGCTCTGGAGCATCATGTCCTCTCCACAAGGGATCAATCAGTCCCCTCCTGGGCAAGGGGTCACCAGCCAAGCTGGCTGTTCGCAGACCCCATCCATTCCTTTAGCTCTCTCTGCCCTCAGATTTCTGGGGAAATAAAACGAAACAACAGACACAGTAATTCCCGAGTTGTGCTTTCTGATGAGCTCCTCAACTGTTCATACCCATTTGAACAGAATTTGGTTCTCCTGGTGTTACTCAGAAGTCACTAGGGAAGGAGGAAGACCAGCTTCTTGTGACAAATCACCCAGAGCCCACACGTGCCACGACCACTGCTGGGGAGCCCCGTGGCAAGGTTGCTGGTGGAGGTATTTCCGCCTA
Organism: Leptonychotes weddellii; assembly: GCF_054177405.1. Lineage (NCBI taxonomy): Eukaryota > Metazoa > Chordata > Mammalia > Carnivora > Phocidae > Leptonychotes > Leptonychotes weddellii. The sequence goes on along the minus strand of NC_138377.1, from coordinate 90,619,668 downwards.
GTATGAAGAGATAAAAGCAGACACTTCGTGGAGAAGATACCTAAATGCACTCTAAAATTTTACAGCCTGGAGGCTGCCTTGCTGTGGAGGGAACTGAGTTTGTATACTGTTGGCTCAGATCCAGGGCACCTGGGTTATAAAGATTCAAGTCAGCCCTTCAGGTCTCCAGCACGGTGCGGTTGAATGTGCTGGGTGCATTGGTTGTGGATCTTAGAATCAGGTGCAGTAGTCTGCCCTTCTTCTTCGTGTGGTACCATGGCTACCATGGAAGCTGAAATGTTCCAGGTGACCCAAAAACAGTTGCACAGGGTTCAGCCATGATGGGGACCACTGCAGCTGGTTCCTCTGCACTTGCAGAAGGTTTGATTAAAGGGATCTGGTAGTAGTAAAATGTATATGGAATGACTAAAAGGATGATGGAAATAGACACATTAATTTATTTACTCATTCACCATGTAAGTTAAGCATGGAACAGGCCAGTGTTTTTCATTGTTTTAAAAACTGTACTTTACTTTGATATGCCTAAAATTCCCTTCCTTCACTGCCAGGATTGTGATATACTCCTTATTACCTCCCCCAACCTCCACCATCTATGTTAAAAATCAGTGTGTTCTGTACTAGCGAAGACAATTTTTTTTTGGACTTGAGTTTCTGTGCTATGAAAATAATGGTTGTGTTTTCACTTTTCAACTATAAAAGCACAATACTGAATACATTTTCTCAAACTACATACTGTCTCCTTGTCCCACCTGAGGAGTTTGATCTAGCCTTTTAGAGATTCTCTCTCCTTGGAGAGAATTGCTCTAGTAGGAATTTAGTACAGGTGAAATTCTGGAAATAATCATCTTGTAAAGATCATGCCAGAGATCTCAGAAAAATAAGAAGGCAGCTTCTTTTAACAGATAAAGAAGGGAACACGAAGGATAGGGCAGACAAAGTTTTGGGTTATAATTCTTTTTTCTGAAATACATTTTCTTCCAACACCTGCTTGTATCAAATATGATTCTGGGAAGGCACTTTGGCTATTTCTAAGTTATAATTTCAGCCATGCTTGCCAACATGTGGGATTTCTTTAATAAGAAACCAGTTTATTTTTCCCATTGGAAGTTAGTTTTATTTTTTTAAAAAGATTTTATTTATTTATTTGACAGAGTGAGAGAGCACAAGCAGGGGGATCTGTAGAGGGAGAGGGAGAAGCAGGGTCTCCACCGAGCAGGGAACCCGATGTGGAGCTCGATCCAAGGATCGTGGGATCATGACCTGAGCTGAAAGCAGATGCTTTACCATATGAGCCACCCAGGCGCCCCTGGAAGTTAGTTTTTAAAGCCCTAGGACATCCCTACATCAGTAGGAATAAAATTCCTACTAAAAATACAAATGAATGATTGAGATATTTCCTTAAAATAAATATTGATGTGGGAGGAAGAAAAGAGCATGAGAGCTTTTGTATCTGAGAAAGGAAGGTGGAAAATCCATAGAAAGAGGAGACACAGGATGTGGAAGGCAGATGTGGTTAGTCTGACAGTTATTCTATAGGGGTTTTGGTGTTTGGATGTCCTCTGGCATCTCATTTCCATGCATAGGTAGTGAAGGGTCAACATGATGTTTCCACTGAGGTTCCCAATATAGCATTTGACACATAGTAAAATGCTTAATAAACACTGAATGGGTAAATGAATTCTTAAAAATACTACTTGATATCTTCTCTAACTCTCGCTCCCTGTCACAAGGGAAATGATACTCAGTGGGCAGATGGCTTGTAACAACCCAGGTACTTAAGGTGAGAGGTACAGAGTTTATCTGGGCACCATAAGAGAACTTTACAGAAAAAGATAATTTTCAGAAAATATCTGTAAGACACAGAGAACAAATGTCAGAAGTCTGATTTTAGCTTTGCTACTAGTACTCCTGTGAAATTCTCCAAGTCTCAGTGTTTCATCTGTAAAAAAGTAGTAATGAATTTTTCATAGAGTTGTCATGAGGATTAAATGAGATGTGTAGGGTATGAGGCATAGGGACTGCCACTGTATAGATGTTAAAAGATATACTGTTACCCCAAAGTTATTCGTGATAGGTGTACAATCAAATTGCGATCTGAGTTCTGGCCAGTTTAAATTCCTTCGGAGTAATGATTGTGAGGCCTCTAGATTCTTTGAAAAGTGGTATATTTCAGAAGCATGGAGTGGTCCATTATGGGAACACTGCCTACTTCTTAGGCAGGGGGGATTACTGTTTTTTTTTTTTAAGATTTTATTTATTTATTTGAGAGAGAGAGAATGAGAGACAGAGAGCATGAGAGGGAGGAGGGTCAGAGGGAGAAGCAGACTCCCTGCCGAGCAGGGAGCCCGATGCGGGACTCGATCCTGGGACTCCGGGATCATGACCTGAGCCGAAGGCAGTCGCTTAACCAACTGAGTCACCCAGGCGCCCAGATTACTGGTTTTTGACAAGCCTGCTCAAGAATGTGACTCAAATCAGAGGTATAATCCAGAGGCACTAGGATCTTTTCATTCTAGGAAGACCCTTGCATTTAAGGAAGATGATATAATAGTGTTTTAAAAAATCATAGGCTCTTTTATGACTTGACCTTATAGTCTTAAAGCTAAATATTCAGTCCAGGGCCTGGGCCATGAGCTTATTAGAGGCAAGGGATTGTGACTTTTTCCTGGTAACTGCACAGCTTCTCGCCAGGGCCTTCTGGTAGCTGGTAGATATTTGCTTGGTGAACGAGTGAATGCTCAAATAAAGGCTAATCAGAGAAATAAGCTAGGAAAGTTAAGATTGCAGGTGGGGAACCAATCCAGAGAGAGGGAGGCTGGTGATGGATGGGGATAAGCTTAGCAGGTCAAATACAAGAGGCAGTGCAAAATGTAGGCCAGAGCAAAGTTCACACCCAGGCTCAGTTCTCCTGGATGGTTTTGTGTTGGTGGTGCCCCCAATCTTACTTTCTGTAGGGCAACTGTCAGTTTTCTGGGAGGGCTTCCCCATAGGTAGCTTGGACATGGCCTTAGAGTATTGTGGGTCACTATGGGGAATTGACTTGAGAAAAGGCTGAGTATGGGTCATCTTTGGTGCCAGGGTTTCTTAGTCTGACTTGCATGACTGCCTGCTTCCTGTTTGAGTAGGTACAGAAAGCCTTAGATGCCTGGGATCATTTGTGTGTGAGTCACCTTTGGGCTATAGTCATCTGTTTCTATGTATGGTAGGCTGGAACTGTTGCAAAAAATTTTTGATCATGTCTTTAGTAGTGATTTTTTATTTCTTATTATATTTTAAAGATTTTATTTATTTATTTGACAGAGAGAGACACAGTGAGAGATGGAACAGAAGCAGGGGGAGTGGGAGAGGGAGAAGCAGGCTTCCCGCGGAGCAGGGAGCCCAATGTGGGGCTCGATCCCAGGACCCTGGGATCATGACCTGAGCCGAAGGCAGATGCTTAACGACTGAGCCACTCAGGCGCCCCTAGTAGTGATTTTTAAAAAAATTTTTCTCCTCTTAAGATCCACTTGAAGGCATTGGAAACAAATATTCATGAGCTGGTCTAACAGGTCTAGAAGAGAGGTAAGCCTAGACTCATATAGCATTTCTTTATTTATCCCTAGAAACTTTTCATTCTGGAGAATATGACCCTCCATATCCTCATCGAATGGTTTTCCAACAAATCTCATCTCCTATGTACTGCCTCCCCCTCCCACTGGAAGCAAATCCAGACAGAATATTACTTCATAGCCTAGGGTTCCAAAATTATGATCATCACCACCACCATCATCATCGTATCATCATCTCAATCACCATCACAGCTTCCTTTGAGAATCTCATAAAAACTATAGCCTTTCTTAAAAAAAAAAAAAAAAAAAAGCCATATACTTGCACCCCCAATCCTGCATACTATTTCAGGGATTCACAAACTTCCTGAAACCCTGCCAAGGACTCTGTGTTAAGAAACCCTGCTTTGGACTGAAGTCACCAGCTATGGTATTTATTCTTGGACCTCCATCAGGCATGGAAACTGTTGATGGACACGAGAACAATACGATGTTCGGCTGCAGAGTGGGGACGCTAGGTCCTTGCTAGGAGGAGTTGAAGTCTGTCCCGATTCATCACTTTAGCCCACCTCTGGGGTGTCACTTACATTAATATGAAGCACAAATTATTATTTTCAATGAAGGTGGAACCTTTAAAACCTTTAAAAGTGATACTTATAAATATGTAATAAGTTAGCCTGGGTTTATTGAAGTAACAGATACTTCCAATGAATATTAATGAGGGAATATGAGACTAACAGAGATAGTGGGTTATAATACCAATGCACTAAAACTGAGGAATACAAATTTTAACAAAAATTATTAAAATAATTGATGCTAATATAATTTTTGTATGTTCCAAATTTTTAAGGGAAAAGAAATTGCTTTGGAATTCAAGGTCAGCAGATTACATGTTTAAATGCCAGCTCAGCTACAACTGCCATTACTAACTTTCACTAAGTATTGAAAAATCTCTGTGAGGTGTATTTCGATTTCCCAGTTTTGCTCTTTTTAAGCGAGAAAAGTTAAAAGGCGAATCCATCACAAGGCTGGTATTTAAGCTCATAATCAAGATGACCAGCATAACATTTAAGATACAAGCTGCTGAAAATAATTGATTATCTCATGTACAGTCGATCTCATTAACATATGGCAAAGATTACAGCATAAATATGAGAGTCAGCATAAAATCCACTTGCTTGAAAGTACTAAAAATTATATTATTAGATAACCAAACAGATGTCATCTTAACAAGGCCTGGGAATGATTTCCTTATGTTCTTGCCAACTATCTTCTCTTGTTTTGAGAACTCCATCTCCAATTCCCTCTGCTGTGGTGGTCACTCCTCCCCAATACCTAAGTGTTCTAAACTGACCGTTTAGAAAGATAGAGATGCCCATCACTCGCATAACTACTACTCACTAAGTTATTGTCTTCTAGGTGGCTTTATTAGAGGGATCAGAGCTCCCCTTCGGACATTTTTTATCATTTTCTACCACTCTACCATCTGCAGCCTAGGACTGAGAATAAGCATGCTAACTTCTTTTTTTTTTT
>NC_138377.1:90554734-90614090 GCF_054177405.1 Leptonychotes weddellii | reverse complement strand
TTCCTGCTTTGTCAAAGATGAGTTGACCATAGAGTTGAGGGTCCATTTCTGGGCTCTCTATTCTGTTCCATTGATCTATGTGTCTGTTTTTGTGCCAGTACCATACTGTCTTGATGATGACAGCTTTGTAATAGAGCTGGAAGTCCAGAATTGTGATGCCGCCAGCTTTGCTTTTCTTTTTCAACATTCCTCTGGCTATGCGGGGTCTTTTCTGGTTCCATACAAATTTTAGGATTATTTGTTCCATTTCAAGCATGCTAACTTCTGACTTGACTTCTTTGTGTGTGTGCGCTCAGAAATGCTCACATTTTTTTTCCTCCTATGTAGGTGTTCAGACTTGCATTGAGAAAATTGTGTATATCCAGCATTTCTAGATATTTGTGGTAGGAGGATTTTCAGGTTATCTTTAGTCTGCTATCTTTCTAGAACTACAAGTTTGACCTAGTTTCCTTTTATCTCTGCTTGGCTGTGTCTAGTGCTGACTCCATCCTCAGGTTACACATCATAGTGTCTAGAAGGCTATAAGCGTCTTCATTGTGTTACCAAGATGACATCAACAGTTCCAGATGTTCACACAAACAAATCCAGAGGAAACATGATGGTTCCTTATGGTAGCTCTCCTAGAAGAAAGAGTATGTTTACTTTGTTGGAAACATCTTGGGTCTTATTGGCTCACATTGGGCTGCACGCCCATCCCTGAACAAATCACTGTGGCTGGGGATGGCATATACTAAGTGCTGAAGCCCTCGGGAAGATCACTCCTGTATCTAGAGTGGAGGTCCCACCTCCACTGGATGATAATGGGACAGAAATTCAGAGTGTTGGTGTCCAGAAAGAGGGAGAGTGTGTGCAGGACAGCAAACAACAAATGTCTATTTTACTTTCCTTTTTGCTCTTACCTGGGACATATGTTTAATGAAATGTGTCCAGGTGCTTGTTATTGGGGTTTGCAATGGTGGAATCATCACATGGGCATCATTAAAAGGATATGCGATACCTCTGTGTGGAGGCAGAAAAAATTGCATCATAGTGTTCTTTAGGTGAGGAATAAGGCTGTTATGGGGACTTTAAGGTCCTAAAAGCCTAAAAGTCAAGGTAGAGTCTAGAGTTTGTAATACCAATGGTTGATGTTAATACTACCATAAATAATAATAGTTGAATAGCAGTTTACCATTTATAGGACACTTTCACATTCCTTTACATTTAATGATATATGTAAGAAATTGCATTTCTAGGAGCAGAATCCCTACAAACCTACCAAATAACCCAGTGATTTGTAGAAGTCACAGCTTGTTCTAAAATTAAAACATTATTTTGCTATGGAAGTAAATATGTGCTTCAAATGACAACACATTAGCTACTCAAAGTTTTATGTGCAAAGATATTTATAACAGCAAAAAGAAGAGAGAAATTACATGAATATTGAACAGTAATAGAACAGATAAATAAATCATGGTATATATATTTCATTGCGTTATTAGTAGATGATTTAAAAATGATGCCCTCAAAGAATGTCTAATGACAGGAAAAGTTTATTATATAAGTGATAAGAAACAATTTAAAAATCTGAATGAATCAATATTTAGTATGTTTCTAATGTTATTAAAAAATAAATGCACAGGGGTGAAACATGCACATAGGCATCGGGGTAATGTTCAAAATATATAAACATTGTTATAGCAGGCACTGATCAATGAGAATGGACCTCTTGTATTCTTGGTTGGTATGGTCACGCCAGTGCTTACTGGCTGAGTGTCTATTCTCAAAAAACTAACAGTGGCAAGATAATGGGACTGAATTTTCTCTTCTTCTTTCTGTCTTAAAAACATTTTTGTACCTTTTTTCTGTCTTCTAAGTTCTGTACAATGAGAAAGTATTATTTAAAATACCGTAATAATAAGAATTAATAGAAAAAGATACAATGCTTTACTCTTCCTTGTAGAGGAAACTATAATTTCCTAGAATTTTAGAATGCTTTTGGCATTCCTCTGTTTCTGTGGCCCTTCCCCACCCTCCAGTGACTTTGTCTCCTTCAGTCCATGCCCGATACAGAAGATACCAGAAATGGGTCAAAAGATGTACTGTCTGATATGCCCAAGGAAACTGAACTAAATCAACATCATAAAAAAGGAAAGTTTATTGTCTTAGTGATTACTGGTGTAAAACCACAATGCAACCAGTTATATTTTTAGTGGTGCAGTCATACTGGCTCCCTGCCTATTGACTATGGAACCTTTTTCTTCTCTGTCAACAGAGGAAAGTCATTACAACATTTATTTAACTCTCACTGTGCACCAGGCCCCATTCTAAGCACTTTCCTTAGATGATCTCCTTTCGTGCTCACAACCACCCCATCAAGTAGGTGCCATTATTGTCTTCATTTTATAGATGAGGCTTAGAGAGGTCAAGTAATTTGCGAGAGGTCACACAGCTAGCAGTGGTGGAGCTGAGGTTTGATCCGAGAGTCTGACTCCACAGCTTTGCTCTTAACCAGTTCATTATCCTGCCGCCAAGAGTCAGCATGATTCTAAAAATAAAAGAGTGCAAATACACTATACTTTCATACACACCCACCCCAAAGGAACATCGTTGATGCTTAATAAATGGTAGATAACGACACTTCCTACTGAACCTTTGGCATTTAAAACTCCTTCTAGTAGACAATGCTCATAGTGCCTCTGATGTGTAGGGATTGCTTAGTCTCTGTTATTTGCAGTAATAGCTAGGATCGTATGCCTCAGTTTTCTTTCTCATCAAATGGAGATCATGATGATACCTACCTCTCAGGCTGTGTGGATTAAACAAGTTAAAACATATAAGGCTCTTAGATCAAAGCCTGACACAAAGAATGTAGTAAATGTGAATTGCTGCAATGTTTTGTTGAGTTGTTTTTTTTTTTTTTTTTACTTAGGGACGGAAATATCTGCCTAGGAGGGAACTACATGAAGAGGTTTGAGCTAGTTCATCAGCAAGGCTCCCGTGACAGAGAAAGGCCAAGCACACACTCTTAGACCATAAAGGTCAACATAGAACATTCAGTCATTATCTTCATTTCCAGGCCTGATATTTATTTGCACTATATATTCCAGATTTTTTTCCCGTAAATAACCTCGTCCTCAAAGACCCTGGTTTGCACTGTAGTTTGGTTAAGACTTCCCCTAATCAATTTTGCATACACTGCCCTTATGTTGTTGATTTAAGATTAGATTAGAGTGAATTTTAACCGGCATGGATTTCAGCGATTGATTCTAAGTTCATTCATAATATGGCCAGAGTGAAGAGAATTTTGTCCAGTGGTTTGATGTTCACAGAGTGTGAGGCTAATGGGGTATTAATTGAACAGTGAGGACCTAATTAGGAATTGCAGACTTAGGCTAGCATCCTGGGTAGTGAATGTACCCAGTAAAGGCTGGGTTGTGGGTTTTGAAAAAGGACGAGCTAAGCTTGGCCATTTTGGCACTTCTCTTGCAGCCCGGTGGGCCTTGTCCTTTCACATTTTCTGGGGAAGTGGCAGCTGCTGGGACAGAAATCCTGATGTGTGGAAGGGGGAAAGGATGGTGAGAGAAAGCTCTCTCCCTTCCTAAGGATGAAGAAAACAAGCAATTGATTTCTGGGGCAGGCAATCTCTAAACGATTGTGCACACCCTGATAATTTGGGGAGCTGCTAACATTTTTGGAAATGGGAATATATTTAAAATTCTAACATATAATTTCTAGCTATTTCCAACCTCCCATATGTGTATCGCCAAAAGTGAATTTTGAGAGCAGTAGTGGGAAAATACTGCCTGGGGATAAAGAAAAGTTACCACAGGAGTCTGGTTTCTATATTAATTTATTTCACAATAAGAGCAAATTCCTTTCCCTAGGGGAGTAATTGCACTAGGGGACAGTCACTGTTTCATTTCATTTTCTTTCTCTTTTTTAAACTTTCTTTGTAAAGCAAAGTGTTTAAATCTTCCTGAAAGAGCCACTTAAATAAGATATGTGAGCTGTGAGATACGTATTTTATGTGTGTATGTATACATATATAATGAACATCATATATATGTGTGTATATATATATATACATATATATGATGTTCACTCATTCATTGTTGGATCTCAGAATGACATTTTGACCAATCAGAAGAGAAAATTAAAAATACATGAGATCAGAGACACTATGAAACACATCTTTCCAGATTTAGGGAGTAAGAGAACACATGCCATCTGTATGTTATAGATCATGAGCAAAATCCTGAGCTCAACTTGCATTTCTTCTGACCAAGTGACAATGATTTTACTACCTACAAAGATTTTTAAAAATTTAAATTGTATTTATAAGATAAATACAGTTTTAAACACTGAATTCCTATGAATGTGATGGTTTTAATGGCTGACACATATCCAATTTAAAATACTGTGCTTTAAAATAGAGGAGTTTGAGAGGTATGTCATTCCGTATTCTAGCTTTCGATTGGGACCAGCCCTCTGGAATCCTGTAACACTCAGCAGCCTCCCTGTTTCAAGCTCCTTCTCACCCTCCCCAGGGTCTCAGTACTATCAAACTACTATTGTAACTTCCAGAACACTTCTAATTAACTCAGCTGTACCAAGATTTGGGGACTTAGGCTGCTGTCCCTCCCAGGAGCATTTGTAACTGAAAAGACAACACAAATGAGAGCAATAGATTCCACTATTAGAAGAAAGATGGAATTTCAGGCACAAGGAGTATGTATTTCACGCTGGAAGGCTTTCTGGCATACCTCAGTCATTAACATGAACAATGTATGCGCATAGTACAAAAATACCACAGTCTGCAAGGAAATAAAGCTGTTTGTAAAAATTAAAAAAAATAAAGCATTACAAAAACTGAAAAAGTGAGTGAGGGAATCAAAGGCAATGGGAAAATAGAAGAGAAAGATAAGTTGATTCTAAGAAGATTAAAATTTCAAACTGATGTTAAATTCTTTATTATTATCTATTTTTTTTTAAAGATTTACTTATTTATTTGAGACAGAGAGAATGAGAGAGAGAGCACATGAGAGGGGGGAGGGTCAGAGGGAGAAGCAGGCTCCCTGCTGAGCAGGGAGCCCGATGCGGGACTCGATCCCGGGACTCCAGGATCATGACCTGAGCCGAAGGCAGTCACTTAACCAACTGAGCCACCCAGGCGCCCCTAAATTCTTTATTATATTATGACTGTTTTTTTATTATAAAGATGATGTAACATTATAAGAAGCTGGGAAAATGACAACATTGTTCCTATAATCCTTTCTCCAATATGAAAGTTACTCTTTAAAAAATTTTGTTTCAACAATCTTATAGGTCAATTTTATAGATTAAAAAACTATTATTTAGAAAAATTAACTGACTTGCTCATGATGACATAGCTCATTCAGAATTCATCAAGACATACAAACGGGACACACATTTAAGGAAGACTGATAAATATATTGGAGAATTCCTTGTTGATTTTCAAGTGCCATCAACTGATTCCAGCTTGTGTCTAACCAAGAGTCTTTGATTAGTGCATTTCACTGGACTTACATTCCAGTGAGAACTCTTCCTGGACATCTCTGTGACTGTAGAACAAATTATAAAAGCAGAACTGGGCCAGACGCCAGGATTCCTGTCTCTAAACCCGGACCTTCCCCTCCTGCACTTTGCTGCTTTATTGACTGAATTGTTAAGTCTAGAATGGATACTGTTGATAGTTTTCTCTGAATGATTTGTCCTCTTAGATGAGGAGGACAGCTGCTTTTCATATGAAAATAAATTTAGGTTGGGAAAGAAAAGGAACTAACTGCCATGAAGCAGTTAGTATTATGGTCTTTTGACTGTAGATAAAGAAACCAAGGCCCAGAAGGTTGAGCGGAAGAGGCTGAATCAGACCCAAATGCAGGTCTGTGAACCTTCAAAGCCCATGCTCTCAAACACTGTGCCATGGGTAGAAAATATGGGGGAGTTGTGTTACCACTCTTCAGTTCTGTGTCTTGCCAGATGTTGCTATTTAATCAAGATACACTTTTCTCTTGAGTTTAAACTCAGGCTCAGAATCCTTCTTAACACAGAACTCTCTGCAACCACAATCAACCAATGGGAATTGACATAGTGTGAAATCTATGGGCCAGCCTGACACTGCAGTATACTCCTTTCCTTGAACTAGGCTTGTGCAATGGGTAGAGCCCTGAAAATCTACCTGTTCTACTTTTCTGAATCTGTAAGCGACTCCCTTAACTCTGAGTCTCTTTTGCTACATTAAAGAGAACAATACTAGCCACTTTATAAGGCTGATGTGAGGAACACACCAAATGAGAAAATACATGAAAAAGCCCTTGGTAAACTGTTCTAATGTAAGGATGATAATACTAATTAGTTTTATAAATGAGAAGAACTGGTTTTACTTACAGAATTCATCACACCTTTAGGTACTTATTATTTTTAACTCTTCCTTCCTTCCCTTCCTCCCTTCTTTCTTTTGAGAAAGAGTACACACACACGTGTGTGTGTGCCGGGTGGAGAGGGGTAGAGAAAGAGGGAGAGAGAATCCCAAGCAGACTTCACGCTCAGCACAGAGCCCAATGTGGGACTCGATTCCACGACCCTGAGATCATGACCTGATCATGACCTGGCTTGTAGGAGCACGAGACAGAGTGGTTACTGGAACCCAGAGAGGAGGGCTGTTCAAGAGGGCTGCTGGTCAGGAGCTGGGACCTTTGGCAGAAGAATGAATGTGGCACCCTGTGACCTAGCAGAAAGTGAACCATAACTTGAAAGGCTAGGGAGCTATTGCTACGGTTCATATGCTCTATCTCTTGGGCACAGAAAGGTGGAGAAGGGGGAGAGTGGGATGGACAGAAGAAACCTAGAGTAGTAGGCATTCAGAAAGGTGATAGATGGTATTTAGAAGAATGAGATTGTTTGGGGCTATGACAGGAGATGAAGAGGGGAGGGGCAAGAGGACATGTGATAGATAGTTTCTGACAATCCAGATGAGAAGAGTATTCTCATATTTTGAAGAGGTGTCAGACTGAAATCAACCATACATTCTTCTAGGCTCTCTAAGTTCCCTTTATGAAGCAAGTGGGATTACCAGAAAGCTAAATGTCTGCACTGAACTCCTCAGTTCCTAGGATAGTCTTCCTAGGGCAGTGACGTAGTGCTCCATCCTCAATTTTTTAAATAAAGATATAATTGAGATATAGCATTGTGGAAGTTTAAGGTGTGCAATGTGTTGATTTTATACACTTATATATTGAGAAATGATTACCACTGTAGCATTAGCTAACACCTCCATCACCTCTCATAATTATCATTTCTTTCTTGTGAGAACATTTAAGATCTACTCTCTTAGAATCTTTTAAGTATACAATGTATTATTGTCAACTATAGTCACCCTCCTTTCATTAGATCCCTAGAACTTACTCATCCTTTAACTGAAAGTTTTTACTCTTTGACCAGCATCTCATTTTTCCCACTTACCAGCCCCTGATAACTATCATTCCACTTTGTTTCTGTGAGTTCAGCTTTTTTAGTTCCACACATACATGAGAACATACAGTATATGTCTTTCTCTCTCTGACTTATTTCACTTAGCATAATACCCTCAAGGTCCATCTATGTTGTTGCAGATGGCAGGGTTACTTTCTTTCTTATGGCTAAAAAAATTCCATTATATATGTATATATATGTATTTTGTTTTTCTTTATCCATTCATCTGTTGATGGACACCTAGGTTGTTTCTGTATCTTGGCTACTGTAAATAATGCTGCACTAAACATGAGAATGAAAATATCTCTTCAAGACCCTGTTTTTATTTCTTTTGGATATATATCCAGAAGTGAGATTGCTGGATATATGGTAGTTCTATTTTTAATATTTTTAAAAACTTCAATACTGTTATCCGTAATGTCTGCACCAGTTTATAATCCACTGATAGCACACGAGGGTTCCCTTTTTCCCACATCCTTACCAATGCTTGTTATCTCTTGTCTTTTTAATGATAGTCGTTCAAAGGTGTGAGGTGATACCTCATTATGGCTTTGATTTACATTTCCCTGATGATTACTGATGTTGAGCATCTTTTCATGGATCTATTGGCCATCTTTATGTATTCTTTAAATGTCTATTCAGGTCCTCTGTCCATTTTTTAATCATTAATTTTTTTGCTTGATTAGATTGTTGTTTGAGTTCTTTATATATTTTTGATATTAACTACTTAGCAGATATATGATTTGCAAGTATTTTCTCCCATTCCATAGGCTGCCTTTTCATTTCGTTGATGGTTTCCTTTGCTGTGAAGAAGCTTTTTAGTTTGATATAGTCTCACTTATTAATTTTTGCTTTTGTTGCTTGTGCTTTGGTGTCATATCCAACAAGCCATTGCCAAGACTATGTCAGGGAGCTTTCCCCTTGTGTTTTCTTTGAGGAGTTTTATGGTTTCAGGTCTTATGTTTAAGTCTTTACTCCATTTCAAGTAATTTTTATGAGTGGTATAAGATAGGGGTCTAGTTTCTTTCTTATGCATGTGGTTATCCAGTTTTTCCAATATCAGTTAGTGAAGAGACTGTCTTTTACCCATTGAGTATTTGTGGCTACACTGTCAAATATTAGTTGATCGTATATGCAAGGATTTATTTCTGGGCTCTCTATTATGTTCTTTTGGTCTATGTGTCTGTTTTTATGCCTGCATCATACTGTTTTGATGACTATAGCTTTGCAGTAGAGTTTGGAATCAGGAAGTGTGATGTTTCCAGCTTTGTACTTTTGCAGGATTGTTTTGGCTTTTCAGGGTCTTTTGTAGTTCTATATAAGTCTTAGGATGTTTTTTTTATTTCTGTGAAAAATATCCTGGAATTTTGAATAGGGATTGCATTGACTTTATAGATAGTTTTGGGTAGCATGGGCATTTTAACAGTATTAAATTTTCTGATCCATTAACACAGTATTTGTGTCTTCTTTGATTTCTTTTATTAAAGTCTTATAATTTTCAGTGTATAGATCTTTCACCTCCTTGGTTAAATTTATTCCTAACTACTATTTTTGGTGCTGTTGTGAATAGGATTGTTACCTTTATTTCTTTTTCAGATATTTCATAGTTATTATATAGAAATGCAACTGTTTTCTGGATGTTGGTTTTGTATCCTGTAACTTTACTGAATTTGTTGATTAATTCTAACAGTCTTTTGGTGGAGTCTTTAGGATTTTCCGTGTATAAGATTCATCTTCAAAAAAGGACAATTTTATCTCTTCCTTTCTGGTTTGGATGCCTTTTATTTCTTTTTCTTGCCTGGTCACTCTGGCTAGGACTTCTAATACTATGTTGAATAGAGTGGTGAGAGTAGACACACCCTTGACTTATTCCTAATCTTAGAGGAAAAGCTTTCAACTTTTTATTGTTGAGTATGATGTTAGCTGTGGGCCTGCCATATATGGCCTTTATTATGTTGAATCATAGTCCTTCTATACCCAATTTGTTGAGACTTTTTATCATTAAAGGATGTATTTTGTCAAGTAGTTTTTTTGCATCTATTGAAATAATCATATGATTTTTTTCTTTCTATTAATTTGGGGTATCACATTGATCTTTGGGTTTTGAACCATCCTTGCATTCTTGGGATAAACCCACTTGATCATGGTGTATGATCCTTTTAATGTGTTTAATACAGTTTTCTGGTATTTTGTTGAGAATCTTCGCATCTATATTCATTAGGAATATTGGCCGATAGTTTTCTTTTCTTATACTGTCCTTATTTGGCTTTGGTATCAAGGTAATGTTGATCCTATAAAATGAATTTGGAAATGTCCCTTCCTCTAATTTTTCAAAGAGTTTGAGAAGAGTTGATATTAATTTTTCTTTAAATATTTGGTAGAATTCACCAGCAAATACATTTGGCCCTGGGTTTTTCTTTTTTGGAAGGGTTTCAATCTCCTTAATTGTTATTGGTCTATTCAGATTTTCTACTTTTTCATGATTCAGTCTTGATAGGTTGCATGTTTCTAGGAATTTATACTTTTTTCCCTACGTTATCTAATTTGTTGGCATATAACTGTGCATAGTAGTCTCTTATGATCCTATGCATTTCTGTGGTAGCAATTGTAATGTCTCTTCTTTCATTTTGGATTTTATCTATTCAAGTCTTCTCTTTTTCTTAGTCTGGCTAAAGATTTGTCAATTTTCTTCATCTTTTCAAAAAACTAGCTCTTAGTTTTGTTGATCTTTTCTGTTGTTTTTCTAGTCTCTATTTCATTTATTTCTGCCCTGATCATTGTTATTTCCTTCTTGCTGCTAACTTTGGGCTTAGTTTGTTCTTCTTTTTCTACTTCATTGAGCATAATATGGAGTGTTGTATCTCTAAGATGTTTTATGTAAGTCTCTTGGTAACCACAAAGCAAAAGTCTACAATAGATACATAAAGATAAAGAGAAGGGAATAAAGCATACTGCTGTGGGAAACCAATTCAAAAAGGAACACAGCAAGAGAGAAAGAAAGGAACAAGAGGATACCTCCATAAGAGGCAGAAAAAAACTAATAAGATGGTATTAGTAAGTCCTTACCTACCAGTAATTACTATTTGTGTAACTCGATTAAATTCTCTAATCAAAAAGCATAGAGGGTGCCTGGGTGGCTCAGTTGGTTAAGCGACTGCCTTCGGCTCAGGTCATGATCCTGGAGTCCCGGGATTGAGTCCCGCATCGGGCTCCCTGCTCGGCGGGGAGCCTGCTTCTCCCTCTGGCCCTCCCCCCTCTCATGTGCTCTCTGTCTCTCTCATTCTCTCTATCTCAAATAAATAAATAAAAATCTTTAAAAAAAAAAAAAAAAAAAAAAGCATAGAGTGGCTGGATGAAAAACAAACAAACAAACAAAAACCAAGATCCAACTATATGCTGCCTGCAAAAGACTTTCTTTAGCTTTAAGGGCACACATAGGCTCAAAGTGAAGGGATGGGAAAAGATATTCCATGCAAGTAAAACCAAAAGAGAGCAGGAGTAGCTATACTTACATCAGACAAAATAGACTTTAAGCCAAGAATGGTAACAAGAAACAAAGAAGGTCATTATATAATGATTCATCAAGAAGCTGTGACAATCATAAATATATATACACCCAACATCAGAGCACCTAAAATATTAACCAAATACTAACAGATCCAAAGAGAGAAATAGACAACTATACAGTAATAGTAGGGGACAATATCCCATTTTCAACAATGGGTAGATCAATCAGACAAAAAAATAAAAAAGGAAACTTTGTGCTTGAACCATATGTTAGAGCAAATGGACCTAAAAGAATTCACAGAACATTTCTTCCAACAGCAGGAGAATGCACATTTTCCTCAAGCACACCCAGAATATTCTCTATAATAGATCATACGATAGGTGACCAAATAAGTCTTAGCAAATTTAAGAAGACTGAATTCATACCAACTATCTTTCTGGACTACAGTGAAAAAACTAGAAATGAGTAGCAAAGGAAACCTGGAAAATTGACAAATATGTGGAAATTAAGCAACAAACTCTTGAACAACCAGTGGGACAAAGAAGGAATGAAAAGGGAAATAAAAAAATACCTTGAAACAAACAAAAATGGAAACACAACATACCAAAATTTATGGGATGCAGCTAAAGCAGTTCTAAGCAAGAAGTTTACAGTGATAAAAGCCTACATTAAGAAAAATAGAAAGATCTCAAATGCAGTGTTTTATTTAGAGTTGAGCTTTTTGAAAAGTCACTCCAAGAACCTTTCTTTCCTTAAATTGCTTCCTGAGATAATAATGATGATCATTGTGTTGTTCAAGGAACATACCAGAATATGTTCAATATCTTGAATATCAGTATTTATCATGTGTGATCACTAGATCACTTGTACCAAAATTACCAGGAATGAGTATTGAAAATGTAGATTCCTGGGTCCCAGGCAAGAGCAAATGAGTCAGAATCTGAAAGGGGAATCTCAGGAATCTATTTCACACAGGCTCTCCAGGTCCTTTCTAGGGATCCTTAATTTTGAGAAACACAGTTGTTTGGAGTTTTGTATGAGAGAAAACAGTGTTTCTCTCGATCTGATTGTGATTATAGCACATGATTTTGAACCTTGTGGCTTATTGTTCAAACACTCTCTTCTTACTTAGCTTTCACCCTTTTTTTTCTTAATTTTTTTTTTAAAAGATTTTATTTATTTATTTGAGAGAGAGAGAGCACATGAGAGGGGGGAGGGTCAGAGGGAGAAGCAGACTCCCTGCTGAGCAGGGAGCCCGATGCGGGACTCGATCCAGGGACTCCAGGATCATGACCTGAGCCGAAGGCAGTCACTTAACCAACTGAGCCACCCAGGCGCCCTAGCTTTCACCCTTTTATCCTTGTTTTAATTAAGTGTATATGTAAACCATCTCACACAGTTTTAGAAATTGACAAGGTATGAACAATTAAAGAATAAAGTTAGGGTATCCCAAAATAATTGTTTCCCCATGCTGCTGACTCATATACATTTATTTCAGACCATGTGGGTTTTTTTATTGTGAAAATTTTACTTTCTGATAAAGTTGTTTTAAAACTTACACCTGTGAAAAACTCACATTCTGACTCATCCATTTACACACCACAGTTTGACTCCAGGCCTACAGTCCCAGCATCCACAAGCAATTGCACTTATATCTAAAACTGGGTCTCATTTTCCAGGTATCTCTCTTGAGGTCTGTAGGAGACTAGCTATGAGTATAGCAGGAAGGGTCATGGGGGAAGAGTTCCCAGAGATGCTCTGTGTTGCCACCAAAGATCTGGCTCCCTGGCCTGCTTTATACCAAATGCATTTCCCAGGGGCTCTTGGAAAGTAAAGAGGCAGTGAAGATATTCATGTATCCTCAGTGTCAGACAAATGTGTAAGTCCTGGCTTTGTCACTTACTGCTGTGCTATGGATGTGATTCTTAACCTCTTAAGCTTTGGCTTCAGAGATTTCAATGGAGGAAATAGCAGATTGGATAAAGGAGGTGAAGATGAGGAATGAAGCCAAGGTGATGCTGAGACTGTTTTTTAGAGGTCAGAGAAAGGGGTTATTCCCGTGAGCACTCTCTAGGAGCCTTAATATCTTTGGGGGCTGACCACAACAAATTATTCAGGCAGGTGGCCAATTTTAGTATCCCAAGTGCCCTTTTCAAATTGGCGTCCTCTTTCCCTTTACAGGTGTCTATTGACCTGTTTTAGTAGGGATCCTCGAATGCAGTGGTCAGCAGAGTGCAGCCAATGGGCCACATCCAGCCCGCACCCTCTGTTTTTGTAAATAAAGTGTTATTGGAGCACAGTCACATCTATTCATTTGTTGATTTACGCGTCCTCTGTGGCTGCTTTCAAACTTCAACAGCAGACTTAAAGAGTAGCGACAGAGACCGAGTAGCCTTCAGAGTCTGAAATATTTGCTATCAGGTTCTTTACAGCAAATGTTTGCTGACCCTTGCTCTGAGACATGGTTTTCTTGCCCCACCTGTCTCTTCTCTCAGGGCTTTTGGAGGACACTGGCTGATCTGAGACGTTCTCTTGATGAAGTCGTTCCTGGTGTCAGCCCTCGTCTATAGCATTCTCTTTTTAGCATCAGCCTTTAAAAGCCTTGTCCTAAGAATGAAGCAGAGTAGAAACTGAAGGCAGAATCAATGGGGTGCATTTTGGATTGTGGAAATTTTGTCTTCACTCAAGTTATACTACATTGACAAGACACCTACAGAGACTGAACATATTTTTGCAATGGGTAGAACTGAGAAGAGCTTTTGCTCACAGACCTCCTTCCTGCTCATGAGGATCAGCATTCTCAAATTAGAAGGGAGGCAGAGATAGAGGCAAGAATGGGGAACAATAGGGCAGTTTGGGGACTACTGTTTAACCCCTTCAGGCCTGTTGTGTATCTCCTCATTGCACTGAGGACTTGGCCATCTTGGGGGAGGGGAGGGGAAGTCCTTAAGGCAAATGAAGTTGAGTGATGAGAGCTGAGTCCTGCTGCTTCTCAGGCCACTTACTAACCACATCTGTTGGGCTGCCTTAGATAACCACCACCTCCTCCCTCCAGATTACTGTAGAGACCCAGTGACAGAAAGCACTGATGTCAAGTCCTGAGGTTGACTCCCCACTCCTGATCCCAGCCTCCTCTGCCTGGACTGAAGGATACCTTCCAATCCTTCCCACCCTCCCAGTTCAGTTAAGTATTCCCTGCCTGTTGGCCTGCTTTTCATACTTCCCCTTTTGGGGATGTGCTGTTCCTTCTGCTCCCACTTCCCTGCATCTCCCTTCATCTTTGGTGGACAAACCCCCATTCCTCCTTCAAATCCTAGATCTAATGTCTCCTCTGCTGTGAATCTTTCCCCGGCTCTGCCAGATGGACTCTCTTCTCTCTGCGACCCCAGAATATTTTCCTACTCTGTTGTAGCCTCATTCAGATGGTGTATTTGCATTTTTATCTCTTGCTCCCTCAGCTAGTGGGCGAGGACTACATCTTTTTCATTTCTATATCCCGGTTCCTAGCACAGTATCTGGCACACAAGAGAGCACCAGTAAATGTAAAGCAGTAAAGCATCAAGGTTATGGGCAGGAATTAGGATCTGTGAGACACTGGGCAAATTAGTTAACGTGTTTCAGCAGCCAGAGGATTATTGTGAGGACTAGAGGGGTAAGGTACTTAGCCCAGTGCCTGGTACACAGTCAAATCTCAGTAAGTGTCAGCTGCTGTGATTACTAATAACACGCTTCACTTCTTTAATTGTCGAACATAATAAGCAACAGTACTGATCATAACAACTTGATGACTGAATAACTCGATGGATGAATGCTTATTTCTTTCTCTTTCATTCCCTCAATGGGGCCATTGACAAAGACCAGTATGCTACCTTTATGGAAAACTGTCTTGGGTCATGAGGGACCTCGTTTCTTGCAAAGCTTCTCCTTTTCTGGAAAGCCTTCTCCCCACTTGGGCAAAGTTTGGAGTATCTGAACTTTCCTTTCTTCAATCAGGTCAGGCGATCCTGTGCAGGGTGGAACCAACACCAAAGGCCAAGGAATGGGCTCCAACACCCCAACTCATTAATATCGTCAGCATCCTAACAAATGGGAGGCTGGAGAGCCAGACAGAGCAGCCACTTGGTCACAATGCGGGGGTCTGCCCCGGGGCCCTGCGCACATTGAGCGGACGGGCACAAGTGCCATCCATATTTCTTTGCACAGCCCCGGCCCCCACCTCCCATGTCAGCCTGCTGAGCAGTCTTGGCTGTGGTTCTCGTACTTCACAGAGATTTATTCCTCAAGACTGACCTACATGGACGTATGTATCTAAATTCACAAAAGCTTGAGTTTGATGGCAAGCAACAAAAGGTCAGAGGAAAAGCAGGCAAGGCGTTTAAATCAAAATGATGAAACTGGGTAATTTCATTAGCAACAGTTGTATTTACTGGAAGTCACAGATGGTGCAGTTTAGCTCATAGCCAAGTTTTTAGGACAAAATAAGAATGAAGAAAGAAATATTTCAAGGGAGAGGTGGTTAAAAATTAAATAGGCACCAGATGGCTCAAGATTGTCCTTCCTATAAATTTGGTGAACGAAGGCATGCTGAATCCAAAGGCTTTCTGAATGGGATTAGAACTTGAAAAGGGACTTTAACAATATATAAATAAGGCCTTTAAAAGAGGGAGATATCAAGTTTGAAATTTATTGAGTGGAGGTGACAGTTAATTATATAAGCCATTTTACATTTCATTGATTTATTTAGCATTTATTGAGAACCTACTGTATGCTAGGTCTTTTTTTTTTTTTTTAATGTCTAGCGATGATATAAAGGAAGGTTATATTTTCCTGGAATGTCAGAAAACCTCTCGCTTAGGCTAAGTAAGAGAGGGCAAACATGGCTTTGAAATGCATTTGGCTACGGGGACACACTTGTTTCTCCTCTGGTGAATTTGGTGAGAAATACTTCAGTGATTTCACACCTTCAGAGATTAAAACCTAAACTCTACCATGCACAGAGCCATTCAGGAGCCATTTGACATCTCTGGACTTGGAGTTCTCCAAGCTTCTATGTGTCAGATCGTTTGAGGGACCTACATTTCACCAAGCAACCCCACTGATGCTATTGTACTACTAAGGATGAGAACCACTGTTCTAGACTATTCTCTTACCTGTTGTCATCATATCTTCCATTCAGTGTGCTGAGAGCTAGTTGCCACTCCCTGAACTCCCATGTCTCATGCCCTACACCTTTGCATGTGGTATCCCCAAAAGCACTTTGCTATTTTGTTCTCACATTCACCCCTTCCCTACCCCAAGTCTCAGTTTAAGAACACATCTTCTCTGGAAACACCTTTCTTGCTACCAGAGGGCAGACCATGTAGAGCCATTGTATTAAGAACTTGGACTGGTACTCTGGGTGGTTTTGAGTAGAGGAGAAGCAAGATATGACATGAGTTTAGGAGGCTCATTCTGAGAGTGTTAGTACTCATAATGATAAAGTGGCTTTTATTGGACTAACCCTCCTGCTGATATAAACTATGGACAATATATGGAACAATTGTTTAAAGGCACTGGAAAGAAATACATAGCAGGCAGAAGCTGGAGGGGGACTTGACATTTGAAATAAGGGAAGGATATTGAGCAAGGCCCTTATCTTAACGCTTTTCTCTTGAGGGCACTTCCCAGTCTGTGCAGGGTGTAGTGGGGAAGCTCAAGTGGAAAGCCCTACTGATACTGGCTATCAGGGCTGCCAGAGCAATGGGTAATCGAGGCAGGAATATTGAAACGTGGTGGCCATCAAAAGCTGTGTACAAGCTTCCCTCAATTCCTTGGCTGCCCCCTGAATTGTGCATACAGAGTGAGATTCCAGGACCCCAGAGGAAAAATGACAGATCATGACGAGGGCTCAGTAGAGATTTCTGCCTTTGTAGGGAGACAGTTTGGCATTGAATCCTGCCAAGACATAGAGGGACTGGGTAAACACCCTGAGCTTATCATTAAAACCCCAGGAAGACCACACGTTATAGTAAAAGATCACATTTTAGAACTAAGGTACTGATACAGACCTGCCCTAACAAAGCCTAAAACCAAGCTTCCACTAGTTCAAGGTGATCCCCTGGTAATTTAGATGTCTGCAGAGACAAAACTCAGCACTCTTCAGAGGAAGCTCTACGATATATTCTTCACAATGCCTATATACTTTTAATGATAGAATTCCCTAGGTAGAAGAGGCTGGGAATATATACATTTTAAGATTTTATATCCTTTACCTGTTTGTTTGATTTCTACCCATTGGGAAAAAATCTCTATCCTTAAATTATTTCAAATTAAGTAATACCCTACTGTAAATACTTTTGATTGTCAGGGTCCTGAGGTACTCCGTGACATTTTCAGTGTTACTCTTTGGTGTAGTTGGAAGCTGGCTACTTATCTTTAGGTCACTATGCACATTTTTTCCACAGCTCTAGCTCTGTTTCCCTTTGCGGGCTCTGACACTGCTCTGTATTAATTCTTGCTAATTTCATTAGCGACATATGTGATGTTTCCAATATTTTGGCCTCCCAGTTCCTTGAGCTCTTCTTGCCAATGATTCTGTTTTACAAATTCAGCCACTCACTTTCAAGGTGAAACCCTAAACCTTCTCATTCCTAGTAACTGCAGTGCCTCCAACCACCTCCGTTCCAAATTTCCATCTCTTTGACTTCTACCTTCTCTCTGACTTACTTCCTTTCCTGTGCCAGCTCCAACCACCCTTCGCCTGTTAGCCATTGATCCACTGACGTTATGTCTCTCTCTCACTTTCCGGAAGCCTCCTCTTCTGGCCTTACCATTTCCATTCCTATGCGTACTGCCGCCTCCCTTGCCTCTCTCCCACTTCTACCTTCTGGCTTGATTAACCACAAACCTGATGAAATCCAGCCGTGTGTCCCCCAGAGTCCTGTGCCTTCGCATGTGGGGCCAAACACAAAACCGAGGTGAGGGCTTAAACAGAGCTCTCTGGGCTGTTCTCTCTCCTCCCCTCTGTGACAGTTGTTCTCACTTTCTCCTTTCTCCTCAAAGCTCCCAAATCTCTTTCTTGTTCTTCCATCGGACCTTGCCTCCTATGTCACTGAAAAAAAAACACAAAAAACCAAACAACTTTAAGAAAGAAGGGACCAGGGCGCCTGGGTGGCTCAGTCGGTTGAGCGACTGCCTTCGGCTCAGGTCATGATCCCAGGGTCCTGGGATCGAGCCCTGCATCGGGCTCCCTGCTCTGCAGGAAGCCTGCTTCTCCCTCTCCCTCTCCCCCTGCTTGTGTTCCCTCTCTCGCTGTGTCTCTCTCTGTCAAATAAATAAATAAAATCTTTAAAAAAAAAAAAAAAGAAAGAAGGGACCAGCCAAGAAATTCCACTGACTCACCAGCACATCTCCCCCCAACCCCTTCCATCCTGTGCCATTTCGTCTGCCCCCTGCTATGGTTGAAAACCCGAGAGGTCCTACCCCTCCAATCAGGCACTGCCCCTCAAGGGTACTGCTCCAGCACGTCTCTCTTTTCCCTCTTAGAACATCAACTGTTTCTCTCTCCACTGGATCATTCCCAACAGCATACAGATCTATCTTAAAAATTAAAACTCTTTGACTCCACGTTCCCCTTTAACAACTGCCCTGTCACTCCTCATTACAGCCACTCTCCTCAAAAGTGCTGTCTCTGGTTGCTGCCCAGTGTAACTCTTGAACTCTTTCATCTTTGCAGTGTCTCAGGATCATATAGGACGTGGTTCAGTAGAGGGGTATATTGTCTTTTTATTTTTTCTTTAAGCAACACTGTATTTCAGTGGAGTTATGGATAATCATGATTTTCTTCCTTTTACTTATTTGTTCTTTCTAAATTTTCTATGATGAATATGCAATACTTTGGTTAAAGTGGGAAACAATAAAATTATATAAAAAGAAACACCATATTTTATGAATAATTTACAATCAATTTTTATAGCGAAAATTGGCAGTGGGTTGGAGTGGAATGGGCATTGGGCCTGGGGCCAGTTCTACTCTTGACTTGCTCTTGAGAAGCCACTTAAATTCTCTGAATTTTAGATTCCTCAGCTGTGAAGGGAAGAAACTGCCATTTTCTCAGCCTTCCTTTCAACAGTGCTGTGAAGATCTTAAAAGAAAATAGATGTGAATATGTTTTGGGGGACTACACAAATGTCAGCTCTTAGTACCCCTTACCCAGACATTTACTGTGAGTTACATGGATGACATCTTCCTTGCACTAATGAGAAAACAGGGATAATGAGATGAGGCAGGCTTAAAGCCACATCAGGGGTGAGCACTAAGAAGATCAGGTTTTGATGCTTCTGGGCCAGATTTTTCCCTGCATCCCAATTTCTTCATTTATCCCATTTCCAAAATATCCAGCAAGATGGAGTCATCTTCTCTCCATCAAAAATGGCTGTAAGGGTTGCTGACAAGAAGGGGTACTGTGAAGGCGTCTTGGACCACCAGATGCTATGGAGGTATTGACTGAACGTCCTTGGGTTTTTAACATGTTAGAGAGGATACTCCTTAACCATATGGAACCTTCACAGAGATTGGTCTGATAGTTTCATTGCATGCCAATCTCATGATCTGGAATTGACAACACCAGGGCCTGCTTGTGTGTAGGTGCTCTGACTCATGTGCATGTGGAATGTGAAGCATTTGTATCAACTGTTTGACTCCTACTGTTTTCTCTGTTTTCTTCACCTGACTTAGTTTGGAGTTCTAGTAAGTAGGGTAGGGAAACCTTGCTGATATCTCAGAGGGAATAGATTTGGTGCATCCCCAGGTCTGACCCATTCCCAATGTTAATCACCTGCTGAATGAAGAAGTACTTCCCTTTTTACTTGTCCTCAAATTTAGCCCTTGATCTCCTAGTCCCCGAGATGTGGTGAAAGAGCTCCTATTTTCACTGGGGCAAGTAATTGGTAAGGCACTGAACTGACAAATGATTTCCTTCACTGCCCAGCCCTCTATGTTTTGAGCCAGAGGCTCCCAGTTCCCAGGAGGCTGTTTCTCCCTGCTTTCCACCAATCACCTTCCCTATCCTTCACAAAGAAGCAAATAGTGTTTCCTGAATGTTTACTTGGTGCCAGGGATATTCATATACTTTGCTCTCTTTAGTCATCAGGACAGCCTTTTAAGGTACATATTAACCCAGTTAACTGAAACTCTCTGCCCCCCACCCCCTCCCCCCCAGCCACGTAGAGATGTAGAGATGAACTGAAGCTCAGAAAATAAGCCATGAGGCTGGGATTTGAAGTAAACTCTCTGTAATTCTAGCGCAGAACTTTTTCTGCCATCCCAAGTGTTTTCTTCAAGGCTTTTCCTCTTTAAAGTTTTCCTTGACAACCCCTCCCTCTTTACCCACCAAAATGAGAGGAATTATTTGATCCCATGCTTCCCCAACCTTCATCTTTCCCTGTGGAAGAACACATATATTTTTAATTTTGTCCTTGAGTATGCTGGGATGCTGACCAAATCCATCCAGACAGGGACACTTGGAGCTGCTTCACACTCAACAGAGGAGTTTCCTGGGGGAGGAGAAGGGCTCCACCCAAAAGGCTTAGAAATGACATGTTGGTTTTCTTGATAATTGGATTGTTAGAGTTTTCAGGGAAAGAGTCTGAATCCAGAGAAGCACAATCTAAATGTAAATGAATGTTTACATGGGTATTTGGAGGGACTCTGGGGTTGGAATACTGATGTGGTGGTGCTTCATAACGTGCAGGGAGCTGATTTTTGCAGGCCAGGGGTGGGAAATTACCCCTCCTCCTCCTATTCCCGTCTCGATAGAGAGAAATGGATCTGCTCTGGCTTCAGGGCCTCACAGAGCCTGTTTAAGCCATGTTGTCAATCAGTTGATGAAAACACAATAATGGAAAAACACTTATGGAGCTATAAAAGGAGCTACAGAAATGGCCCCAGCCTCTCAGTAGTTACAGTCCAACCAGATTGCCCTTAGGGAATCTGTCTTGTCTACCAATCGACCATCTCCTTTGTCCTTGACCTCCCTGCTGCACTTCACACGGTGGATGGCTGCTCTTCCTCATCTGCTCAGCTCTCAGGGAGCGCAGGACTCAAGGCTTGAGCTTTTGCTCTTAGTTCTGCTTTCTGTCCCCCAGACAGCTCATCTGCCCTCTTTGCCCTGTTGACCCCCCTCTACTGATTGTTCTTCCCCACGTTTGGACTCATGGGTACAGCATCCTCCCAGCAAGTGCTCAGATCCTATTCTCAAGAATGACCTGTCTCCTTGCAGGTAGAGAGCATAGTTAATGCTACTGTATGCCTGCGAGGGCAGAGCCCATAGTAGATGTTCAGAAACTGTTTTGTAATTCCTGCACACAAAATCAAACACAGCATTCAGCTTTCAACAGATACGTAATGAATGTGGATGTAATGCATACTTTTACAATTCATACAAGAAAACAGATAGCATGTGGAATCATGTGGTCCCTCCTCCATCCTACCCTCTACCAGGCTAAAGGATATGTGAAGACAAGAGAAGATTTTCTCTTAGATGGGGAGTAAGTGTATGATTAAGAATACTGTTTGTTCCCTCTGTTCAGTTAATTCGCTTCAAAACTATTTATTGAGCCTCTACTATGTCCCAGACAGGCCGTGTGCTAGGTGCTAAAATGTGATTATAACTTGCTGTGCTCTCTGGGAGATCACAGTCTGGAAGAAGAGACAGACAAGTACAGGAGGTTTGCAGTGCGGCACGACGGGTTGGCTCGGTATGGGCAGATGGGGCTGTTGGGAGGCAGGGAAGACTGTCAGAAAAGCATTCTAAGGAACAGGAATATCTGAGTTTTGTTGAAAAGGCTAAATAGAAATGTGCTAGGCAAGAAGAAGGAGGGAGCATGGCAGGCAGAGAGCGCTGTCTAGGCAGAGGCTGGGATGAGCTAAGACAACAGTGTGGGAGGCCTGTGAGTGGCTTATCACTGGGGCATTACTGAAGTGTCAGGGAGAATGGCGAGGAATAGGGGGCAGAGAGAAGAAAAAGACCCAGAGGGCCCCCCACCTGCGGCCTATTCTGAGGCCATGCAGAGCAAGTGGAGGGCTACGGCAGAGGAGAGGCATGGCCCTGAGCAGCTGTAAAAACATAGACAGGAGCAGGGTGGGGCCGCAGGCCCAGAGACCAGTTCTAAGCCTATTGAAACAGTCCAGAAGAGAGAAGATGAAGGGGGAGAGAGGAGAGAGATGTGAGAGGTGCATTTTTGCCACAAAAATGAGGACAAGGGAGATAGTGAGACAGCAATCCTGTAGAATTACTCCATGTCCCTCCAACCCTCTATTGCAAGGAACAGTGTTTGATGCATTATAGACTCTTAATAAATGTGGGAATGAATGACTAATCCCAAGTAGTGATGTAATTCCTCTAATTGGTTAAAATTAAAAAGCAAACAAACAAAACCCCCAAGTAGCTGGGTCTGGAAAGTATGGGTGGAACAGTATTAGCAGATTTACTCAAGACATCTGTCACTTGCAGACTCTAGAGGAATTAGGACCAGGCACAGTTTGATTAACTAAGATCCGACTGACTAATTGAGAGTAGAGTATATGGCCTTGAATGATGCCTTCGAATTATCCAAGATCTGATTTTCTTATCTATCTTTGTGATGGAGAATATGGTATTTTCCAAACAGACATGTTGTGAAGATCAAGGGAGAAAATTTTGCCACCTATAAGGGCCATAAAATGTTACTGTTGATTAAGGATTCCTCAGGTTCGTGAATTGGGCACTGATCAACAGGGCTGATCTTGGAGAGTCAGCCAGCTGCTAAGAAAGCGTTTTCTTTGTCCCGCCCTGGCTGGTCCTCTTGGAGAGGCCAGTGCCCTAGAAGCCAATATCCACCACCTTCTTCTCTGCTCTGGTGCTCTTGTTTCTGCATTTGTTTTTCTTCCTGCACCTGCCGTAGGCTGCCCTTGCCTGGTGCCCACTTCATGGTGGCACCCAAGATGATGTCATCCCTTGTTCTGCTCAAACACTAACCCCTTCTAGATAAACAAGTATGGCCGTGAGCCCCTCAGCAGCAGCAGGTCACTGGAGAGGTACTGACAGTACTGGGGAGGTGGCAGGATCCTAGTGGTAGAGTGTGGCCCGGGATGGGGTTGGGTAGAAGGCAGGTGCACTAAGGGTTCTCTCCCACATAAGCATGCTGAGGTAGGAAAGTGTGTGTGTGTGTGTGTGTGTTAGTGTGTCTGGGGTGGGGGGTGGCCAGTACTCAAAAAATATGCCATCGTGACAGAGCAGGTGAAACCAGCTGAAGTTTAGATGGTGTGTGGGTTTGCACAGCCCCTCCCCTTCTGTTCCATCACATAGTCCTGACGATATCTGGGTGAGGTGGGTCTGTTGCTCCTGTTTGTCCAAAGAAGAAAATGAGGCTCTCAGTGACTTGCCCAAGCTGCCCTAACTGGTGGCTGGAAGGGTGTGAGCCCAGAAAGAGCTTTCTGACCCCTTGTGCTTTTATTCCTTCGCTGTCTTTGGCAGATGAACCTGGATGTGGTACTAGTTTTTGTGGCAAGCTACATTTGGTAGGAATGTATGAAGAAAACTTCAAAAAGTTAACATTCTTTCTGACACAAAAGTCCTAAGTGCTTATTGTAGAAACTTAAAATGCAGAAAAATCTAAAGACAAGCCACAAATCATTGAGGATGTTGCCATTCAGGGACAAACACTATTAGCATTTACTGCATTTCCTATAGTCTTTCTTCTGTGATTATCTTATGTATAGTGGAGATTGCAATTTACATGCAATTATTCCTACTTTCCACTTAACCTTATACCACAAGCATTTTCCCATATCATTAAAACCCTTATAACTGTGATTTTTATTGGCTTCATAATATTCCTTTATATGTCCATGCCCTAATTGACAAAAGCATTCTCTATTCATTCACTTAGTTTAGGGAAGAGTTACACTTTGATTCATTCCTCAGGTCCCATAGACACCAAAGCAGCATCCCAACCAACACCGTGTTTCAGAAATTTGACTTGCTTCAGAGATTCTCCGTCTTCTGGGTTGAAACAGTTTGTCTCTAAAGAAGCCAACCACTTATTTATTTAAAACACAATAAACACATCCTCCAATGAGAACATAAGTTCTCCACTGGATGGAGGGAGGTGACATGAAAGTCCCTACTCTTGAGGAGTTTGCATTATTACATGGCCTAGAAAAACTCCAGCACATGAACCGAGCAATGCAGGGCAGATGCTCCTTGCCAGCCACGGTACTCACCGTCAGACTGCCCAAGCAGTAGGTTTGCAGAGACAGAGCCGTGGCTATCCAAACAGCACGTGGCTTTCTTACCCTCTCTTATATTGCCCTTCACAAACAGGTCTCGACGTCACAGGTTTACTCGCCAAGAGTGAGTTATGTGCTCAGTGATTCATTTGGCAGGCCGTGCCTGGCAACTTCTGTGATGTTTGTGCTCTTACGCTGAAGAGCCCGGGTATAGATATCAACTACTACTAATATGTATGGAGTGTTTTGTGTGTCTCTAGCCCCATGAAGCACTACAGAAGAGCCTCTTTATCCTCCTTATACATGAAGGCAGTATACCATAGGGGCCAAAGACCCACCAGCTAGGGTCAAGCTGTTTGCTCACAGTGTGACTATAGACAAAATGTTTTACCTACTTGTGTTTCTCTTTCCTTCACTGTAGAATGGAGATAGAAAAATGTCTACCTCATAGGGTTGCTGAAAGGATTAGCTAAGTGAAGAGAGGTGAAGCATTTAGCCTAGTGACTGATGCATAGTAAGTATGCGACAAACGTGAACTCTTATTACTTAAACCTCCCAAGAAACGTCCCAGTTGATTCTATTTTTATTTCTATTTCATGGAGGCTCAAATTGAGGCACAGAGAGGTTAGGTGCCTTGCCCAGGGTCACACAGACAGAGTAGGAATCCTGACAACTGGACTCCAGAGACCACACTCCAATTACCATGCTATAATACCCTGAAGGAATTTTCCATCAGGAAAGGAGAGTCCTGTAGAGTAAAGCAGAGCGCACTAACTTTTGTATGTGGTCAGGGTTTCAAAGATGAAAGCAGAGCCTGAAAAGGGAAGAGAGAGCTACAGATGTTTGTTTGCCAGGGACCCAGGCGATGTTAAAAAGAATCCCTGTTGGAAATCAGGGTAGCCAGCTGTTCTTAGAAGGGGAGAAGGTTGGGAAACTTAAAATATTTCTGGCTGCAACAATATGGCCCCCAGGCTGCTGGCTTCTGTGCTGATGATTCAGATTTGGCGAAAGCAATCACTGTCCCTGCCCCGGTGTTCTGGCGCAGACAGGGGACCCTCAGTGGGGATGCGCGCCTGGGCGGAAGGATTCACAGGGAACTTGATTTTGTTTCCGTCTTTTTTTTTTCTTCTTTTTTTAAATCTCTAAGTTGAAGAATTGTACCCTCTGGTTTCAGCCTCCTCTTTTCCTCTCCACTGATAGGAATATGGTGTGGTATCTATTTGCCTGTTTACTTTTGTAGGACCCAAATGATACCATACCAACCTTAGGGTTCTCAACTTGCTCTTTTCACTCATTTTGTGTTGCTGCAATCTGTCGGTGTCAATACGGATCTCTCTAGTCTCTTAATTTTAACTGCTGCATCATAGGTCATCTGGTGAATTCTCTGTGATGTGTCCATTTCCTTACTGATGGGCGTTTCCATTTTGTGGATATTGGCCATTTCAAATAGTATTGCAGTGAGCATTTTTGTACCGTTCTCCGTGTAAAAATGGGGCAGGATTTCTGGTTTGGGTATCAAGCTATCATAAAATGAATAGCATAATTTTTCATTTTCCCCCCCACTTGCCTGAAACTGGATAATATAAGGATTATATGTGACATTTTGTTTTTGTTTTTTTCTTTGAGGGTTTGATAAAACTCACTTGTAAACCATTTGGATGGGTTTTCTTTTGGAGGAATGATGATATTGGAAGATATTTGACTAGAAATGGAATTGCTGAACTAGAAGATAGGCACATTTTTAACTGCTAAATTCCTTTCCTAAGTGATTGTACCAATTTATATGTCTACCAGGATTGTATGAGAGTTACTGTTTTCTCACATTCTTTCCAATATTTGGTATTATTTAACTTACCTGATGATACCTTGTTTTAAATTTGCAACTAACATTATTAGGGACATTATGTTTCCTTCCTTTATGAATTGCTTCTCCATGTATTTGATTGTTTTTCCAGTGGTGTATTTGTCTTTTTCTTAATGTTTTTAGGAATTCTTTACATGACCTGCATTCAAATGCATATAGCCAGCTTTACCCCAAGTTCATAAATATATTCTTCTGTATTTTATTATAATAATTTATAAATGTTTGTTTTTTCATATATAGGCATTTAATTTGTCTGGAATTTATTTTTGTGTACAGTATGAGCCAAGAATTCAGTTTTATTTTTGCCATGTGGAAAACCAATTATTGAGTAGCAATTCAACTTATTTAATGGTTATTGGTTTAGTCAGATGTTCTAGTTTGTGTGTGTGTGTGAAAACACACATATTTCTACGTGTACCCACATCTCTCTCTGTATTTTGATTAGCTATAATTTTCCATGTCACATAATTTTTTGAATTTATAGGAATTCTGTTTTTTCATAGGATACTCTTATATAGGCACAGTTCAACACTTTTTCTTTCTTTTGTCATTGGACAGACTTGCTTTAAATTTTTTTTTCCTACCAGCCATTGAAAAACCAGCTTTTAGTTTTACAGATCATTAATACATTTCTCTATGAATTTTACTTCCTATCTTTTAAAATTTATTCCATTCTATTTTCTTCGGGTTTAATCTGTTTTTCTTTCTCCTACTTCTTGAATTGAATGTTTAACTCGTTTATTTTCAATATTTAATACACGAATTTAAGACTATAAATTTCTTTACAATTTAAGACTATAAATTTCTTTACAATTTAAGACTATAAATTTCTTTACAATTTAAGACTATAAATTTCTTTACAATTTAAGACTATAAATTTCTTTACAATCTGCTTTCACAGACTCCCATAAATTTGATACATAGTGCTGTCATTGTTATTCTGTTCCAAATATTTCATAACCTCTATTATGAGTTTTTTTCTTTAATTCATTAGTTACCTGGAAGTGATTTGTACTTTCTAAATTTATGCTTTTTTTTTCTTTTTCTGTTTTATTTTCATTCTAATTACTTTGTAGTCATATAGTGAATTATGACATAGATACTCTGGAATTTCTGGAAACAACCTTTGTGACCTGGTAGGTCTATGCCTGTATGTGAAAAGAAGGCATATTTTCTGCTTGTTGGGTCACAGGGCACTCTGTATCATGAGTCGACCAAGATTGATATGAGTCCTGTTCATGTCTATTTGCTAATTTTTGGTTTGCTTGATCTCTTACTAAGTGATGTGTGAAAAAAAATTCCCACTAGCTGTGTTGATTTGTCAACTTATCAATGCAATTCTGTAACTTTTTGCTCTATGTGAGAAGATACTGTTGGGCACAGGTGAATCAATGATGGCTGGATTTTTGTGTGTGTGTTTTGTGGAAGGTATAGTTAGTACCCTATGTCCTTGCTTTTAGGTTGGGGCCATCTGACTGGTCCTGGAGAATATGAGAAATGACATGTGTCACCTCTGGAATGCCTCCTTCATTTCTCTCTTCCCCCACATCATCTTGGAGGCCATATGTTCCAGATGACATTGCTACAATGTGGAGGCAGGCCTCCTCACCTATAGTTGACTTTCTCTATTAAGCCACTGGGATTTCAGAGGTTTGTCAGTCATAACAGCTAGTGTTAATTATCCTGAAATACACTCTTGTCATTACGCTTTTGCCATAAATTCTATTTCCTATTTTTTTTAGTATTTCCCAAATATATATATGAATATATTATACATAAATATAAATATATATAAATATAAATATATATACATGAATAATATATATTCATTTACTTAGTGGATTTAATTTTACTTGTGATTACTGATATCTTGGGTTTTTTTTCTACCATCTTATTTTGTGTTCTGTATTTGACAAGCTTTTTCTTTGTTTCTTTCCAGCACGCTTCTTGCTTTCTATTGATTGCTTTAGTTTTCTCTATTTTCTTTGTTTTTATTTCTTGGTGGTACTTTTAAAATTTTAATATGTGATCTTTTAAATATATTTTTTATTTCTAAATTTTCTTTTGATAATAATTATAGACTTACAAAAGGTTGCAAAAATACTATAAGTAATTCCAGCATATCCTTCTTCATTCCCCAGATAATCACAGTAAAATGATCAACACCAGGAAATTAACATTGGTGCAATACTAATCACTAATCTATAAACCTTATATACATTTTCCCAGTTGTCCCTATAATGTCCTTTTCTAGGACCAACTCAGGATCACTCATTATCATAGGTCTTTAGTCTCCTCCAATCAAGAACAGTTCCTCACTTCTTTATCTGTCATGACCTTGACATTTTCAAGAGTACTAGCCAAATAAGTTTTGTAGAATGATCATCACTTTGGGTTAGTTTGATATTTCTTCATAATTAAATTCAGATTATGCATTTTTGGGAAATATACCACAAACATGATGTGCTTTTCATAGTATAAGATGATACCAGTTTAATTACTGGTGATGTTAACATTGATCACTTTCGGTGATGTCTGTCTGGCTTTTCTATTGTAAAGTCACCATTTTCCTTTTTGCATTTGAGAAATATTTTGTGTGTGGTGGGGGGGATATTTTGAGGCATGCGAACATCCTGATCCTCATCATATACTCATTCAGTTTTAGCATCCATTGATGATTCTTTTTTTTTTTTTTTTAAAGATTTTATTTATTTATTCATGAGAGACAGAGAGAGAGACAGAGGCAGAGGGAGAAGCAGGCTCCCCGTGGAGCAGGGAGCCCGATGCGGGACTCGATCCCAGGACCCTGGGATCATGACCTGAGCCGAAGGCAGACGCTTAACCGACTGAGCCACCCAGGCGTCCCCCATTGATGACTCTTGCCTGTCATACTTAGTATTATTGTGTTTGCAAAATGGTGATTTTTCTATTTCCATCACTTCTTTTACATTTATTGGTTGAAATATACTATGAGGAAGAGCTGTCCCTTTTGCATATATACTTACTTAATTATTAAATTCCTATGTACTCACTTTTCCCCCCATATGGGTCATAATCCATTACTCTCATTATTTATATTATTGCTCACAACCTCTCAGATTTGCCATTGGGAGTTTCTTCCAGTTGGCTTTATGTCCCTGTGAAGTACCTCCATTATTTTTTTGATAACTTCCTTACTTTCTGGCAGCACAAGATGCTCCAGGCTCACCTTTTCCTATCCCTGTGCCAGCCCTGAAATCTGCCATTTCTCCAAGGATTTCTGGTTCCTTTTTTTGGAGACTATATTCTGAAATCAAGATCTGGTTGCTTGCTAGGTGGGCACCTTGCTACTATGGTGTCATTCCTTCTAAGTACTTTTAGTAGATAAAACTGGGAAATCATTTCTTGTAAGTTCAAAGAATCTTCTTTCTTTCTTACAGCTGTGTAGTATTCCAATGTGTGGATGTACATCATTCATTTAACTATTCTCCTATATGTGGGTATTTAGGTTGTTCTCAGTATTTTGCAATCATAAACACTGCTGCAGTGAATAATCTCTTACAGGTGTATTTTTGTGTTGTTGGATATATACCTTCAGGGTGAATTCCTAAAAGTGGAATTGTTGCATCAAAAGGCAGTTTCCATTTTCACAGTGGTGTTTGAGAGTGATTGCTTCTTGTTTCACTATGGCTTTGTCAGTAGAAAGCATAGTCTTAGTTTTAAACTTTCACTAATGTGGTAGGTGAGAAATGGTATCTCATTTTTGAAAATTCGCATTTATCTAGTTATGAATGATTTTAATATCTTTTTTATGTTTGGGGGCCATATTTATATCTTTTTCTTTCTGGTAAGTTGTCTGTTCATGTGTTTTCCCCATTTTTCTATTAGAATTTTGGTATTTTGTCTATTTCCAAGAGTTCTATATGTATTAGTGATATGAGCCCTTTGTGAGATCAGCTGTAAGTAGTAGTGGTCAGTTGTCTTTTTGACTTTGTTTTTTCTTTTCCATAGATAATTAAGAAAATTTTAAGAATAAATATTTGTTTATTTTTGTAAACAAATTTCATGGAAAAATTTATCAATCTTTTCTTTTGTTATCTCTGGATTTTGAGTCATTATTAGAATGCCTTTCCCTACACTGAGGTTAAAAAGAAATTCACATTCATATTTTCTTTAGTATTTACATGGTTCCATTTTCTTTTTCTTTTCTTTTCTTTCTTTCTTTCTTTCTTTCTTTCTTTCTTTCTTTCTTTCTTCCTTCCTTCCTTCCTTCCTTCCTTCCTTCCTTTCTTTCTTTAGAGAGAGAGGGGGCACAGAGGGGAGGGGCAGAAGGAAAGGGAGGGAGAGAATCTTAAGCAGGCTCCACACTCAGCCCAGAGCCCAACATGGGGCTTGATCTCATGACTCTGAGATCATGACCTGAGCCAAAATCAAGAGTCAGACGCTTAACCAGTTGGGTCACCCCTACATGGTTCCATTTTCTAATTTAAGTTCCTAATCCATTTGGAATTTATTTATTATATGAGCCATTGATTTAATTTTACCTTGTTCCAAATGGCTGACTAGTTCCCACTGGCGCCATCTATTCAAAAGTTCATCTTTAGGGTGCCTGGGTGGCTCAGTCGTTAAGCGTCTGCCTTCAGCTCAGGTCGTGGTCCCGGAGTCCTGGGATCGAGCCCCACATCGGGCTCCCTGCTCAGCGGGAAGCCTGCTTCTCCCTCTCCCACTCCCCCTGCTTATGTTCCCTCTCTCACTGTGTCTCTGTCAAATAAATAAAATCTTAAAAAAAAAAAAAGTTCATCTTTGACTCCATTATTTGGGATACCTCAATTTATCATATTTTAAAATTCCACATGTATTTGGAGCCATTCCTAGGCTTTCTATTCTATTTGGGCAGTCTATTTGTCTATTCATGGGCCAGTACCACCTGTTTTAATTATAGAGGTTTTACATTATGTTTTAATGTTTGTGTGACAGAGTTAGTTCCCCATTGTAGTTTTGTCTTTTTGCCATCCTCTCCTCCCTCCTCCTCCCCATTCCCCTCCCCCTCCTCCTCCTCCTTCTTCTTCTCTCTCTTTTAGTGTTTTCCTGGCTATCCATGCATGTTCATTTCCTTCTATGAACCTAATATCAACTTGCCTAACTTCCTAAAAATGCTTGTTGGAATTTTACTGAGCTTGCATTAAATTTCTTAACTAATCAAGGGAGAACTGACAATTTTTTATGATGTTGAATCATGTTATCCAAGAATGGATTCCTTCCATTTATTTGTTTGCTTTTGTGGCTTGCAGGAGTGTTTTAAAGTTTTGCTGATATAGATTTTACACATTTCTTACTAAGTTTTTTCCTAGGCATTTAATCTCTTCTATTGTAAGTTTTTTTTCCTACCATTATTTCCTATAGCTGGTTGTTACGTACATAGAGAGCTATTGGCTTCTATATTAACATGCAATTTTAATTTAGTAGACTCTAATCCTCATCCATTACTTTCACTCTGTCTGAATGAACAATGTCAGAATTTAAACTGCTCTCTACTCATGCCTTCCATTTTATTTTCCTCCACTATTTAATTTTCTTCTTGATTTCTTCTCATTCTTGTCATTATTATTACTATGATAATCAGTCAATGCTTATTTAGATTTATCCACAAGTTTTCTGTTATCTTTGCTTATCATTACTTGTTGAAGTCCTTTTTCTTTATTCAGGGTTCACTTTTTTCCTTCCTGAAGTATACTGTTAGTGGGTCTCTCCAAAAGGATCTGTATGTGGTAAATTCTCTCAGTCTTTATCTGAAAATGCCATTGTTTAGCATTCTTTTTTTTTTAAAAGATTTTATTTATTCATTAGAGAGAGAGAGTACATGAGCAGGAGGAAGGAGCAGAGGGGGAGGGAGAAGGAGGGAGAAAGAATCTCAAGAAGACTCTATGCTGAGCAGGGAGCCCAACATGGGGTGCGATCCTAAGACCCTGAGATCATGACCCAAGCCAAAATCAAGAGTTGGACGCTTAACTGACTGAGCCACCCAGATGCTTCTTTAGCATTCATTCTTGAATGCTGGTTTAGCTGGATAATATGTTCCATTGTCTCTGACATTTGTTGTTGCTTATAGGAAGTCTTCAGTCAGCCTAACTGCTGCTACTTGTTAATTTCTCATTTTGTCTCTAATGGCTTTTAAAGTTATCTATTTGTTTATAATGCACTGTTATAGTACTATGTGTGCAGGTGTACATTGTTTTAATTTATTATTTTCAGGATTTTGTATGTTCCTACAATATGAGGACTTCTGTCTTCAAGTCTGGAAAATTCTTGAGTATTATTTCTTGGAATACTGACTCTTCTCCATTCTTTCTATTTGCATGTTTTGGATTTCCTAATATATGTGTTAGAAATTACTGTATTTCCATGTATCTTCACTCTTTTTCATATTTTCTATCTCTTCGTGCTACATTCTGAGAGTTTCTTTTATAATTCACTTAGTCTCTCAGTGGTTCTGTCTAGTTTTCTGTTCAACCCTTCCACTGGATTTTTTCACTGGCTCTATATTTTTATTTCTAGATTTCATATTTGATTCTTCAAATCTTTTCTTTTTCCTGTTGCCCTATTTTTACCATATAATTTCTATTCCTGCTGTTAACTTTTGAACCAGAAGCAGATCAAGGTTTTGTGGGACCTGAAGCTTGTCTATTTTGAGAGGCCTCTCTTTAAGAACAAGAATATATAATTACAAATACAAAATTAAGTGCAGTAGTGAATATTTAGTTGGAATGAGGAAAAAAATCACATACCAAAAGATTTCAAAAAGCTGACAAATACCACAAACATCACACAAAATCTAGAAAAATAACAGTATACTTTTGTTAATTAATCACTGACCTCCTCTCCATAGGAGAAATTTATAATATTATTTTAAAGGAGAAAATAAAAAGATAGCTTAGCCTTTTATTTAGCATATTTGATCATTTGTGGTTTATAAAACCAACTTTTATCATTTGTGGTTTATAAAAATTAGCTTCGGCTTCACATATAGCTTTTGGCAATATCATTCATTTTAAGAATTGGTGTCAAATTTGGGAAAACCTCTAATTTCTTTAATTTATACAAGCTGTAAGAATTGAGAGAATTTAGCATCTAGCTCTATACGTTTCAATTTTTAGCATCTAGCTCTATACGTTTCAATTTTTTTTCTTTTCTATTTATTTGTGATTCAGGTAGTATAGGACAAGTTTATATTGGGATCCAATCTCTGGCCCTGTACCTTCATGTCACTATATGGAAATGACTATGAACCACATAAATATGTTTCACTAAATCCACACTAAATGTATCCAAACTAAATGGCCCATTGCCATTCCAATGCCTTCAAATAAAGATAGAAATGTGACAGAGGCAGAAAGGAGAGTAGTAGGTAACCTTAACCAGTTAAGGTTAAAATATCTTTTATAAATTTTATGAAAATATGAGGCCACTTGAGTACATTGCTAGATTCCTTCTCAGGGCTTTGGAAAGGGCCAGTTTTAGTGAGAGGCCCTAAAACTTTAGTTCCATTAACCTTATAATACATCTGCCTCTGCTGTGACCATCTCAATCATAATTATTTTAAAGCCTCTTTCAAATCTCACTTTATTTTTTCTAGGCACAACATTTGTATCGGTGGACTCTTTCCATGGTGTGGTTTTACTTTTCATGATCTGTAATCATGGGTTATGAAGTCCACTTCTGTGGGGCTTGCTTTCTGTGGGAGTCCAGCGGGCCAGTAGTAACTTGGTGGTTGCCTTTACCTGGGTTCCAGTAAATGTTTATGTTAATTTCTCAGCTAGGGTAGGGGGCCACACTTTCAATACACAATATAAAAGTTGTGAATTTAGACTCACAGATTTACATGGCACAAACTGGACATTCCAACTACTTGCAGGTGACTCTTCACCCTCATGCAGTGGATGTCATCTTTACTTTCTGCTTCCCTGAATCAATGGGTAAAGCCCTTCTAGACTCTGATTCAGATTTGAGGCAGCTCTTCATGGGTCTTGGCAAGATCAGTTTTAGGCTTTCAGGAGCATAAAGCCATTGGTCTTTCTCCTTTCCCTGCATACATCAGAAATCCATCCCACAGCTATTAGGACTTAAATCCAGATTAGGACTCACATGGGCCATTTTAGTTTCTGTTCTTGCTCACCACACTGACTTTGAGTTCTCTCTTCATTTTTGTCACCTGCCTTGCTTTCAAACTCTGCTATGTATCCAACATTCTTTTGTTAGATTTTATCTGATATAGCCATGTGTTTGGAATTGGGGAATGATCACTTGAGTAAATGTAGGCAGGTCGGCTGCAACTCATTCATTCATTCAACACTATATTTTTGAGTGCCCTTCATGTGTCTAATACTTCCTGGAGTACAAGCTATGCATCAATATGTAATTCAATTCCTTGCCCTTGTGGAGTTTACTTTCTAGTAAATTGATACCTGTTCTTTTGTGCTGGGGACTCTTTTTCTTCCCATGCAGAAAGGGTGAAGGGGATTAGCTTCCCTCTCGTCTCCTCTCTGGATGTATCTGAGGTTACAAACATGCTATAGCAGCTCCATGAATATAAGTCCTGTCTGAATAATCTGAGCCTATTTAAAATAAACTATGGGTCTTCCCTATAGTCTTAGGTTTCTCAAACATTTTACCACTGTGGACCTTTATTTAGGAAGGATTTGTCTATCATACACAGTGCAATAATAATTAGGCCCCCTGCCCCAGTTGTTTTTGCATGCTCAACAACATAATTCTATAATTATTTGAAATTAATTTTCCCTTTTATTCACTTTTCATTTATTTACATACAGAAAAATTCACCCTTTTTGGTGTACAGCTCTAAGAGATTTGAGAAACTGTATAGTCATGCAACCACCACCACAACCATGATACAAAATGGTTCCATCACCCCCAAATATTCTCTCATCCCTTTTGTAGTCAAATCTTCCTCTTTCCTCCAGGCTTTGGCAACCACTGGTCTGTTCTTGACCCTTCAGCATTGTCTTTTCAAGAATATCGTGCAAATGGTATCAAACAGGATGTAGCCTTAGGTGTCTGGTTTCTTTCACTTAGCTTAATATATTTGAGATTCAACATATTGTTGCATGCACCAGTAATTTGTTCCTTTTCTCCCATTTTTTAAAAGAAAAGGCCCTAATCAGAATTTCTTATTCATAAAAGCTAATCATGGTCAACAAGAATTGATTGAAATATGATATTTCTAGTTGCTAAGATACTATCAAATAATTATGTCTAATGTGTACCACATTATAGATTTTCTGGGAAAAGAGAAATAATTATAAGAGTTCTGATTTAAAAAAAACTATTAAAATAGGAACAAACATGGTTGGTGGGGTTTCAGAAAGTATTGCAATCCCAGGCCAAGTCAAAAGATACGGTGATCTTTTAGTAAATGTGGGAAACCTGATAGATGGTTAATATAAGATTTTTAAAGCTGCTTTGAGTAGTACTCAACAAATATTTGTTGAATAGGTGAAGAATGGAATGATGGCATCTCATTAAACCTTAGGGACTTCCTGAAGCATGGAGGCTCCCAAGTTGGTGATTACTTGCCCAAAAGACCATCTGGCTTTGACCCTAAACCTACCAGCTGCTACCTGTAGTTCTCTCTGATGCTGGCATAGCAAAGGTTTTAGTATCTTCTCAACCTCATGGTTTGTGAGGCAACACAAAAGAGCAGCTAGTTAGCACATTGCAGTCATTGTCCTATATCTTTCCAGAAGCTTATCTAGGGTCTACCTGCCAGGCTGCACACCTGCTCCAGATTGCCTAGTCACATGGCCCACTGAGCAATGAGTTCCCTTACATGAGGTGGCCACACACTTGTTTTCTTTAGTCAGGCAAGCAAAAGTGTTTATGGCATGAGCCAAATTTCACCTTTAGATGCATACTCAAGAGTCCCTGTTTCAGGTGACAAGAAGCAACTGCACCTCTGGGGGCAGGGATGGGCCCCTGTGACTGAAAGGGGTGGTCTCTTCCCACACCTTTATGCTTCATACTCAAGCCAAAATGATATAAAACATGTATTAAATATAATCACTGCTTCGATGTAGCTTACTGCCATTTTGGATGCAGCATGCCATGGTGCCGAAGGCTCTTGTTACATGCTTGCTGAGTGAATGGTATGTCCCTGTCCTTTTAGGCAGGAGGTATAGGTGTATAGAATATTGGAGTTGGAATGACCCTAAATGTCATCCAGTTGAGCTAACCAGGTGACCACTGTTGCTTGGACAGCTATCTCTGCTTCTCTGCCTCCCCTCTGTTGGATCACATGAGACAGCTGATATCATACCATGGATTATGTCTCCCTGGCCATTCCCAGATATCCTAGCTCAGCAGCATGAATGTGCTAGCTTCCTGGCTATGAGCAAAATCTGGTACACTAACTGGGAATAAGAGTGAGAGACCCTGGTTTCGTCTGGTGATTATTAAAGCTTGATTGTGGCCAACTTCCTGATAGATGAGGATTTGATTTAAAAGCCCAGTCCTGGGGCACCTGGGTGGCTCAGTCGTTGGGCGTCTGCCTTCGGCTCGGGTCATGATCCCAGGGTCCTGGGATCGAGCCCCGCATCGGGCTCCCTGCTCAGCGGGAAGCCTGCTTCTCCCTCTCCCACTCCCCCCTGCTTGTGTTCCCTCTCTCTCTGTCAAATAAATAAATAAAATCTTTAAAAAAAATAAAAAAATAAAAGAAATGAAAGCCCAGTCCTTTTCTTTGAGTTTTATGGGTGTGTGTTGCATCCATATGAAAGATCTTCTTAGTTTCTCTTTTTTTCACTTTTGTTTTTATATAGGACTAAGGACTTTATTTATTAGACTCCTACAGTGTAAATTACTAGAGGTTACTAAAATTTGGCATCCAACACTAAAACTGCTAGTTTATTTAAAAGTTTGAGTTGGAACTCCTTTCCTTACAAATACAGATCTTCTTGGTGTTCCTTGAACATGACAAGCTCATTCCCACCCCAGGATATTTGCCCTTCTTATTTCCCTTAAAGCCGTGTTGGATAATAATGACTATAAGAAATATCTAATTTTTATTAGGGCAAATCTGTTTCCCCTTGTCTTTTCCTCCTTGGCTAAATTTTTCCCACTGATGCCAATAGCATGTACCCCTGGCAACCCCTTTCAGAGAGAAGAGACAAGTATTGCTGAGATCCACCTCATCTCCCAAGTGCCTGGAATGTGTGATCTAATCTTTCACTAGCTGAGCTTCAGTGTTTTTCTAACATTAATTTTGGACTTTGACCTTCACTGGGAGAGGCTAGATCAGAATTCAGCAGTTAAAAAATTTTGATTGTATGCTCTTTGTAAACATCGTGTGAATGGCCATGAACACATAATGCATGTTCTGGAGTTTACTTAACCTTCTCCTACTTTGCGATGTAGATTAAAATTGTTTTCTATAATTTTTACAGATCTTTAAAATAGGAAATCCACTCTCACATAATCAAGAGGTGACCGCATTTGCTAGCCTTTGTGCAGACATAAAATATCCCTTGGAAATAAGACAATTGAAACTCACAGTTCAAAAAGAACTCCTCCATGTTTTAGTTTAGCAATCTTAGCCAAGGAGCTGGGTGAACAGTGATCAAAAACACAAATGGTATTCAACAAAAGAAATTCATAATATACTTTAAGTATGCACTGAATCTTTTATTAAAATATTTTGGCTTATTAAATGCCATATTTAAATTTGCTTTTCAAATACACTTTTAATAGTGATCATGAGTGTACTACACTGTAGTTGGTGCACCCATTAAAAGAGAGAAATATGCTTACACTGTGTAGTCATAAAACCTGTAAACTGCCATTTTGTAAGTGGCTAAGAACTGAACTGCCACAGAAACCCAGACTTGCAGCAGCTGCAAATAAAGGAAAGAAGTTTCTTAATGCTGACACTGGTCA
The DNA here is from genome assembly GCF_054177405.1 of Leptonychotes weddellii. Lineage (NCBI taxonomy): Eukaryota > Metazoa > Chordata > Mammalia > Carnivora > Phocidae > Leptonychotes > Leptonychotes weddellii. Next base: position 90,576,075 of record NC_138377.1, on the reverse strand, counting down.
TGAAACTGATATTTTATTTAGATGTCCTTGCAGCACAGAGCTCTCGGAAATCATGTTTATAGTCTTCATGCAATAGAAATACAAGCAATAGTGTATATTTTGGCAGGTAGTGCCCGATTTAGTTGTAATAATTCACAGCACTGCTCCAGGCCTTCCATGTTGCTCCAGGCAAAAACCTGTATTATAAATTATAGCACACAAAGCTGAATTTGACCTACCAGTTGATGCATAATAAACTGACTTAATTTTGAATATTAACTACACATTGTGGCCTAAAGGTTTTATGCTCTCTAAATGTAACAATAAATTATACAAAAATCTTCCTCTTGGGTGAAGCCTAAATATAAATAAATCCCCAATCTTAATACTACGCCGAAAGACCGGTTACTATAGATACCAGTGAGAATATATTAATCTTAAATATTATTGCCGAATAAAATAACTTTAGAATATCACTAAGTACCTGAACTAATTATAGAAACTTTGGGGAGAAGTTTCAGTACTTTAATAAGCCATTATCCCATTTGGCCCATTTCTTGAGTGGTAAACGAAAGATATCTTCTCTCTTCATTGATCAGCATGAGTAAAATGGTTTGTTTTAAAAAATTCCCTCCCATCCCAAGCACAGGGTTTAGTTCATATAAATGTGTCCAGAAAAGTGCTCAGCAAATATTTGTCAGTGAATGAATGAGTTATGAATGTTTTGAAACATTAGATATCAGATCAAAACAGTCTTGGGTTTGAGGAATGTGTATGCCTAGGTTTAGCTATTTTGCTCTACAAATGACTTCCTGTGTGATTTTGAGCAAATCCCTTTGCTTCTCTGAGCCTCTTCACTTGCTTATAAAAGGAGATTAAGAGAAAAAGACCCATCTCTATCTCACAGGATTGCATTGAGACCAACGTCTGTGAAGTATTTTGAAAATTATTATTATCTCTAGCAAAGATGTCTTACACAGGCAAGGAATGATCAGCCCTGGTGTAAGGGGTAGACTCTCTTTGCCATGCTTGTATTGTTTGACTCTACCCCTCCCAGCCACAGTTGACTAGACCTGGGATAGATAGTCAGATCTCCTCTTTTGAGAATCTGAACTGAGAGATCCAGAGTCTGAGAGTTGGTTCATAATTGTCCCCAACCTGGAAGTTCCTTCTTGGGGTCTGGTTCTGTTTCCTGTCCCCACTTCCCATGAGCTGTGCTTGTATCCTAAGAACAAACCTCCCTTTCCTCAAGTTACATTGAATGGGATTCTATTTCCAGCAACTGAACCATCCTAAGACAATTTTTTGCAAGTCCCTTCACCCACTTCTTGAGCAACTACCATAATTCAGACTTAGGAATTTTTGGTTTAATATTGGGAGGATAAAACATAAGACTAACTACAATATGAGTCAAAAAATGCTAATATATATAAAGATATGGGTTGTGGTTTAAATGAGATAGCAAGGAGAAATAACATCTGCTCACAAATGAGAGGTAGATTAGGAAAGACCTAATAGATGAGAAGCCTCATATGTGTCCCTTCTTTTTTATGTACACTGCCCTATCATGGTGCAAACTCCTCATTACGTCTTGTGTGGACTATAACAGTAGCTTCCTAACTGTTATCTTTGCACTTAGTCTGCCCTCCATACTGCTTCCAGAGTTACCTGGTAGCATCCAACACGTAGTATCAGACATTGATCCTCAGATGACCCCTAAAAGACCCCCACACCTATGGGTTAAGGTCCAAACTCTTATTTTGGCATAGCCAATGCACTCGGTCCCAGAATTTCTTTCCAGACCTATGCCCTACTCCTGTTGCACGCACTCGGGGCTCTAACCACTTTGAGCCTGCTCTTGTTCTTGATCATGTTCTGCACTTGCCTCTTTGCCTTGGCATGCACCATTCTCTTATTTCTTGTCATTCACTTGAAATCCACTGTTCCTCATAGCCTCAGCTGAAATGCCACAACCTTTCTGAGCCTTCCCATGATCTCTTTTCAATACAGAATGAATATTTTAAGAGTTTATCTTTGTCTACATGATGCATTATACATACAAGCACAGTGTATTTATAGTTAATTGTTTACACATGCATCTGTCCTTCCTTCTCTTAGGAAGCAACTAGAAGGCAGGATAGGTGCTCCTCATGTTTGCATCTTCAGTGAACAAATGGAAGGAGCTCCTGGAAGGGGCTCAATGCTGTGATTATTTAATTTCGATGGGGATGAGATTTGAATTGGTCCTAGAACAATGGCTAAGATTTTGAAAGGTGGATATAGGACAAAGGCTTTAAGGACCAGGGAACAAGAGTCTGAGCATGAAGTGGGGAGGAAAGTTCAGAGCAGTTTCAGGGAGAGCATGTCTTCCAGTTTGGCTGGAACAAAGGGAAGAGATAATGAAGATAAAAAAAGAAGATAATATTGGAAAAATCGGTTGGGATCCTCTTGTGGAGGATTTTAATTTAGAAAAATGTCAGCTTAATTTTGTAGGCACGAGGGAGCCATGTCCATTGAGCATAATGGGGATGTGATCAAAACTGGCTTTTAAGGAGCTGAACCTGAGAGAGGTGCAGAGGGTGGATTGGAATGGAAAGCCCTAGTTACTCTCATCATACTCCAAGGGAAGAGGGCCAGTCACGCTTCCCCATTGTTTCCATTTTCTTAACTATTCCTTTAGATTTTACTATTCTCTATTTAGACAAATTAAAAAAAAAAGTCACCCACCATGGCATTCTCCTTTTCCTTCATCTGAGGTATTGCAAGGATTTTTTGGGGGGGGGGGTGCTTTAAAGCATCTGATAGACAAGAACAAGGGCATATCATCCCCATCCAGATGATCGCCCTGACTTTCATTTTTAGTAATGCTGGAGAGATGGAAATGGTTTGATATGGAGACGCGCTTGACCTGTTCTATTTTTGCCATGCTTTCAGGCGGCTTAACAAGAATGCTGGGTTCCTGCTTCGACAAGGGAATTGGTGTTGGTTTCCCTTCTGGCTTCCCATACTCAGCAAAATTCAGAAACCATGACCTCCAAGCCTCAGCTGCCTTGTATCACAAATATCACTTACTCTGTGAAGACTTCTTGGATTCGTTGCCATCCCCCAAGCCTGAAGGGACTCCACCTCTATGCTATTTCCTTTTTCCCACCTGAAATTCTGATTATTTGTAAAATGACTTTCTGTGTCTTCTAGCCTGAAATGTCCTTGAGGTCAGAATCAGCTCTTATTCATCCTTAATAGCCCTCTCCTCTCATCTTGTTCATTGATTATGTGTCTTACCCATAGCAGGTACCAATACTTTAAATTTGAATAACACATAATATTGTGCATGAATTATCTATATATCAGGAAAGGAAGGCTTTATCATCCCCACTTCCATTTTTCAGATTAGAAAATAAGTATTTGAATCATATACCTAAGGTTGCATGACGTGGCAAAGCAAAGACCAAAAGCCATTTTTTCCCCTTCTAAATTCATAAATACTCTTTCTGCTACACCCTCCTACCTCATGCTGTCTGATGAATGAGTGAATTTGAATTTTAGTGAGAATTTCTTCAGGGGGAATTACACAAAATTTTTGTGAGGAAAGAACCTGTTGAGATGCCATCACACTGTGCAGCATCCTGGGGAGGCACATATGACAAGCAGGGTGGTGTGGGAGAGTGCCTCGATCTGTCTCAAGTATTTAAAATTCAGCCATTAATCATAACAGCTGCATTCTTGCTTCAAGTGATCAGCTACTAATGATTTCAACATTCTGAGTTTTAGAAATTCCTATTAATTGTCCTTAAAAAAGGGCAAGAATGAATAATCTTGACTTCATTTGTGAGGAAAGAATCAATCTCTCACTCTTAGTTGTTCTCACTTTCCTTTTTTTCCCTTCAAAATCATTGGCTCTGAAGTGCAGTTATTTTCTGGGTTCTTATTTCAAAAAAGGCTGCATTTTCTGAGTAGTAGTTTGGCCCCCAGAATCAACAGGGAGGGGTGGGCCTTTCATAATAGGTGCCTCTGGGAGCAGCCAGCACTTATGAGCCGGCTTAGACCCAAGGCAGGACAGGAGGCTGAAGGGTAAACATCCGACCCATACTAGTGTGGTGATGAATTTCTTCAACATCGAGACGACACCATAGCTTTAAAGATAACACATGAGTACATATATATGTGTATACATACATGGACGTGTGTGTGTGTGTATGTATGTATGTGGGTGTCTGTATCATCTACATATAGTCACCATTTGCCATGCTTACTTAATACAAAAGCTCTTGGATTTTTCCATAGTTCCTTTTAGTCCTTGCTCATAAATTCGTAGAATTCAGTATGAAGGTTTGGGGTTTTCAAAATGGGTTCTCATCCTAACTTGTTGTGCAAGGTAGTCAGTCCGTCTCCAGTAAGTCACTCATGATTTCAGAAAGACTAAACCATTCCATACAGATAGCAGTCAACTGCTAATAAGTTAGGAATTTAACTTTCTTTCTAATGGGAACACTCCTAAGATGATTCCATCATGTTAATTTTTAATCATTTGCATTTAGACATTTTGTATGAACCTGTGTATTACTTTGCTAGGCCTGCCACAACAGCGTACCACAGGGGAGCCTGGGTGGCGCAGTCCGTTGAGCGTCGGACTTGTGATTTCAGCTCAGGTCCTGATCTCAGGATTGTGAGATAGAGCTCCAAGTCGGGCTCCATGCTGAGCAGTCAGTCTGCTTGAGATTCTCTCCCTCTGCACACCCCCCCCTCACTCGCATGTGCGCTCTCTCTCTCTCAAATAAATAAATCATAAAAAAACAAAACAAAACAGTGTACCACCAAGCGAGCGGCTTATACAACAGAAATTTATTGTTTCATACATCTTGAGGCCAGAAGTCCAAGATCAAGATGCTGGCATGGCCATGTTCCCTCTGAAGGTGCTAGGGAGGGATTGTTCCAGCCTTTCTCCCAAATCCTGGTAGTTCCTTGGCTCTTGGCAGCAGAACTTCAGTGGCATTCTTCCTATGATTGACACTGCTTGTGCATCCCTTGGGTGGGCTTAGGTTGGCAAGTGAGAGAGACTACTGTTACTGGGTAATTAATAAATTAAATAAATATTTGTGGGCACTGTACTGTGTGTTAGTTTAACAATACTAAAAGCCACAGCCATGTTTCCTTTCCTCCTAGAGCATCCCAGTTGCTCCAGACCCAGTCTACTCCCCTATTCTTGAGGTTTCATCACTGAGATCTTACCATGCTCTGAAGCCATGGCTGCATGAGTTAGAACGTGCCTATGAGAAGCCTGTGGAATTCTTTTTTTTTTTTTTAAAGATTTTATTTATTTATTTTCGAGAGAGAATGAGAGAGAGCACGAGAGGGAGGAGGGTCAGAGGGAGAAGCAGACTCCCCGCTGAGCAGGGAGCCCGATGCGGGACTCGATCCCGGGACTCCAGGATCATGACCTGAGCCAAAGGCAGTCGCTTAACCGACTGAGCCACCCAGGCGCCCGAAGCCTGTGGAATTCTTAAAGTGAAATTTGCAAATAATCTGTGCTCCAAAAAATTTCAGGTTCAGCCATACTATGTTATTCTGATTCACATGCTTTCTAGTATCATTGCTTGAGAAAATGATAAAGTGGTGGAGGTTTGACTCATATTTCGTCTATGCCAAGAGCCAAAATTTGGAGATACCATGAGAGTATGTGCTGTGTTTGTAAATGTCATCCATCTTGTGTGCCACGGGGCAAAAAGTTTAGTAACTGCACATTAGGTCAATTTCAAATGATTATGGCAAAACCCAGTCAAACACCTTGCCTTCCCCTCAGTGATCCACAGTGAATCTCTTATTTCACAAATGCCTCTAAACGTGCTTTGAGTCTATTTATAAGTGGCCTATACCACCTCCAGGGCTGGTAAGTCCCCTAAGTTTCCTGCCTGCTGTGTGAGGTTATATTTCCTTTCAATTGTTCCCAAATGGCTTCCTTCCAATTTGGAGCCTGCTCCCCAGTCCTCATGTGTAGGGTTAGCTGAACAAGGCCATGTACAACTTCTCACTTCCCTTCATCGTTATCTTCGGAGACTTTGATTGGATTGTTTCTGAGTTCTGGTCTTTTCAGGCTGAGGAAGCTGTATCGTTTAAAAGCTTTCCCAACACTGCAGAGGCTGCCTACCCTTGATCATCCTGGCTTCCCATCACAGCAGGTCTGCTCTGGCTGTTAAATCTCTAGAATTATGGCACCCAGGACAGCAGGGGCCCTCCCAGGCAAGACCCCCCCACCCCGAACCCAAACCCCTTGCCAGTGATGATAATGAAATCTCTTGGTTCCATCTTCCTTGCTTTCATCCCCTGAAGATTCCTTTAGCCAGGACAGTGTCCCTCTGAGAATTCTAAAACAGCAGACACCCCACAAAAAAGGGAAGCACATTTTCTCCAGGGTCATGTCATGTGCTGTCATTCCAAGCGTCTGATTTTTAGATCCTGAAGTTTTGAAAGCCCCTAAAGAGAGGGATCACCTGCTGAAGGGCTGCATGGCTAGCCAGGGAGAGTCTCTTGAAGCAGGCTTTATTGCAAGCGTGAGGACCCGGTTTGTTAGAAGTGCTAGGGGGAGAAACGCAGGCCTGAGACTCCTCACAGGCTTGTAAAAATCAGCCCTGAGAAGAAACACGTTGGGATCAATCAGAATCAGCTGGCCACCTGGCTGGAGGGAGATGGCAAGGAGGGGGATGGTGGACACTTTGAAAATTCTGCCTCAAATAAAGCGCCCTGGTTCCCTGGGGTTGGACAAGGATGAATGAAATCTGCTTGGGCTTGTGCTGACATCCAGTCCCTGGAGTGAATGGCATCTGCCGCGGGAGGCAGGGAATTCTGTTCTTCTTTTTCAATAGGAGCCTTTGTGGTGCCTGGTTTAGAATCTCTCAACCCTGCCATTCCCTCTCTCTTTAAAGGATGGCTCGTCAACACTGAGTGTTGGGTAAACCTTGAAAAGGTAGTCTTGTTCTTGGCCAAATGCTGATTTAAAATTAGGTTTTCCTCCCTACTTGCAACGGAAGATCAACTCAAAGACTTGGCTTCACTAAGAGTAGGCCAATGAGAAAGACAAGTAACCATCTTAGAAATGCATTTACCCTGCGTTTTTGAGATTATTCACTGAAAAGTGATTTTTGATTTTTTTTTTTTTTTACCCAAAGTGTGACACTGTTTTACTAAGTTCAACCTCTTGGAGGTAGAGAAACCCGAAAGGGGAGGCTGGGGAGGCAAGGATGTACTGAAATGAACGGAATTTCAGGTCAGACAAGGCCAGTCACTTCTGGCAGGCTATGTGATCTTAGGCAAGTTAATTAACTTCTCAGGGATAATGACATTTATTGCACTGGTTGGAATGAGAAATAAATATGATAATGTCTATAAGGTGGCTAGCATAATGGGCAGCACATGGCACATACACAAGAAATGTTCTTTTTTCATTTTTAGAGGCACAGTCTAGGGTCCTTCTATAAAGGAAATGTTTGCCAATATACAATCATCCACTTTCTCCTTGTTTAATTTCCTTTTTGTGTATACTATGGAAAAAGGTAAGTGAACCAATAGCAACATGTTCGTGAGGGAGCTAGTTATTACTCTGGAGGGTGGGTGGATGGGCAGTCCCTTTGTCCTTCCTCAGGAGGGCATAGACAGTAATGAGCAGGATCCCATTTGAGGATGCATAGAAGGTCTGTGCTGGAGGTCTGTGAGGAAAAATAGTCTCACTTCATGAATGTTAATAATGGAGCAAATACCAGAACAGTATATATTGGTTCCATGGTTGCTACTAATATAAAAAGTGGTTACATTTATTTTTAAATTTTTGGCAAGTGAAAACATGCTCTTTGGTAAATACAGAATATGGTAAGACATGAAAACGTGGGTAGAAGCTGCAGGATTCAAAGGGCCTCAGTTACATGAGAACGACCCAACCATCCACCTGGGCCATCAGAAGGCCCCAGGCCATCTGCTGTGGGCCACCTTGCCTCCTTCTACCCACTATTCCATACTGAGCTCTGCCATCTTTGGGAACACCTGCCCAAATGCTGTCCTTTCTCTCCCCGTGTGTCCTCTTTTCCAGCACCTCAGGCTGACTTAGGAGAGCTTTCCTCTGGGCCCTTACTGTTCCTTTACATGCTTTTTAAATAACATATCATGTGTTATTCTGTTGATCCTAGGGGATCTACTTTAGGAAAAAGAATTCAAAATTAGACATAAAATTATCCATTTAGAATGAGAAAAGGAATCATAACAAATGACAAAGGTTAAAAAGCTGACAGATACCACAAATGTCACAAACTTTGGGGAAATTGTTCATTGTTTTAATCAGTGAATCAGTAGATAAGCCTCTTTATTTGTACATTTTTGTTTCACACTCTGATCACTTTTTCCTCTTACAATGATTTTGTAATATTGCTTATCGAGAAAATAGAAAGACTATCCACTGTTTTCTCTCTCATAGTTGATTGAAATTGATTTTTATTACTCATGATTTAAGATAGTATCATTCAGCTTCACAACTTGTTATTGGTAATTTCATGTAAATTCTTAGGATTTTTGTCAAGTTTGGGCAAACACCAATCAGGTTTTTTTTTTTTTCCCCCTATAAGAAGTAAGATTTCAGGGCATTTCACTTTTTTCTGTTCATTGGCTCACCTTCAGTGCTCTTTGAATGGATTGTATTAGGAATGTTTCTGGAAGCCAGAATGGCTAGCAGTAACTTAATTATACTCGGAAGTTATCATGTTCTACATAAATACATTCCACTAAAGCTAAACGAAATGTTTCCCCAACTCATCTTCCCAAAAGTCCTATCTCCCAAATGTTCAAGGCCATTCTAATGGCCGCTGATTCCGAAGGGGAAAGACAATAGAGGGAAAATTGGATTGGTAAGAGACAGCACTAAACCAAATGAAGTTAAACTACTTTTTGCCAATTTTATAAAGTTATATGACCTTAACCTTCATTCGTGTCATGGCTAATCTGCCTCTGTCCTCTTGGCTCTGGACCTGCCCACAAAGGCATCTAGTAGAAGGTCAGTTGGATGAACGAAGAGTACCTTTGGCCCTTGTTTGCATTCTGACCTCACTCATGCCTTCCCTTCTCCCTCCTTCTATCCAGTTCCTACCCAGCTTGTCAGGTCCAAGCTGGCATACCATAAACTGTGATCACCTGGTCTTGTATTGTTCATATCAGATTCCCCCCTGCCCCTGCCATATTCCCAGTGAGGGGGAGGAGGGAATATGATCATTAACCTGGGGGCAAGGACACCTAGCACAGCTTTGGCACTTGAATCCATCTGTTTTCCTATGGTTAACTAATTGGTGACTGCCATCCTGACCTGGACCACTCACGAGAGCCAGATGTTTCTCCAAGTTATTTTAAGGATTCCTTTATAAATGGAATTTGACTCCTTTTTCCAAAGATAAAGGAAAGCCTGCTGGGTTATTGCTCTCTGCCTACAGAATGTACAGAAGAGAAAAGCCTTTCATAGATGACTGATTTCTAAAACAGATGTGCCAAGTTCCTTGGGCTAAAAACTCTTTAGTTGGAAATGAATCAGGGCATTTTTAATATGAGTTTTTAGAACGTGTACTTTGAGCAATGCTAATAATGATCAGCGTGATGGTGACTTGGTTTAAGGGTTTTGAGGATCGAGAGTGCTAATAAAACTGCTCAGAGGAACAGGAGCTCACCTGATATAACAGAACTAATGAAGGACTCAGTGCACAAAAGTGTCTCTTGTCAGAGAGAAAGTATTTGTGCATGGTCTCATCCTACGATGCACTTGACAAGGACAGAAATAGAAAACCGTTTGTGGCCACCTGGCAGAGATTTTCCTGGTGCCTTGGTTTATTATTCCTACTATTGTACTTTCCTCTTTCCTAAAAATCCTTTTTTTTCCTCTTTGCCTTTTCAGTTGGCTTCAGCACCTTTTGTGAGTTTTCATCAGCACATTTCATTCTTTAGTGAACAATGAAAAGATAAGGGAGGGAGAAATGAGAGAACGAGTCTATTACTAATTGTGATGGGGAAGTCAGGGGAAATTGTGCTGGCTTCCCTGTTGTTCATCCAAATCATGTTGTTAATTTTCCTTGACACATGCAAGAGGGAGATGAGGGTTCCTGTATTTCAGTGAAGAATTGTGAGCATCGGGGGCCTTGCCTTCTCTATGGTATGATGAAAATTGTTATTTTTTGAGAACCTACTATGTGTTGGGCTTTGTGCTTTGCACTGAGGCCAGAGGAGAAAGACAAATCCCCTGTCCTCGGGGAGCTCAAAAGCTCTCTAGCCTGAAGTTTGTCAGCCTTACAGCACAGTAACTCTAATCCTTGCCTGGACACCTGATGTATGTTAGGAACTGTGAGAGAGCTAGAGAGATAAGACAGCCTCTGTCCAAGGAGTGCAGGCCAGGCAGTGTGTGGCCATGCCAGAGAGCAGTCAGGCCTTGCAACCCTGGGAGCAAAGGGAGAAATCCGTGTGGGCTGGTAAGGGAGCAAAAACGCCAAAAAGGAACACAGTGCTTAACTTAGCTGGTAAGCTCACAGCAGCCCTAAGAGGTGGGTGTTTTCCCATTTAAAATGTGAGATATTCTGCCTCAGAGAGGTTGGTTATTCTTCTCAGTGTCCCACAGCTGGACGTGGAGCTCCTTGAAGGATGGGGGTATCTTATTCATCTGTGTATCTTCAAAACATCCTGGCACAGGGGAAACCCCAAATCAATCCTTGGGAATGAAAGAAGAAACCAGAGTACTGGACAGGTTTCACACTCAGATCTGATTCCGGGGCCTATGGTCTTCCCTCTGTTCTGGGACAGAATTGGGCAAGTCAGAATGAGTAAACAGATTGCAGAAACAGACCCAAGTCCATTTCTAAACATCTTGAGTTTCAGTGACAATGGGAATTACTGAAGGTCCCCCAGGAGACATGGGACAGATGCTGAAAAGAGAGGTCAGGGCTGAAGGGGCAGACTCGAGAACCACAGGGAGTAGACAAAGGAGATGAGGTGGATGTAGACAGAGAAGAGGGAAGGGGAGAGGCCTGCATGTGGGGAGAGTGACCTTCTTAGCATCATTTGAACAGTCCAGGTTGGGTGGACCTTGGAGATCATTCAGTGTACCACCTCATTTTGCAGGATGGAGAGTTCAAGGGCACATGGGGTCAGTGGCTGAACTCATGCTAGAACCCTGGCTCATGTTCTCCCTGCACCTCCCTTCTCCATGAGTTGCTCTTGGTCACCCACGAGCACATATTTAATGTGTCCACTGTCACTGGCATCCGTCTTTGCTTTGTACTTGTATTTTTAAAACGGAGATGAGGGGCAACCAGACAAGCATTAGAACCCAAGAAAAGGTCCTGTTTTATTTGGTTTGTGACATTTTCATAGTGCAGGTCATTTAGTCATTGATCTCTAAAAAGATGAGACTTGTCCCCATCTGACAATGGAGAGCTTGTCACCTAGTGCCCAGCATTTTGCATGACTCTTCATTTGATTTTACACGAACATTGCAAGGCTCTGATGGAATGATGCAATAAAGAATATCCTGTGTACAAATTTGATAAGCTCTTAACAATATGGTGCCTGACAGGCTCTCACTTAAGGAGAAGACATCCTGTCAATCAACATGAAGCATGCTAAAATCTCCATTTCCATAAAGTTCTTTATGCCTGCAAAGCAGCTTTCTTCTCTCTGACTCTTAAGTGTCTTTAATATAATATGCCAACTGTGGCAATTGGAAGCATAACGAACAGCAAGTTGCTTTCTTACTCTCAAGAACTTGTTATTCCCCCGACACCAGCAAGACTCTGGTTTCTGAGCGATGATGCATTAGCACGTTTTTTCAGTCCTCCATCCTCTGCTCACTACCCTACTTGGAGGGCAGGGTGGGAGCAAACCATCATTGCTCAGGCACTTGCCCTAAGCTGGGCACTGTGCCAGATGATTTCTATTCACCCTCTTACTTGATCCTCACAATAGTTAGAAGAGTGTGGGTGAGGGGTACAGTAGTGTCCCCATTGTTGCCATCAGGAAACTGAGTGTTGTGGTCCAGAATTCGTATGTTTAATTCCTAACCTTCAGTGTGAATGTATTTGGAGACAGAGCCTTTCCGGAAGTAATTAAGGTTAAATGAAATTGTGAGGGGGTTCCCTAATCCGAGCGGAGTGGTGTCCTTACCAGAAGAGGGAGAGATACCGAGGATACATATGCATGAAGCATATGCATGTGAAGACACAGGGAGAATATAGCCAAAGAGAGAGGCTTCAGGAGAAACCAAATTTGCTGACACCTTGATCTCAGATTTCTAGCCTCCAAAACTGTGAGAAAATAAATTTCTGGTGTTTAAGCCCAGTCTGAGGTCTTTTGTTATGGCAGCCCTTGACAAACTAATACACGGAGACTCAGGGAAAATTTAAAACATAGCCCAGAAATGGCTATTTACTCCATTCTGAGTATCCGGAGACTGTTCTTACTGCATGTGAGATGATGTAACACAGAAATCCACCCAGCTCAAGTTCTAGATGGCTCCTTCCTAGCCAAGGGGTCTCAGATCGGTGTACTTACTATTTCTAAGCTTCCATTAATTCATCTACAAAATGGGCAAAACAAGACTCCCTAACTGAAATGGTTGCTGTAGAAAACAAATTAGGTGCTCCCTGGAACGTGCTCAACACAGAGCAGAACCCAGTATATACTAGGTATCATGTTGGGGATTGTTATTGTTATTATTAAGGTCCCAGAATGGAGGGCTTATCTGCCATGAGCCCTGCTGGCTCTAGTCAGAGCTCGGCATTTAGAATTAGCAGTGTCAGGCTTCAGTTCTGACTTTGGCACACACAGGCTGTGTGAGCATGGGCAAGGCACTTAGCCTCTGTGATCTCTGAGGTTCTGACAATTCTAAGAGTTAGGTTAATGCCTACTATACAGATGATTAATTGAGATAAGGCATTGAATGTGTTTTGCTAATTATAAAGCTGTGTATAATTGTGAGGAATTACTGCTCTGAGCAAGGATCATTTCCTCTGTTTTCTGTCCATATCATATACTGCCAAGAAGCTTGCTCAGAGATGCCTCAAGAGTGGGGAGAGTAGAAGGGATGGAAGGCAAATGTTCCCTGTAGTTATAAAAGCATATAGATATGTCATATTAAAGCAGAATTAATGATAAATTTTGAGGGAGGTAGAACATGTTCCAAAGCTGTTCCCCTCCCCAGTCATTGCTAAACAGTGTCTCAAAGCAGGAAGGCATTGACAGGACAAACACTGTGAAATACTTCTGGCTAGTCCAGACAGAGCTGGGATACCTCTGCTAAATATCTCCCAGTGGCTGCCAATGAGGTCATTGGTGAGAAAGGGGGGGGAGTATCTGATTTCTTCCTATGTGGTACATAAATGTGTTAGGCTTTAAGGAATTTTGAGGTTAGGCCTGTGGGTTGTGGCCCATTTGGAGTATCAGAGGGCCAGGTGTATCATAGGCAGAGGTCTATGAGGACACCTATGGCCAAGGGAGAAGGTGAAGTCAGAGCCTCCTAGGTCCAGCAGTGGCCTCTTTATTCATGAGATCCGCCTACCTACTCTTCCTTCCCCCTCATGGAAGTAGGGGTGATGATGATGGGTTCACAGGTTAGAACCAGTAATGTGAAGAGTAGGATGTTGTGGGAATTGTGGCCAGAGACATTCTTTTTTGAAGGCTCTCTCTGTGAATCAGGTTGGTTTAGCATATTTCCTGACTCCCACTGCATAAGGAACACCATGAAGCCAATAAAATTTCCTAAGATGCTTTTATTCAGTAATTCCTATCTTAATTTATATTACTATTTTTCAAATGTTTTTGAACAAAACTCACATTAAAAAGCATATTTTATGTAATGATGCAATTCATACATATATGTGAGGCATATATTTACTTTTTTTTCACAAATTAGTACTTATCTGTACTTTGTGCAATGTACTGTCCTCTTTTCTATTCTATTCCTATTCCATTCCTCTATTCCACTTTTTAAATGTTGGTTAAGACCCACTAAACTGAAGTCATGATGCACAAATAGGTTGTAACCCTCAGCTTGGGATCACTGGAATATTCCATGGCATGCAGAGATACCAGGGTATCCTGCAAAGTCATTGAGCTGTGTCTTTGTGACACGTGCACCTTCTGAGGCAGGATGTCAGTGCGGAAAGGTCATGGGCTTTGGGGTTAGACCAGGGGCCAACATGATCCCAATCTGGTTTAAGCTCCTGTTTCTTCATAATGCCTACTTTTCAGGGGAATTGTAGGATTGGGTGATCACATGTATGTGAAAATGTCTAACTTAGCTTGGCCCAAAGTAGGACTTCAACAAACATTAATTCTCTTCTAATTAAAAACAATTTTATCTGAGTGATTTAACACACAATGCTACATTAGTATCAGGTGTACAACATAGTGATTCAACAAGTTTAAACATTATGCTATGCTCTCCATGAGTGTACCTATTATCTGTTACCATACAATGCTATTACAGTGTCATTGACTGTATTCTTTATGTTGTGCCTTTTATTCCTGTGACTTATTCATTCCATCCCCCACTCCCCTTCCCTCTGGCAACTATCAGTTTGTTCTATGTGTTTACAAATCTGATTTTGCTTTTTGTTTATTTATTTATTTTTAGATTCCACATATGAGTGAAATCATACAGTATTTATCTTTCTCAGTCTGACTTATTTCCCTTAGCATAATACCCTCTAGATCCATCCATGCTGTCACAAATAGCATGATCTCTTCCTTTTTTATAGCGGTGTAATATTCCATTATATATACATTTAAACACACACACACACACACACACACACACCACATCTTTCTTATCCATTCATCTATCAGTGGACTCTTAGGTTTCTCCTGTATTTTGACTATTGTAGATAATGCTGCAATAAACATAGAGGTGTATTTTTCCTTTTGAATTAATGTTTTCATTTTCTTTGGGTAAATACCCAGCAGTGAAGTTATTGGATCATACGGTATTTCTATTTTTAATTTTTTGAGGAACCTCTATACTGTTTTCCACAGTGGCTATACCAATTTGCATGCCCACTAACAGTGTGCAAGGGTTCCTTTTTTTCCACATTTTCACCCATACTTGTTATTTCTTGTCTTTTTTTATTTTAGCCATTGGGAGAAGGTATTTACAAGTGATATATCTGATAGGAGGCTAATATCCAAAATATATAAAGAAGTTATACAACCAAAAAAAATGAATTAAAAAATAAACAGAGCACCTGGATAGACATTTTTCCAAAGAAGACATACAGATGGCCAACAGACACGTGTAAAGATGCTCATCACTAGTCACCAGGGAAATGCAAATCAATACCACAATGAGATATCACCTTACACCTGTCAGGATGGCTAAAATCAAATTCTCTTCTAATTTTTAACCAAATTAAGATCGTCATTATCTGACGATACTTGCAATTTCTTAGAACATCTGGCTCTGCTATGTCTGTCTTAGGTTCAGACAGTCTTTGATGAGAAACAAAAGGTTGTTTCTCTATACTGATTGCTTGGAGGGGCTTCTTTGGAATTGATTCAATAATCTCAGGGTTGCAATGGGTGCTTCAGTATTTGCATTCAATGAATTTGATGGCTAGGGACCTTGCAATGTAGAAGGATGAAATTTTTGGCCTTAGCTAGATCTTTTCTGGGTAAGAAAGTACTCCATACACAAATCAAGAAGAACATTGCCTATTATGAGAGAAGCACCTTTAATATGAACCCAGGGCAAGGTCAAATTTTACCAATAGCTGAGCCCATAAAAATACTGCAACACCAGGTGATTAATTAGGGGACATGCATGTGAGATTCCATGCTTGATCTCAGATTTTTTGTGTGCCATGTTTCCCTTCCCATGACACATCCTTGCTCACAAACTGGATTCACTATAACTAGTTATCATTACCTGCGTGTGTCCCAGACATATTACAGGAGGATCGAGGCTTGACTTTCTGGTATATTGAGAGAAGGGTGGTTTGTTTTCTCCTTGTCATTTTTCAACTCCCAGCACTCACTAATCTACCAGAGACCCCCTCTGGATACTTTGTTGCCACTTTATGCTAGCCACAGGAGATGGATAGCAACAGCAAGACTGCCTTCCCCATCCCTCATTGCCTTAAGTATGGACACTAGCTTTCCCACTGTATCTCAATACTTGTGTTTCACATACTTGACTGAGGACTGGGGTTGGCTAGGGGGATAAGAACAGAAGAAAACCAAATATTCTTGCCCCTAAGCCCATCACTGGGCATGCGCCATCACGGGAAGCCCCTCTTGGACCTGTCATTAAGCCCTGCCTCCCTCCATGATATTAAGGGCCCATTCTTTAATTCATTCAGATCAGAATCCTCCCTCTCATTTTCTCTCTTACTTAAATTCTGCCTCCCTCTGACACTCCCTCTTTCTGATATCTCAGGGAAACCTCAACTCAATTTATAGTGCAATAGCTTCTCCCTCAAAGGAACTGCTTTATCATGCAGATCAGTTCAGTTCTTCTTCGCTTCAGTTTCTCCCCTTTGCAGAAAACCTACTGCAAACCTCTGACCTTCAAAAATTATCTTCACTCCTGAGATAAATTTTTTTACTCCTGGAATTTGGAAATGCTTACAGTGTTTTGTTTTGACCCATTATGCTTAGGATGATTATTAGCTGATGTCCTTTGAGTGGGATACCTTTAACAACTTCATGCCCACCTCTGAAGTTACCTCTTGGGTCTCAGACTGTTTCTAATATCAGATCTATTCTGGCTGGTCAGTCTCCGGAGAGATAGGAACTACAGAGTTATGAACTTTGTTCTCTGTAGGAAAGGACTGGGTCATGCTCATAGTTACGGAGAGAGGAGGTGTCTTAGCAAGACCATAGCAGCCAGAGGCTAGTTTCCATGAAGCAGGACTGAGAATCAAATATAATCTTGCCCTAAGTAGCATCCTTCTGGCACAAGGTAATAACAGTTCCTGGATCCCCTGTCAGGAACTATCCAAGGAGTAGAGATGTCTGGCATATGTGGAGGGCATTAGATGCATTAATATGTTATTAGGAGATGATGGGAACAAATATTCAAACCAGGGACTTGGCTTTTATCAGTAGGGCTCTTGATGCGTTAGGAGAGAAATTACCTTTTCACTTGAGATGCACAGTATGTGTTCAGACCTGTGAGTCTGGTTTTGGAGTCACAAATGGAGATGCGCTGAAGCTGACAGAGGTGACAGCTTCTCACATATGGAAAACTGAATAATAACAACAATTCCATTTGTGAAGAAGGGTTGGAAATTACGTTTTCAATTCTAATGCAAGGCAGGGGCCGAGATGAACAGATTCAAATTGGAGTTTGCCTGGGCTCACTATTTTCCTTTATAAGTGACAAAGGAAATAATGGTTGATGAAGTTGCCTCTAGGGGATCTGGGAAAAATTCTTTCTGCTATTTTAAAAAAATGAGATTTCACATGGAGGTTATTAATTACTACCAGCCATTTGATAAATGCAGCCTGAACTAGTTTAACATTATCACACACCATATTGCTCATAAATGCCCTGAATGGCATAGTTGTAAATACAGATTTCTGATATTCAGAGAGGACTATCTGCTTGTGAAAGGCACAAGTTGGCTTTTTTTTTTTTTTTTTTGATGGATGGGTATGATAGAGCTCTGAATATAAAGGTATAAATGTATGATTCCTATTACTTTAGAAATTAGTATTAAGACAAAACTGGTGTTAAAGGGAGGAAAACAGAATCTTGAGTCCTAGTTTCTAAAAAGAATCCAGTATTTACACAACTACTAAACCTAAAACAGAAGGTACTTTCGACTTCAACCAATTGTAAGAGAGTCTCTAAGAGCTTCAGCTCTGGAATCAGAGACAAATTAAAATGAACCCAGGGTCTAGCTTGGTTTCTAGTTCTTGCCTATGTGGCTAGTTGACATGGGCTACTCTCTCCTACCCCTGAAGTCAATCATAGATTAAACCTTAGCATACAGGCTGTCTACCTTGTACATTGGGATCACTAGCACACTGATTTTGAAGGCTTTGACTTGGAGAAGCAGACATCTAACAAGCCAGTTATCCCATAAAGAAAAGCTATAAATTCTAGACAAAATGCCAAGAAATTCCTTGAGGGCTTTGGAAACTGAAATGAAGTAGGCAGATTTTGAAGGTGAATTGAACCTTGAAGCAAGCAACTCCCATGAGATAAGTCTGTGGCTCAGTGGCAGCTAAAACTTTGATACAAAGCCCTCTGAATTTTTGGACAGAGGAACTAGGGGAAGGAGCCCAGGTCAATCAGGGATGCCAGTGTAGGAGGGGGAAATCCTGAAAAGGAAAGAGCTAGAGAAGAGGAACTCCAAATTCTGTGTTTAAACACAGCCCAAGTTCCTGACTAATCTCTAAATCATGAATGCTTGAAACTAATTGGAAACATAATGCAGCTAAAGCCAAGAATTGAACTGAAGTCGGAATGTTCCCCACCTCAATTGTGACAGTTTCAGTCTGAGTCTAACCAAGAAAATTATTTACTAAAACAAAAATGTCAACAGTCTTTGAAGAGATGTCGCATAATTAGGGGTTTTACCACTTAATATTTACATTGTCTAGAATACAATTCAGAATTACTCAACATATTAAGAGCCAGGAAAATGGGATCTGTTCTCACAGGAAGAAATAATTAACCCCTATGTATTAGTTCCCTATGACTGCTATAACAAAGTACCACAAGTGCATGGCTCCAAAAAAACCCAGAAATTTCTTACAGTTGTGGAAGTCAGAAGTCTGAAATCAGTGTGTAGGTAGGATTGTTTCCTTTTTGAGGCTCAGAGGAAGAATTCTTTCCATGCCTTTTTCATAGCTTTTGATTGTCAACAGTCCTTGCTGTTGCTTGGTTTGGGGCTGCATGTGTCCAGTCTCTGCCTTCATCTTCACATAGACTTTCCCGCTGTGTCTCTATATGTCAAATCTCCTATCCTTTCTCTTACAAGGACCCATAGTATTTTAAACCTAAAATTTTATATCCAGCCATATTATCATTCAAATATGAACACATAAGAATAGTATTTGCAGGTCTACAAGGCTGCATATGGTTTCAAATACAAATATCCACATTAAAATATTTTATTGAAATATAATTAACATACAATATTATGTTAGTTTCAGGTGTACAGCATATTGATTCAGCAATTCTATACTCAGTGCTTACTATGATAAGTGTAGTCACCATCTGTCACTAAACAATGTTATTATAATGTTATTGACTATATTTCCTATGATACACTTTTCATCTCTGTAACTTCTTTATTTTATAACTGGAAGTTTGTGTTTATTAATCCCTTTTATTTATTTTACCCATCCCCCTACCAGTCTCGCTTCTGGCAATCATCAGTTTGTTCTCTGCATTTAAAAGGCTGCTTTTCTTTGTTTGGTTTTTTGGATCCCACATATAAGTAAAACATATGGTACTTGTCTTTCTCTGTCTGACTTACTTCACTTAGTATAATACCCTCTAGGCCCATCCATGTTGTTGTAAATGGCAAGATCTTTTTTATGGTTGGGTAATATTTGTGTGTGTGTGTGTGTGTGTGTGTCCTGCATCTTTATCCATTCATCTATTACTGATGGACACTTGGGTTGCTTCCATATCTTGGCTATTGTAAATAATGCTACAGTAAGCACAGTAGTGCATTTATCTTTTCAAATCAATGGGGGTTTTTTGTTTTGTTTTATTTTGTTTTAGTTTTCTTTGAGTAAATACCCAGTAGTGGAATTACTGGATCATACAGTATTTCTGTGTTTAATTTTTTGAGGAACCTCCATATTGTTTCCCACAGTTGTTGCACCAATTCCCCACCAACAGTGCACCAGGGTTTCTTTTTCTCCACATCCTCACCAACACTTGTTATTTCTTGTCTTTTTGATTCTAGCTATTCTGACAGGTGTAAGGTGATATCTCATTGTGGGTTTGATTTGCATTTTCCTGGTGATAAGTGATGTTTAGCATCTTTTCATACATCTGTTGGCAATCTGTATGTCTTTGAAAAAAATGTCTATTCAGATCTTCTGCCCATTTTTAATTTTAATTTAAAAAAATTTTTTAAGTAGGCTCCATGCCCAGCATGGAGCTCAATGCAGGGCTTGAACTCACCGCCCTGAGATCAAGACCTGAGCTGACATCAAGAGTCAGATGCTTAAGCAACTGAGTCACCCATTTTTAATCAGAGTATTTGTGGGGGGAGGGGTTGGTGATCTACAATAAAGGAGGAAAGAATATATAATGGAGAAAAGACAGTCTCTTCAGTAAATGTTGGAAAAACTGGATAGCTACATGCAAAAGAATGAAACTCAAAATGGATTAAATACCTAAATGTGGGACATTTATTTACAAAATAAACTCAATGTGGGACATTATTTACAAAAATAAACTCAAAATGGATTAAATACCTAAATGTGGGACTTGAAACCCTAAAAATTATAAAAGAAAACACGCAGTAAGTTCTTTGACCTTGGCCTTAGCAACGTTTTTCCAGATATGTCTCCTGGGGCAAGGGAAACAAAAGCAAAAATAAATTACTGGGACTACACAAAGTGTAGTGAATGAAACTATCATCCCCCCCAACAAAATGAAAAGGCAACCTACTGAATGGGAGAATATATTTTCAAGTGGTATATTTGATAATAATTTTGAAGAAGGTAGTCAAATAAATAAATAAATCCAATAGATGCTTATATATATATATATAACTTTTATATATATAAAACTTTTCATCTTGATGAAAGGGTAGTGAGGATAACTAAATATTTGACAAAGGTTTGGTATTTTTGGTCTCTAAAGTTAAAGCTAAGAGAAAGAAAAAGAGAAAGCATATGCTGGATAACCTAGAATTAAAATTCTACAGAGTATTAACATGAGAGTTTGGAATGGAGCATGTGAGTAAGTAGAGAAACCAAGGGATAGGAGAGCCAGATGAAGTTTTTGTTTTGCTAGGGGGGAGCCATAGATCAATTTTTAAAAAAAGGGCAAGAGAGGAGATTAAAAGAACACAGAAAATGTTTAATAAATTAAAATTAGAAATTAAATTTTAGCATATATAAATACTTGCTATAAATATAAAGTAATTCTCAAAGACAGAGATTGCCATAATAGATTTTTTTTAACTTTTTTTTTATTCTTATGTTAATCCCCATACATTACATCATTAGTTCTAGATGAAGTGTTCCATGATTCATTGTTTGTGCATAACACCCAGTGCTCCATGCAGAACGTGCCCTCCTCAATACCCACCACCAGGCTAACCCATCCTCCCACCCCCCTCCCCTCTAGAACCCTCAGTTTGTTTTTCAGAGTCCATCGTCTC
>NC_138377.1:90500425-90554634 GCF_054177405.1 Leptonychotes weddellii | reverse complement strand
AGTTTTATGTTATTTATAACAGACTAAATCATAGTGAAATATACAACTGAAGTACAAGGATGAGAAATGATATATTATGTAAATATTAACCAAAAGAAAATTGATATATCAGTAGAAGAAAAAGTAGGTTTTAAACAAAATAAACAACCTTGCAGTTTGAAAGGGTCACTATAAAATTCACCAAGAAAATATAACAATTCCAAACATTTATGCAATTAATAAAATAGCCTTAAAATATATAAAGCAAAACTTGATAAAGCTATAGGGATAAATTGATAAAGCCCCCATCATAGTGGGGAATTTCAACTCACCTCTTTTGTTTATTGATACATCAGACATACGGAAAGAATAGCAAAGATGCAGATGGCTTGAATAACAAAACTAACAGGTATAATTTAATGAAGATATATGGAATTCTGTAGACAAAAATTAAAGAAAGCACATGTTATATTTATTATAATATTTATTTATTAGGTATTTAAGATGTTTAAAACTGGGTAGCAATTTTTGAAATATTTTTGGTGTGTTACATAAAATTGTACATGTTCTTTTTAAATTTAAATTCAATTAACATATAATGTATTGTTAGTTTCAGAGGTAGAGTTCAGTGATTCATCAGTCTTATATAATACCCAGTGTTCATTACATCACGTGCCCTCCTTAATGTCCATCACCCAGTTACCCCATCCCCCCAGCCCACTCCCCTCTAGCAACCCTCAGTTTCCTATGATTAAGACTCTCTTAGGGTTTGTCTCCCTCTCTGACTTTGTCTTATTTTATTTTTCCCTCCCTTCCCCTATGATCCTGTTTTGTTTCTTAAATTCCACATATGAGTGAGATCATATGATAATTATCTTTCTCTGATTGACTCATATCGCTTAGCTTAATACCCTCTAGTTCCATCCATGTCATTGCAAATGGCAAGATTTCATTTTTTTGATGGTTGAGTAGTATTCCATTGTATATATATACCACATCTTTTTTTTTAAATATTTTATTTATTTATTTGACAGAGAGATAGAGAGAGAGAACAAGTAGGCAGAGAGGCAGGCAGAGGGAGAGGGAGAAAGCCTGATGCGGGGCTTGATCCCAGGACCCCGGGATCATGACCTGAGCTGAAGGCAGCCACTTAACCGACTGAGCCACCCAGGAGCCCCTACCACATCTTCTTTTTTTTATTTTTATTTTTTAAAGATTTTATTTATTTATTTGAGAGAGAGAATGAGAGACAGAGAGCATGAGAGGGAGGAGGGTCAGAGGGAGAAGCAGACTCCCTGCCGAGCAGGGAGCCCAATGCGGGGACTCGATCCCGGGACTCCAGGATCATGACCTGACCCGAAGGCAGTCGCTTAACTAACTGAGCCACCCAGGTGCCCCTACCACATCTTCTTTATTCATTCATCTGTTGATGGACATCTGAGCACTTTCCATAGTTTGGCTATTGTGGACATTGCTTCTATAAACATTGGGGGGCAGGTGCCCCTTTGGATCACTACATTTGTATCTTTGGGGTAAATCCCTAGTAGTGCAATTGCTGGGTCATAGGGTAGCTCTCTTTTCAACTTTTTGAGGAACCTCCATACTGTTTTCCAGAGTGGCTGCACCAGCTTGCATTCCCACCAAGAGTGTAAGAGAGTTCCCCTTTCTCTGCATCCTTGCCAACATCTATCATTTCCTGACTTGTTAATTTTAGCCATTCTGACTGGTGTGAGGTGGTAGCTCATTGTGGTTTTGATTTGTATTTCCCTGAGGCAGAGTGATGTTGAACATTTTTTCATGTGTCTGTTGGCCATTTGTATGTCTTCTATGGAGAAATGTCTGTGTCTTCTGCCCATTTCTGGATTGGATTATTTGTTCTTTGGGTGTTGAGTTGGTAAGTTCTTTATAAATTTTGGGTAGTAGCCAAATGATAAGACATTTGCAAATACCTTCTCCCATTCTGTCTGTTGTCTTTTGGTTTTGTCGACTGTTTCCTTTGCTGTACAAAAGCTTTTCATCTTGATGAAGTTCCAATAGTACATTTTTGCCTTTGTTTCCCTTGCCTTTGGAGACATGTTTAGCAAGAAGTTGCTGTGGCCAAGGTCACAGAGGTTGCTGCCTGTGTTCTCCTCTAGGATTTTGATGGATTCCTGTCTCACATTTAGGTCTTTCATCCATTTTGAGTCTATTTTTGTGTATGGTGTAAGGAAATGGTCCAGTTTCATTCTTCTGCATGTGGCTGTCCAATTTTCCCAACACCATTTGTTGAAGAGACTGTCTTTTTTCCATTGGATATTCTTCCTGGCTTTGTTGAAGATTAGTTGACCATAGTGTTGAGGGTCCATTTCTGGGCTCTATTCTGTTCTGTTGATCTATGTGTCTGTTTTTATGTCAATACCATACTGTCTTGATGATCACAGCTTTGTAAGAGAACTTGAAGTCCAGGATTAGGATGCCACCAGCTTTGGTTTTCTTTTTCAGCATTCCTTTGGCTATTCGGGGTCTTTTCTGGTTCCATACAAATTTTATTTAAAATTGTATTTTATTGTATTTGTTCCAGCTCTGTGAAAAAAATTGATGGTATTTTGATAGGAGTTGCATTGAATGTATAGATTGCTCTAGGTAGCATAGACATTTGAATAATATTTGTTCTTCCAATCCATGAGCATGGAACATTTTTCTATTTCTTTGTGTCTTGCTGAATTTCTTTCATGAGTGTTCTATAGTTTTCTGAGTACAGATCCTTTGCCTCTTTGGTTAGGTTTATTCTTAGGTGTTTTTGAGAGTGTTGTATATTAGTTTTCTACCATAAATGTAGTGGCTTAAAACAGTACAAAAGTTTTTGTAGGTCAGAAGTCCAGCATGGTGTGACTGGATTTTCATCTTAGGGTCTCACTATGCTAAAATCAAGGTATCCACCATGACTCAGTTCTCCTCTGGGGCAGAGGGTCATTGGTAATTGGCAGAATTAAGTTCTTTGTTGTTTAGAAGTGAGATCTCCATTTCCTTTTTTTTTTTTTAAAGTTTTTTTTTTTTTTAAAGATTTTATTTATTTATTTGAGAGAGAGGGAGAATGAGAGACAAAGAGCACGAGAGGGAAGAGGGCAGAGGGAGAAGCAGACCCCCCGCTGAGCAGGGAGCCCGATGCGGGACTCGATCCCGGGACTCCAGGATCATGACCTGAGCCGAAGGCAGTCGCTTAACCAACTGAGCCACCCAGGCGCCCTCCATTTCCTTTCTGTCTGTCAACTGGTGTCTGCTCTTTTCTTCTAGGACCACCCACATTCCTTCTCATGTGACCCTCTCCATCTTTAAGCCACAGTGGCTCATGTAATCCTTCTCATGCTTCCAGTCTCTCTGACTTCCTCTTATACCCTCCTTTTATATCACCAGTCTTTCCTTTTGAGGGCTTATATGATTAAGTTAGACCCACCTGGATAATCTCCTTTTTTTTTTTTTTTAAGGTCATAACTGAACATAACTGAATAATGGGAGTGGTATATCATCAAATGCACAGATACCAGAGATTAGATAGTGGAATCTTTGGGGTCATGCTTTGAATTCTGCCTACCATAATTTTCACCAAAATTTTACCTTTGAGTTCTGTTACTTTTATTGTTAGAAATTCCATGACACAGTACTTTTATAGGAACACATAATCAATACTATAAAATCAATGACTGTGTTTCATAATTTCTTATGTGATCATTTCTTTAACCTATAGGTATGATGTTACTTCATTTTTAGATATATGGAAGTTTTTGTAAATCTATCATTTTATAATTGATATCTCATTATGGTCACAGAAATAGACTGTAAAATATTAATGCTTTAGAATTTATGAAAACTTCCTTTGAAGCCAGTACATAGGTAATTTTTTTCTCAAAAATGAATTCATGGTCTCCATTTGGTAAAACTTTTATTAATTGTGCTATTAAAATTTTTTACATTTAATTCATTGTCTATATCATCTATTACTTTCTGAGAGAAGTACGTTAAAATCTTCAACTATATCTGATTTATTATTCCCATAACATTCTTATTTCAAGGCTATGTTTTAGGTACATGTAGGTCATTATATATTTTTTATTAGTTTGTGCAACTCGATTGAAGACAAATAAATCAATTGTAGGCAGAACTATTAGATGATTACTCTTCCATTGACAGCTTTCAACATGTTTTAGGGATACATTAAAGATTTTATTGGAAGATCGACTATTAACATCGAGCTTCTTAATTTATATAAAAATTAGAACATGTTAAAGACTCTATTTTAGAATTAAGATGCGTCCCATTTTCTGTTTTTTAGAAGCCAAGAATAGGTTATTTCCTTTATTACATAAGATACATTACATGCATAAAATATATCACATTTTGCTTTGCTGATCCCATATATTCAGCACCAATTCTTTAGCTGCCACAGTGAAGAGCGGAAGTTGTACCATGCACCTCAGGCCTCTAGCATTGGAGTCAATGAGATAGCTACTTTTATAGCAATGGTGCTTCTCTGATGTGACAGCTGCATATCCATCTCTCTCCTCCCTCACCCCTAGATGTTCTTGTCAGCTGATTGGAGCAGTGAGGAGTGATTTCAGCATCAAAACAAAGCGAGATTGTAGTAGTGATCCCATAATATACAAGCTCTGTATTGGAACATTCTGAATCTTGGCTACCTGTTCTCTTGCAACTACATTTTCTAAATGCAGTTACTGTCTAAAGCTGCAAACACCTAAGTCATTTTGGGTGGGCACAAACATGAGTAGAGAGAAATAAACAACACAAATTTAAAAGCAAAATTCATATAGGGGAGCTGCCAGATTAGAAAATAAGAAGGAACCAGCTATTTAAAATATATCCCTCTTATAGCACAGGTTATCCTGATGTTTGAAGTAGCATCATTGTGAGCCATCCTTCTGAGTCCACCCCTAGA
This sequence comes from Leptonychotes weddellii, assembly GCF_054177405.1. Classification (NCBI taxonomy): domain Eukaryota; kingdom Metazoa; phylum Chordata; class Mammalia; order Carnivora; family Phocidae; genus Leptonychotes; species Leptonychotes weddellii. The sequence goes on along the minus strand of NC_138377.1, from coordinate 90,549,725 downwards.
TATTTCGTTAATTTTTCTTTGTTTTATATTTTCATGCAATCTCTAATACTAGAGGGGCATCTGAATTTGGATCATATAACAGTGAAAAAAAATTGGTGAAAGATCCTTTGAAATAGTTAAGGCAGACTACATTGATATTAAGATGTCTAGCAAATATTGCCATTATTGTTAACATATGGATGATAAATTATTTTAAATACAAACTTGAGTGGTTTCAGTGCAACCTTAGGTTGGTCTGTAAGAAAATGAATTTTCAAAAGGCAAGCACTATTTGATCCCATAATTGTGACTTGTCAGTAAAACTTATCATTCCTGACCAGATCTACAGAGCATTGTTGCAGGAGGGTCACGGGCTAAAGAGCTAAGTTTCAGTGCCACAGTTTGTCCTTTTTACTCTGGCTCTGCACCCTTTTGGGGTGGGCACAAGATTCTGACCAGAATACTTGATTTTCCAGGGGGGGCAGGGAGGGTGCCTTTTAACTAAATGGGCAGCAGGTTGGACATGGAGGACAGAGCCAGAGGCCAGTCATAGGATAGGTGAAAGGACAGTGAGAGTAAATGGCCAGTAGGAATCTAAGTTCAGAGAAACAAAGAGAACCAAGTAAGACCGTCTGTTACATGTTCTTGATTTATTGTCCCTTTTATCTGCGTATACTGTCATTCTTTATTTCTTACTATCATTTCTAGCTTTAAATCCTGGGTTATATTTTGACTTGATCCTGTTTGTTGGGCATGAAGGAAAGTGGAGGCAGATCCCGGGGGTTGGGGTGCGTGTACTGTCTCAGAGGGGAGAGGCCTCTGCAACATATGGGCATGATGCTGGGAAGCACTGGCCCTCATAGGGAAGAGCTGGATACTTCTGCAGGTCAGGGGAATCTAGGGATCAAAATACATTACTGCACTAACCCAATTGATCTGCCATATATTTCAGGGTCCCCCCCTTTCCTCGTCAGGGCCCTAACCTTAGCATAGTAGACCTGCCTATGTAGAATTATGATTCAGTAGCAATGAACCTTCTCTGGAGCTCTGCTGCTCTTGTGATCAAGTCCCGGTCTTAGTCCTGATCCTCAGTCTTACCTTTCCATCCCCCCCAAGGAAGCCCGAATGGTTTTCACACTTAGCTTTGAACTGATGATTCACCATTCTTAGCATTTCCTTACCTTCCTCTGAAGTCTCAGCTGTCCCCCACAACTGCCACCCAAATCTATTGTCCTTAACATGTCCACTTCCCCTATGGCTCCTAAATGTTTGGCCTATTGCACTCCTTCCACGGGTATGCCAGCCCAGTTCACCACTTGTGAACGTTGTAACAGTAGCACGCGCGTGTGTGCTCGCCGCAAACTGTGCTCCACCTAGCCCTGGCAGTGGTGCCCTTGATCTGGCTCCCAGTCCCATCTTGATGTTGCTGTTTTGGACAATTCCTGGCCTTAATTGTTGCAGGTTGAGATCCCCCAGAAAAAAGGCTCTGGATCAGCGATCCCTACAACTGCAGGGATTTTACCAGAGAATGCTCTGAGGATCAGCGCCTGTGGGGAAGGGTAGGTGGCAGGGTGGGGTGGAAGGAGAATGGAGGCTACAGAGCAGTCCCACCAGAGGCCTCAGCTGACCACACAAGAGCTCAAAGGCTGGGGTGGTCATTCAGTATTGTTCCCACTCAAAGCTGGGGAGCTGGACCTTTATACCTCTGCAATGACTAGATACTAGTATCTGTCGTCCTATACTGGGTATAGGAATGGGGTGTGACCTTGAGTGACCTTTTTTCTTCAGCTGAGGGCAGTTTTTGGGGAGCACTGATGGCTGAGACCCTAGGATCAGCTGCATGATGGGTGATGTGGGTGGGACATTTGCACTTCATGGAAGAAGCTAGCAGCTCTTGTTAGTTTATTATCTAGTTACCTGCTTCTCTGATCTCCTAGAGTTGGTGTGAAGATTAAAGATTGTGTTTGTAAGGTGCCTGGCATAGTTGGTGCTCAGTATATTATTATTATTAGTAGTAGTATTAATATCAGTATTCATGTCCTTATAGTACATTGCCATGTGTTGTTGTCATGTTTTTTTAAGAGTTGTAATCAGCTAAAATTATGCATATTTTCCATGTTGCTGCCTAATCTTTATAACCATGATTTTGAATGGTGCTTAATATTTAATTCCAGTGGATTTGTCATAATTTATTACATTGCTTTTTACTTTGTATGTACTTTTACGTTTTTGCAGTTAGAATGTTGAGCTCGACTTCTTCATGTGTCAATATTTTCCCAGGCTTCAGAGTGTTTTCATAGGCTAGATTCCCAGAAATGGAATTACTGCGTCAAAAACATTTTGACAGCTTTTGATCAAGAGTGCCAAATTATTTTACAAATACATTGTAATAATTTTATTGCTGCTAGCAATATAAAGAATATCAATTTTCCTGAAGCTTTGCCAACAATTGGTATTGCCATTAAAAAAAATTGTTACTTTTATGACAGTAACTGGTCTTAATTTTGATTTCTTTCACACCAGTAAATTGAATATTTTTATAAACATTTATTTACTGGTATTATGTCCTTTACATATTTATTGAGATATAATTAGGGCTTTAAAATAATCAGTTTTATGGGCTCACTCTATAATAAAGTTATTCATCTTGTGTTGTCTTCAACATATTTTGTTAGCCTGTTATTTGCCTTTCTTTCACACAATGTTTTAGATATATATTAGCTTAGATTTTTAGGTAGTCATATTTGTTGATCTTTTACTTTGTAATTAATCTATCATTTTATAATTCAGCACTTCAGGTCACCATATGAACATTCAGTTTTATCCTTGTAATTTTTCTAAAATTTTTTAGCCAACTAATTCTTCCAGAATTTATCTTGCCCCATAGCATGATATAAAACACATAAACAGTTAACCCCGTTATCACATTATTTTATTAGTAAATGTCAAAAGGTATGGGATGGGATAGGGGATCAAAAAGATAAAAAGGATTCAGAAGATAAAACCCTGCCGTGGTAAGGAGCAGCACTGAGAGAGGTGGATCAATGAAGCCAGGTCAGAGCATTCTATTCAGTATCACTTTCAGTTGTATTAAGTTATTCTGGTAGAAATGAAGCTTGATAATTTGACATTGAGGAAGGATGTTGGAGAATCACTTGGCCAAGGGTGTGGAAGTTCCCACTCAGTGAAGTCAAACTAAGGAAGCTTCCCTGTCCCATGTATCCAAGTCATTCTGTTTCTCTGGAGGCATAAATGCAACCACAGTGGAGGCCGCTATGTTGTTGAGAAATCGTTCTTTCTTTATTGATGGATAATCTTGGAATTAGTACCAGACTGTTTTAATTATTGATAATTTTACTGTATGTTCTGGCTTTTGGAAGGGCTTCTTTCACCCTCACATTATGTTTTAATATACTTAGAAAATATTTTTCCCCAATTATTCTTCCAAATTAATTTTACGATAATTTTATCCAGTTTAAACAACAACAACAATGAAAACCCTACTGGGATTTTTATTTAAATTGCTTTAATGCAATATGTTAATTGAAAAAAATTGACATTCTTAAAATATTTAGACTTTTCATAGAGAAACACGCTGAGTCTTTCCATTAGTCAAGTTTTATTTTATATTTCTCAGGGAAACTCTCAAGGCTCCTACCCCCATCTCTCCCAATCTAGGTCACACACATTTCCCATTAAGATTCTATCTTCAGATTTTATATTTTGTGTTCTACTGGGAATGGGGTTTTTTTCCCCATGAAATGTTCTATATCTTTATCTAGTAATTTTATTGATCTTGAAAAATTAATTCAAATACTTTTTTCAATGGATTTCTATAAACACTATAATTTTCCTGTTTCCTTTCCAATGGTGGTATTTGTTGGTTTAAAACAAATGTTTGTACATTGAGTGAGACATGTTTCTATTTACACCATTTGAAGATGTTTTATGAATAGTGGGTATTGAATTTTACCTAATATCTCTTCATGTTTTGATAAAGTAGTCTGATTTTTCTTACTTGGCATAGTGGTGAAATTATTACAATTTCTAGTACTGATCTGTCATTATTTTCCAGAAACACTCCCTGTTGATTATAATGGCCAGGTCTTTAAGTTAACTATCGAATTTCATTTACTATTATAGTTGAGATTTTTATATCTATATTTATACATAATTTTGATTCTATAAGTCTTTATCCTATGTACTTTAGATTTTGTGACACTTTTATATTTGCTTAGAATTGTGTAGCTTTTAGTATCTTTGTATTCATCAAATTTTATGGAAATTTTAATGGTCTTTTTTTCTTTAGAAAGTTTTAAAAAATTAGTAAGAGCAACTCATGCCAGGGATTTTGGAGGGATATTCTATTTTTTAAATTTTATCTTTATTTATTATTCTATTCAGGTTTTATTTTGCATTAATTTTAGTATTTTTTCCAAAGTGTTACCAATTTCATGCATGTTTTCAAATATAATAGTATTCCTTCATTCTTATAATCTGTGTATCTGTTGCTAATAGTTTCTTTCATTAAAAAAAAGTTTATAGGTCTTTCTCCCTGACTTCGTATGTCATATTTTATTCATATTTTTTAAAATACCTAAATACTAGTTTTATTTAGTAAATTCTACTGTCCAAAGACAAACGCTACACACAAAAACACACACATTATTAGGAAATGGACAGCAGAATTATTATTATTTTTTTAAGATTTTATTTATTTATTTGAGAGAGAGAGACACACAGCAAGAGAGGGAACACAAGCAGGGGGAGTGGGAGAGGGAGAACAGGCTTCCTGTGGAGCAGGGAGCCTGATGCGGGGCTTGATCCCAGGACTCTGGGATCATGACCTGAGCCAAAGGCAGACGCTTAACGACTGAGCCACCCAGGCGCCCTGGACAGCAGAATTATTAAACAAAATTACCCTGATCCCAGTTTTCTCTTTCCTTTGTAGATAATCGTTTCCCCTGATTATGCCTAGGTCAATTCTTTTAACAATAATCTTGCCTTCACACAGTCAGCTCTTTTCAATATGAAGAATAAAATCTTTCTGGGGAAAATGTTCTTCTGTTCTTTTTGAACCTTATGGCTTCTTAAAATTTAGCTTTTCTTTTTACCAAAGTTTTACATACATGTTATTTAAAGAGTCAAGTATTCCCACAGGTTTGCTATGAAGAACATCCATCTCCCTACAAGCCAATCCCCCTTCCTGTATTTTTCTATTTTCCACCGGCATCTACTTTCAAATCTTAGTTATTTAACCTCCTTTTTTTTTTCAATAACATGCTTATTTTATTACATCTCGAGCCTGTTCCATTCCCATCATGGAAGTTGTCTTAGCAGCCTCCCTCCCCATTCCTACCACACACAACACCTCCTGGTCTCCATTCTCCCAGTTTGGTTTTCTGATTCTCTCATATTTCTCCCTTATTTTCTGTCTCTTTGGCTTTTTGCTCTGGATTTTGGGAGAATTCCTCAAGTTTACCTTTCATCCTTTTCTTTACTGTCATTTTAATGGGATTCTAGTATTGCTAAATGCATGTGTTCACACTTCCTTTTTTAATAAGAAGTCTGATTTTTGCTAGTTTTCTGTGCTCAACTTCTGGTATAAAAGAGTTCGATGTATTGAACCCATCTTCCTTGCTTCTTATATCTTCTCTTGACATTTACAAAAATTTCATGAGCCACTCTTTTAAAATATTCCCTCCTTTTTTTACATACCTTGCTATTCACTGTCTTTATTCGGTTTTAAAAAAAAGGGAGGGGCAAGATTTATGACATTTTCCAATAACACTTCTATATTTTCCAGTTGCTACATTTGATTGTGTTTTATTCAATATATAAGTATGTATATTCAAGAAGTATGATATATTATTTCCTGACTCCAATCTATTTCAATGGGAACTACTCGCCTCAAAATTTTCAGATTGGTTCTTCTTTTTTAAACTGTTGGTCTCTTCACTTATGCCATAATTTTATCTTCTGGTTTTATGAGTGAAAGTTTTTATAAGTAGAAATCTCATATTTTGAGATCAATCAAGCTTGACAGCTGGTGCAGATTTCAAGAAGAAGTATGGTGTATAAGCTGTGTGTGTGTGTGTGTGTGTGTGTGTGTGAAATGAACTGTTATTCTATTTTCCCTTGTGGGCCTCTCTGCAGAGCAATCTCTTTCCTCTCTTCATTTGCTTTCTCTGAATTTTAGGAGTGTTTTTCAGATTTGTTCTCTGCTTCATTAATCAAAGGGTGGTTACTACATGGCTACTGCAATTTTATTTTGAAGTAGTCTTTTTGATTCAATAAAAGCCATGTCCAATGGTATCTTATTGAAAACACAGAGCAGTTGTTTTTTTTGTAATATTGGTATGGTTTTGGAGCAAATCTATTCCAGTGAAAGAATTTTACCCTGATGGTGCAGGAATTAGTTCTTATTACCTTGTGCTGGATGGACTTGACTTGATTTTATTCTTTTCCTAGTCCTTTGTTCTTGAACTAGGAGAAATGTTGGCTCAGTGGTGGCAAAGAGTCAAAAAGTGAGGCTTGCCATCAGCCCCTTTGTGTTGTGCCTGAGTACTGTGCATTCCATCTCTCATGTCAGCCACAGCAGTTCTTGTCTTATAGAAATCATTGTGTGCCCAGTTCTAAGTTCTTCCAGCCCTCCAAGCCAGGGCGGTCCAGTAGAAATTTCTGAGATGATACTATATCACCATGGTGCTATATGTGCTCTGTCCAATAGAGTAGCCATTAGCCACATGTAGCTATTAAGCACTTGAAATGTGGCACATGGCTGAGGACCTGAATTTTAAATTTAATCTAACTTGAATTAATTTAAATTTGAATTTGAATAGCCATATGAAGCTAGTGGCTACCGTATTGGCATCTCAAAGCATTCAGGTTAAGGAGAAAATATCTCTTGCAAGAGTAATTCTGAATCTAGCTGGGAAGGGAGATACCGGCCAGCAGCTCCTGATCTTTGATGACCCTTGGTCTACAGAAGCATAAGGAAGCTTCAGGAGAGACGAAGAGGTCTTTTGGTTTGGGAAGTGCAGATTCAATCAAAGAATAGTTGGACTTCCAGCATATAAAATACAGATGCTTGGGGATAGTGAACCAAATGCTCATCGGAATTGGAGAAAATAGATACATGGGACTCAAATCCGACAGGGGCTGATTCTTAATCTTTGACCCATCATTTCACAAATTCCCACCAGCACCCACATACCATTGTTTCTTGCTTCTCATGTGGCTGTACAAAAGTTTCCTTTCATAAGGCTTAACAGATACTTGAAGGAGTATTGGGGAGAGCGTTTTCCTTGTAGCTTCATGACTTAGCCATCTTCACAGAATTCTCTTGATTTTATTTTCAAACTTGGAAAAAGAGCTAAGTTATCAGCCAGGCAGATAAAATGATTTGTTTGATCATCGCAGAAGTGGGAGCTTGTAAAAGGTATTTGTTTGAGCTCTCCACTTACTCTTGACAGCACCTTGCCACCTGACACTCAATTTAATGTTAAATTTGGAGACAAAGTAGAGAAGGAGGGGTGTGGGTGTCATTTGTTATCACTACAAAGACAGGGTCACTTCTGTCCTCGCCTGCCAGAATGCTCCCCATCCCATGCAGATCCCATCATCTCCAGTCATTTTGGTCTGAAACTCATCTCAGCAAAACAACTCCCCGCCCTGCTTCACCCGAATCAGATTCTTTTTAAGTGAGAAAGATGGGGTCCATGATTACATCCTCAAAACTCCATCCGTTTGGCACCATAGCCAGGTTTTCAAACAGCCTGCACGCTTCCTGTCGGTGAGTTCCGTGAAGCCGGTGGCACACCAGGATGGCCTTATTTGCTTTCTGCTTTAAGCAGAAAAATTGGATTTAGAAAGCTTTTCCTAATCTGGATCTCTGCGATATATAATAAACTTCTTACATCTGTCACCATCAGCATTCTCCTTGCTGTCTTTACTTTTCTGTTTTAAAGAGGAAGGACAGGGGTGCCCTTTCTTTCTCTTCCTATTCAAGCACTGAAGATTAGTGACATCTTCCTGGCTGGGATGATGGGGGACTGGAACAAATTTAGGATTGCCCTCTATACCAACCACATTCTGTCCTTATTAACTCTAAGGAGCAACTCTTGATCTGGAAGCTTCTAAATGTTTTGAAACTTTTCAGATAGTAAAATAAAAGGCAAGCCTAAAGCTCTCTGAACATCCTCTTTATTGATAACACTGATTGTTTCCCTGAGGCAGTGTTTTCAAAGTAGGGGGCTGCAGCTCACTTACTTCAGAATTACTGCCTGTACTAGTTAAAATGCAGATTCTCAGGCCCTACTGACTCAGAATCTCTGGGGCCAAGGATCTGTCTGCATTTTTTTTTATTTTTTATAGATTTTATTTATTTATTTGAGAGAGAGAGACTGAGAGAGAGAGCACACGAGAGGGGGGAGGGTTGGGAGGGTCAGAGGGAGAAGCAGGCTCCCTGCCGAGCAGGGAGCCCGATGTGGGACTCGATCCAGGGACTCCAGGATCATGACCTGAGCCGAAGGCAGTCGCTTAACCAACTGAGCCACCCAGGCGCCCTCTGTCTGCATTTTAACACCTCCCCAGCTGATTCCTATGCATTGTGAGAACCACGAAGAAAGAAGTAATGTTATCAAATCCTTCATTCAATTGTAGCTCTTAGAGGCTGGGGTATTAGCAGCCTTTTAATCAGCAGAGAAGTGGTCCATTGGAGAGTAAGGTTGTGAAGTATAGGAATAAAGGAGTCACAGTTTTAAATCCTGTGCCATTGTTTGCTGGCTGCCAGACAATAAGGAACCCACTTGGCCTTCCTGACTTGGTTTCCTTGTTTGTAAAGCTGGTAATCACAGGCTTGATGAGGCATGAACATAAATTACCTGGCACATAGTGAGCACTTGGTAAACATTTTCTATTATGATTTCTCAACAGATGCTATGGTTTTGTTTTTTTAAATTGTCTGGGAAACAACTTCATTTTATGAGGCAATAATTTATTTATTCATCAAAGACATGTACACCTGCCAATTAGAGTTCCAGTGAGCTTGAGTTCTCCCACCGATGTCATTCCCGCCAGTTGCAAAGGAGCTTGGTGTCTCAGCCTGCACATTGCCATTTGGTTTCTTGAAATACTCAAATAGCTCCTGTACCCCCATTACTATAACTTTTGTCAGTTCCTCTTGGCACCTAAAACTCTGGTTGGCAGCTGCAAAACTTTAGACCCTTGTATAGCTAACAGGGACCAACTTTCTCCTGTGTCCTATAATTGAGAGGACAATTCAAGAGGACTTAATTCAAGATCCCCTGGTTTGAACCTTACGCTTACTCTGTGTTAGTGCAGTCAAATGAGCATTAGTCATTCTTCTATCATGAAGCATTTTCCCACGATTGGAGGGTTTCTTTTCCCTCCAGAAATATCTTTCCTCATCCTTAACAGGTAAATGCTCAGAGTTGGATTCACTTGGGGCCATGGAGAGTCTGGGGATCTGGCCCCACTCTATGGAGAAGTCTGAACTGTCAAAGGGCATGTCCAGATGGGTGCTCATAAGCTACAGGCATTCTCAGAAGTGCCTGAGAAATTAGGGGGTCTGATAAGTAAGATCTGCCCTTCATAGTCCTCCTCAAGTGCAGCAGGTCTGCACAGAATCTGTTTCATATTTTAGTATGTAAAATTTTGTTTGAGAAAAGAATGTCATTGTAAACAGTGAACAACAATCTTTGAAAATTACTGATCTAGTCCCACACATTAAAGTTTGAATCACGGCTGAGCAAACTGAAGTTCCATCAGAAAGATTAAATGCCTAAAGTAAGCACTCACAGTCAGTTGGATTAAATGAATTTCAGCAAACATGTAGCATGTATTTATTGTGGGGCTGGGTAAGGAGAGAGTGACCAAGAAAAGTGATCTCTGACCACAAAGGTTACAAGACCTAGTAAGGAAAGAGGAATATAATTAACTATGCTTGTAAATATCCTAAAATAAAAGTGTTATGAGAGCTCAGTGGTAGATAAAAAAAAAAATGGTAGGTAGGGGCACCTGGGTGGCTTAGTTGGTTAAGCATCTGCCTTCGGCTCAGGTCATGATCTCAGGGTCCTGGGATTGAGCCCCATGTCAGGCTCTCTGCTCAGCAGGGGAGGCTGCTTCTCCCTCTCCCTCTGCCTGCCACTCTCTTTTTCTCTGTCAAATAAATAAATAAAATCTTTTTTTTTTTTTTTAAGATTTTATTTATTTATTTGACAGAGAGAGACACAGCAAGAGAGGGAACACAAGCAAGGGGAGTGGGAGAGGGAGAAGCAGGCTTCCCGCCGAGCAGGGAGCCCGATATGGGACTCGATCCCAGGACCCTGGGACCATGACCTGAGCCGAAGGCAGACGCTTAACGACTGAGCCACCCAGGCGCCCCAAATAAATAAAATCTTTAAAAAATGGTAGGTAACACTGAGTGCTAACTCTGAGTGCGCTCTGCTTGATTCTGTCTTTGTGAAATAGGCATAATTTCCCCCATTTTACAGATAAGGAAACCAAGATTTAGAGATTTAGAGAGGTATGTCTTACCCAGCTTCACATAATTAGTAGGTGGCAGAAATCGGGATTCCAACAGATGCAGTCTGACTCCAGAGCTCATATCTTTACCCACTAGGGAAATCGAAGAACATTTCAACTGGAGATAGTTTTTGAACTGGGCCTAAAATGATAAGGATTTTTTTAAGTGGGTGGGAAAGGAACGTGGATGGGGAAACATCCCAGGCAGAGTGCCCAGTATAGACAGTCCTGGAAGCCTATTAAAATGGTGAAAATGCAGCATGGGGCCGCCTTTTGAGAAGCCTTTATAATTGGTTTGTAACCACTGGGCAATGATGGGATGGGAAGCAGCATGGCATGCAAAGAGGGTTGAAGTTAGTATCTGCCACGTCCCAGCTATGTGACACTAGACAAATTACTTAATTTCTCTGTGTGTCAGTTTCCTCATGTCTAAAATGGGAGCATAAATACCTCACTATGAAGACTAAAGGGGGTAATGTACACGGGGCATTTCGCACAGTGCCTTTCACATGGTAAGTATTCAATAAGTGGTAGCTAATTATTTTGATTAACTCCCAACTTTATGGCTAATAAGACAAGCTACTATTTTGAGCACTTACAAGTATCAGGCTTTGTACCAAGCACTGCACATGCATTATTTAATCTTTACAACACCAGCTCTATAAAGTAGGTGCTATTACCTTCCCAGTTTGTGAAGGATGGTACTGAGGATTCCAGGGCTGATTCCATTATCTGATTCCAGAGTTCTTAAATCTACAGTGTTTCATTGTCTCCCTTTCTACTATACTGCTTGGAAGTTTTATCAAGATTTGATGTAGGTAGGAGGTTGATACCATGGTTCACTGGTGAGAGAGATGTTTGGAATTAGTGGGCTTTGTAATAACCTCTTCAGATTATATCATGGAATTGATTGCTAAACTTGGGTATTATACCTTTTCAAGGGCCTATAACCTCTTGCATAAGGTCCATAGTTTCACTTTATGCATACTCTTCTATCGTCCATTCCAGGAACATATTTTGTATTTTTCCGTATCTTTGTGAAAAGCTGTATAAATCAGCTTTTCCTGCATCACAGTCCCCCCCCTCAATAGTTAGTAACTTAAAACTGTTCTCATTTATTGAGCTCATAATTCTGTGGATTGTAAAATTGGACTGGGCTCAGCTAGGTGATTCTTCTTTTGGTCTTGGCTAGGCTAATTCTCGTGTTTGAAGTCAGCTGCCAAATCTGCTGTGGCTACTTGGTCTGGTACAGTGTTCATTCAGCGGGATGATTCAATTCAACTCCTTCCATCTCTCATTTTTTAGGATCCTAGCTTAGACTTGTTCTTATGGCGGTGGAAGAGTTCTGAGAACTCTAAGAAAGGCGACAGACTCCAGTGGGCAAACACTTTTTAAGTTTCTGCGTTTTCCATGTTTGCTATTTGTCTCAGTGGCCAAAGCAAGTCACATGTCCAAGCCCAGAGTCAGTGTGGGTGGAGACAAGGCACACGAAAATTTTGAGTGCATTACTGTAACAGTCTACCACCCAGGCTTTGCAGTCAGACACAGTGGCTCCACAGAACTGTATTTGCATAGGCTTGGCAGGTTATTGGAGGAGGGCATCTGCTGTGGCACAGTTCTGGGTATCTAGCTTACTTAGGAGCAGTTAGGCATCCTCTTGGTGTGACCGTGGTACCAGATGGTACCAGAAGGTGACGTGACACATCAGAGACCACATACTCCCAAGATGTTCCCTTCATAACCCCCCCATGCCCAGCTTTTTAATCTGAAGGAGGCATTTGTCAGAGATAGCATTCTAGGAGGTGGTGAGAGCTGAGCTATGGAATGACTGGTTTATTTTTATCTTCTCCCTTCACTGTGCCCCTAGGTGGCATGGCCTGGAGAAATAGCTGTTATATCCATTAGAAATTATACAGCCCCTAAAATACCTTGGCAAAGGCGTCTGCAGGCCTCTCTAATCACTATCATTCCAAAGAGCCACTAAGTTGATCTTATTTATCCTTGAAATCAGATCATGGTGGTATCATCACACAAACTCTCTGGGCTAGTAAGCTTTAGGCTTGAACAGTTTAGTTACCATATCAGTGGTTTTTCACAGTTTATTTCATGAAGAAAGAAAATGCTGTAGGGTATCTGAGGACCTTGGTATCCAGTATCAAGCCAGACACACATAATGTTAGAACCCATTACTCAATGCGGGTTGTCCTGGGAAATTACAATAAAGAGTCTGGTGGAAACAATTTTTTTAAAAGTGCTTCTTTCCCTCCCGTAATTTCAATATAAATGATGGCATAATAATACAACCCACTAACACAGGGAAAATTTCTTACCTCTTTGTAAATATCTTAGGAAATAGTATAGTAGTACTTTTGTACCCTGAAACTTGAGGCTTGGAGCAAAAGATTCCAGGGGAATGAGATGATGAAGGCCATCAGGGCTCAGCCTTGCTTACCACTGCTGTTACTATGTATAATCAAGTCCTGGATTTTGGCCTGCTGTGACTTCAGTTTTGATTCCACAGGCCTTGTATGGAGAGGCCTCTTTTGTGTATGTGGTTTTCCTTCATTTTCCACATATAGTGGGTTTGAGGGTTTGAGGATTGAGGGTTTGAAGATTCCAGGATTCAGTTCCCTAGGAACATGCTGTTGACATTAGACCGTCAACTTCATTCATTCCAATAAGCATTTGTGGAACTCCTTCTATGCCAGAGTATAAGCCTGACCATATGTATGCATAGCCCTGACCTCTAAGACCTTAGAATCTGGTGGAAGTCAGCGAAAGAGGCAGGCCCGTGGGCTAACTGAATACCAAGGAGATAAAGACATCAAGAAGTACCTAGAAGAGAGGGATTAATTTTTGTATGGGATAGGAGATCAGAGGGGTGATGCTTAAAGGATGTTTTAGAAAATGAACATGGGGGGGGGCGCGCCTGGGTGGCTTAGTTGGTTAAGCGTCTGCCTTCAGCTTAGGTCAGGATCTCAGGGTCCTGGGATCGAGCCCCACGTCGGGCTCACTGCTCAGCGGGGAGTCTGCTTCTCCCTCTCCCTCTGCCTGCCGCTCCCCCTGCTTGTGCTCTCTCTCTCTCTCTGTGTCAAATAAATACATAAAATCTTAAAAAAAAAAAAAAAACAAACATCGAGAGACAGTCTATCTGACTTGTTGAAAATTGAGGTTTAGAAAGCTTGACTGGACTACTATGTCTGGAGAGACAATGGACTAGATAATTTGTAAACGTCATGAATATGCTTGACCAAATATTTAAACTATCTAAATATACTTAACAAAATGTCCAAAATAAGAGAACGAGCATACAGGAAAGAAGGGGGAAATTGTCCAATTTAAGAATGAAATAAGAACAGGAGTCCAAAGAGGTTAAGTTAGGGCTGGAGATGCTGCCTATTTTATCATCAACCACCAGTAAATTTCAGGTGACCAGGAGCTCTCGCTTCACTGGCCATGTCTATGTATAAGGGAAGTAGGCAAAAAAGTCTGCATAGGGAGTTAGGCCAGTTGGGGACTCCTAAGTGAAGCTGGGACTCGTGGAAGGAAACATTCTCAGGGAAAAGGTAAATTAGAAAAAATATCCACTCCATGGAGACAGACAGCAGAGAACCTTGACCTATTCAGACTGACTGTTGATGGTGGAAAACATGGCAATGTGTAAATTTTTACATGGATTTGGGGCCTGAATTCATAGTATTGTCATAGTCCTAATAACCACAAGCTGAGAATTTTAATTTGAAGCAGACCCGATAGGCAGGAACACAGATCTCTGGAGGAATCCACATTTAATCCATACCACAAAGAATTCCCCATAGGTTGAGACCCAGTGAACATGTACTCATAAATAGAAGTCACAGAATATGTGAGGAAACAAAGCATCATGCATGAGAATCAACAGAGACAGTAACAGCAGTGACCTCACACATTTAATACATTTAATATGTTTAAAGAAATAAGAGAGGAAAGTGAAAATATGAGTAAGGAGCATAAGCCCCTCAAAAATGACCCGATAGGAGATACTTGAAAAAGTACTAAATCAGTGTCTGGAAATAAAAAGTATAATAGTAGAAATTAAAAATTAAATAAAATAATAGCCCTAACTAAAACAATGCAGAACTCCATCAACAGCGGAAGGGTTAAATAAACCATGGTATGTTCATACAATGCAACGTTACAATGCAGTGTAGAAGAACAAACTAACGCTAACCCAACAACATGGAGAGACCTCATAGCTATACTGTGAAGCAGAAGAAGCCAGATAAAAGTACAAATGCTGTATGATTCCATGCACAGGAAGTTCAAAAACAGGCAAAGGGGATCTATGAGGATCGTGGTCAGAATAACAACGGTCTCATGTGGAAGGGTATTGATTGAGAAGGGACATGAAGGGGCAGGCTGGGGTGCTAGCGGTACTTGAGTGTGAATGCCTGTATGATGTCCTCAGAGATCTGTGCTGTTACTCTGATAAAGGTGTAACACCTCAATATAACACAACAAAAACCTCAGTGGCCCTATCTTCCAGTTCTTTTGACCCTGAAGACCAGATTAGACACAGCCAGAGGGAAAACTAGTGAACCGGAACTGAAGAAAATATACAAAATGTAGCAGAGAGAGGCAGAGACACAAAAATGACAGAGACATTAAGAGACATGGAGGCTAGAGTGAGGTCCATGCAGAGCCCTAAAAGGTAGAGAGGATGAATAATTTCTAAGACAGACACGAATCCTTTGGTTCAGGCTGACTAATGAACTCCAAGCAAGATAAAGAAAGAAATCCACACCTAAACACACCATTGTAAAACTATAGGCCAAAGACAAAGAAAAGGTCCTAAAAGCAGCCAGGATGAAAACAGTGATCATCCGCACAGAACTGTCGATTAGACTGAGTAATGTTCCAACTCAGGTAGACAAAGAATGATACCATCGGTGCCTTGAAGAGAAAGGAATTCTCAACCTAGAATTAAAAACCGAGGGAATGGGAGGAAAATAATAATTTTGTAAATCAGGTGAACAAAGCGAAACTGAAGAAGACAGATTTCACTACCAATAGACCCTCACTTAGGGATTTTCTAAATAGTGTACCATCGAAAGAAAAATAGTCACTGAAGGGCTGTCTGAGGTACAAGAAAGAATGAAGAGCAAAGGAAATGTTAAACATTAAGGTACATGTACAAAAGGGGAACAATTTGATACCATCTTGATATATCTGTATCTATGTATATATCATAAACATGTACTTTGTAAAGAAGGAACCAGAATGTCATACAGGGCAGAAGCCTTACCCGAAAAGCAGAGCATACTGACCAAAGTTAGTTGAACTGAAGCTGAACTGAATTCTACTAATTCTACCTGTTTTAGGGTCATTGTACTTCATGAGTTTGGGAGTTTTGTTAGATCCCGCTGAATTCCTAGACCTGCCACTGAACCATTGACCTTGTTATATGAATCGTTTCTGCCATATCTGATAATTGTCAATGTTTGCCTTCATGGTAATTGTTGAAAATAGCAACTCCATAATAAGATAGAAACAGATTTTATTCTAATAATGCAAGTGAAGCCTAGAGATTAATTAAAAACAGATTTTATTCGTTTACATAATTAGGAAATTATTTGCAACATCAGTCCTAATAAACTTGGAGTTGTTTGACAAATGTGATGATTTGCTCCAGGATAAATATGTATCCTGTGTAAATACTTTTGATATTGATGGAGGGAAGGGATCTTTAAGGAGCAAACGATACAAAAGCCTACCCTTTGAAGAGTGCCAAGTGCTATAAAAAACGGAGGCATTCCTCTCCATCCCCGATAGGGTAGAGAGGATGGTTGCTGGTAGCTGCAGCTGATAATTCGAGAATCCAGTTTCTTGGCATTCTGCTATCACCGTTGTAATGACAGACTGGTGGTTTTAAACCTTGACCTCAATTTTCAAGTTCTTTCACGACCCCACCGATCCCTCCCATCTTAAACAGTCCTTTAGTGGCCTTTCGTTCCTTAGTGAATATTTTAACCTAAATAAAAATTTCATCTTTTCCACCTTCAAGAGACAGCTCAGATCTCACCTTCTCTGTAAATTCTGCCCTGAATTCCCTGGCAGGATGAACCGTACCCTCCTCCACGCTCCCCTGCTACTCTTGTCTCTCTGTGGCAATTATTTGTTTGTAAGTGGCCAGAGAACTCAAGGATGGCAGAGGCTGTGGGCTTCTCATTTCTCCATGCCTAGTGAGCTGGCACGTAACTGCTTGTTACTTTGAAACGGAATTGTTTCTATTTGAACAGAATGGTGGTTTATGTGAGCCTGTACCTGATGAAGACAATGATGAAGAATTATGTTTCTGCTGTGCTTTATGTCTTCAAAAGCAGTTCCAGTGACCTCTTCTTACTGCATCTGCCCCCATTAGGTAGTTAGAGCAAATGTTTGAACCCTCATTTGACAGATAAAAAGCCCAGGAAGAGAAAGTTTAAATGGCTCACACCAGGTCCTGCCATTCGAGCGGAGGGTGAGCCAAAGGAGAGGGTTGCAGATGGGAAATAATAAGGAATAAGGTTTTTTTACTCCTTAGAGAAATCACTTCATTAATTTTCTCTCCATTTAAATCCAGCTCCGCCTTCTCCAGTCCTTTTCTTCATGGGATCAGAGAAGCAGCCTTTTGATAGAAGGAAGACATACCACAGAGATGCTGAATGTGTGCTGACCCTCATGTGGGGACCATTTTCCTGTGGAAGCAGCAATAATCATAATCATAATGCTTGCTTGAACTTGGCACTTTTCTTCAGTGTAGTCTGAGATTACCTGCTGATGCCTTCGGCGTGACAGTGGGCTGCTTGAACAGAGGAGAGACTGGGGACGGCAGAGTGTGTTATTGTGGAGAAATTCTCGAAGCTCTCAGGGCTGTGAATAACTTTGGTGAATAAGCCAACCTGGGGCAATTCAATAGGCAGGGTGTGAAGTAGGAAGCTGTGACATTGTTTCTATAGAAGGGGCAGGCCAGAGATCTCTCAGGGGCTGTGTTGTGTTCAGGACACTGGGCAGAAAGGCCCATACGAGGACTATGCCAAAGCTTTAGACTTAAACAAACAAAACCCTACTTCTCAGGGACCCCAGGAATGACAGGAAGCCTAGTTTCCTAGAGGATTGGGTGCATTGCTAAAAATGAATAACTCTTTGCCTTCTTTCTCCATAAACAATGTCACACAAATATGAGGATTCTCAGGTGTCAATTTTCTTAGGTGTGAAAGTAACCTATTTCTGTGGTGCTCTCCATCATGGAATAGTGCAGTGTTTTCTCCCATGCAAAAAAGGGGATCCTGAGAATTTAGGAGACTGAGAATTTAGAAGACTTGAAGGGAGATCTTCTTCAGTATATTTTTTTTTGACAGTTGATAGATTTGCACGGCATAGACCTCCCTGACCTCAGCCACGTGCCATTTTCTCCCCCGCCACCAACACCAGCTCTAGTGAGAGAGATCATTGTCGTATGGTTTAAGTTTAAGGTGTGTAGCGTGCTGATTCGATACACTTACATTTTGAACAAGGTGTCATTTTAAACTCGCGGCCTTTTGTCTCTCAGCCGTACTGGAGCCTCGTCTTTAAGCAGGGTTCCTGATCTCCGTGGTACGTGAGATAATTGATGCCATCCGCCATGCCTGTTCTGATTGATCTGGGGTGGGGGCTTTTCAAGTCCCCACAGTGCAGACTACGTAGAACCCCCTGGACGGTCCTCCTGGTCGGGGGTCCCAAACCGTAACAATCACCATGGGGGCATGTGAGCACTCTCCATAGGTGAGACGATACTCAGCTTCACTGAAGGAGTGATGGTTGAATCTGCCCGTGAGTTCTGCCTCTACACTCCCTCTAGCCAAGTGGAGAGCGGGGCAGGCTTCTGCCCTGATCAGGAGTCGGCAACATACTCCCAAGGGAACTGTTTCCCCAGCATTGTTGTTTGGGACCCCCGCCAGCTGTCTGGGTTTTTCTCCCTGACCTGGCCCTGACCTCCAGTTCTCTGCCCAAGTGCTCTACTTTGTCCTGGTGCTTAACTGCCTCCCTGGCCCCAAATCCCTATTCTGGATGCGTTTTTACATGGCTTATACTTGACTCCAGATTACCCAGAAAGAAGAAGTAAAGAGGGAAGAAAGCAAGGAAGACTCTCTGTATTGATTAGGTGACAGGAAAAGAGATGAATCTGACCAGTGCCTGTCCCCCAGGAGCTCACAATCTAATTAGAGGAGACAGGCATGACAGCAAGCGTGCCCCGAAGTGTTTAGGGGCTGTGATCACACTGTGCAGTCGGTATAGGTGGAATGGACTGAAAGGTCAGGCCTGTGGTGGGGAAGGGGACTCAGGGAAAAGGTGGAAAGTCTTCCTGTAGGAGGTAACTACATGAGTGGGGCGGAGAAAAGAGGGTGGAGGAACAAGACAGCCTAGCATGCTCATGTTCATGTTCATGCTCATGCAGTCCTTCTGTACTCTTGGGGTATGGAGTTTGGGATGGGGGGCAGTAAGAGAAGAGGCAGGAGAGATACTGGGCTGTGGGCACCTGGTGGGCTAGGCTAGGAAGTATGGACCAAAGCCAGGGGACTGTCCCAGGGGTAAGGCTGGCTTCAAGGAGGCACTGGAGTTCAAGTCACGGTGTCCAAAGGGGCATGGCATACTTGGGCTTGACTGAGGCTGCACTGGTATCACAGGGCCACAGACTGTCCTTAGTGGTATTTGAGGCTAGGTGTTGGTGGCCTGTTCATGTGGAGTAGGACCTTAGGCTGTGGTTATAGGATGCAGGATTCACCTACCTGCACAAGAGGGCCGGCCAAGACAAGGCCAAATGTCAGGGTCACAGGAAAATGGGCTGGATTCATGGGAGGAGCAGCCCAGCTGTGTAGACAAGGCCAGTCCAGCTGGAGTAGGGGAAGTGTGGCTAAAGAGGTTCACATATGGAGGCCAAGTCTAGGCAGCCGAGTAATTTCAGATCCCACCTTCCAGTGGAGAGGAGACATCTAAAATGTTCCCTCACCTCCTCAGGCTAGCTTGCAAATTCAGTCGAGCAGAACTGCAGCTGTGGGGGAAGGGTCTAGGGAAGACAGAGGCTGCTGTGGAGATTTCAAAGCAAAAAGTGGTTTAAGTTTGAGTGAAGGAGGCCTCCCTTTTGTCCCTGGATAACAACAGATACTGCTCTGTGACCCTCACAGGTATTTTCCTCAGCCTGGAGCACTCCCCTAGCTCTGATTTCAGCCAAGAGCTGTCAGGGCCTGCAGGCTACTCCATAGCACTGAAAGCCCAGCATCAGTATGGGGAACCCCCCCCCCCCGCCCTCAGCAGAGCCCCTACCCAGAGCTCTCTCTAGAGAGAGCGAAAGCAGGGACAGACCCTTCCTCTCCAAGGTTGCCTATAAAATAGGCATCGGGGCAGACCTCACTTCCTTCTCTGGGAAAGGAAATTCCAGCTCCTCAAGGGACCAGCCTATAGCCCTGTCCTGTTACCTAAATACTCATTTTGTGAGGCTTCCAAGGGCTGTATTTTCAGAATAGTTTATGAGAAATCTGATCATCTAATCTGCCCAGTCTTCCAATTCTTTTTCTTTTTTGTCTACCAAAAACACACATTGCAGGATGTTTACTGCTAATTTCAAAGAGCCACTTACAGGTTTCTCTTCCCTTAGTCATCTGGGAGGCTGAAAGATTTTTAAGTTGCATTGCTACGTGCAGAAATGATTTAAATAAAAACTCCCCTGCTCACTGAGACTGTGCTCAAGACCCTTAGCCATGGCCTGGGGTCCTGTCCCCAGTCCAGGTCCACCATGTTATTACCCACCTGACTGTGAAGAGTCTGAGCCAATGGCCGGAACATGGCCTTGGGTGTTGCCCAGGCCCGAGGGACATCCTTAATTGGTGATTTCGCCCTCTCCCTGGCCAAGGCGACTCCTATTGTTGCTCTGAAAAAGTGAGTTGAATCCATCTGCTGAATGAAGGATGGTGCTGTCTCTGGGGTCAGGCAGGGTTCAGAGTGCAGGGACTCCTCCGAAATGAGGCTGTCTGGGGTACAGTGTCTGGAAGGATGGGAGCCAAAGGAGTGTCAGAGACCTGGTGTCGGATTAAGTGAACCCAGCCTCAGGATTAGGTGAACTTGTTAGAAGGGCTGGCTGCCTTTCAGTCTCTGCCCCCAGGAGCTTTTTTATCTCCTTAAGCTCGAATAGAAGCTGAATGTGTGGACAGCCAGTGGGCCTGGGGGAATGCGTGGCTTAGGGAGGGGCTTAGCACTGGTTCTCTGTACCCCTCTCTTCTCCCCGACACCACATCTTCTCATTCCCTCAGACACAGTTTTCTAAGAAAGCCAAAGAAGGGAATTAACATGAAAAAGAGAATTATAAGTATTCTGCTGGGTTCTTTATATACATGATCCATAAAAAACTTGCAAAAGAATCAATTTTCTTATTTCTAGATAGGCACACCAAGACTTAGAGATGAAGTCATCCAATCTGGGACACGTTTAAGAGTAAAACGGGGTGCTAAAAATACTTAAAATTACACACATGTATATATTTTAAAGTACTTATTGTCTGAGAAACTTGTTTTATTGTATTTTAGACTTATAAAATAATTCCACTCAGAAACTCTTATTAAGGATAAAATGCTTTCTTAAAAAAAAAGTTGACAGATACAAACCGGGTTATCTGATATTCAGCGACTTTTCCAAGGTCACATGGCTAGTTAGTGACAAAGCCAGGCTTCCAAGCTAATCTCTTTTCATGATTTCATGCTGGTTATTTTTAGGGGAGAAGGGTGCCAGAGATCTACTAAGTGTTCCAGAAGGTTTTTTGTTTTTGTTTTTTGTTTTTTGTTTTCCAGACTCAGGCATGCCTCTTTGCACTTGGGAGTTGGATTTGTCTGTCAGGCCATATCCTTCCCACCTCAGCTCTTTCCAATGTGGCTCCCCTGGGGCCTAGGCCACTCCTTGGGCCTCCTCTATTGCAGGCACGCTTTGACAGCTCTTCTGCACTTGGCCTGAATTTAGACCCTCCCCCTACCTTGACTTGTGATACTTCAGTGTTATTAGACCCTGGCCGTCTTCCCCTAGATTGTCTGTGTTTCTTGACCCTTCACTGTGCCCTTCTGGTTCTGGGACATCTGGGTCCGCCTTGACCACCAGCCCTCCAGCTCAACTCTGGGACCCCGGGTATGGTTTCCTTCCTCCATGGCTTTGCCTGCCTCTCCCTGACTTGGTTTGTAAATTCATCCCTGGCTGTGGTCCCTTTACCCCGCCTCCGTACCTACATTCACAACCTGACAGTCTGAGATTTAATCAACTAGTTCATTGAGCAATCCAGGTGTATACCCACCTGATTTGAAGTGATTTAGTTTAATGAAGATAATCATGTGGCCCAGGTTTTCTGGGGCAGCCCTAATTTTAAATATTATGTCTCTTTGTCCTTACAAAAGCTGAGTACTGAAAATCTCAGTATTTTGGCATATAAACACCATCTTCTACATTGCCTTAGGCACCCAGAAAAAAAAAAAGGCATAAATCCCTAGTCAGACAATATGCCCTACCTTTGGCTCAGGACATACAGGTCTCTTTTAACTGTTATTTTTGTCAGCATGTGTAAGCTTAAGAGGGAACAGCTTTTTTGTATGTTTTTTAAAAAAATCTCATCAGCATTGGTGTCCTATTGTTGCCCATATATTCTGTAAAAAGTACTTGATCGCCTTCATCAAATGACCAGTGTACTTCTTGCTGAGTAGCACTGCAGGTTTTGTGGTCTGTGTATCCTCAGTCAGCACCTGATACCACGTTTGTTGTGACAACCCCAGTGAGGTAAATCCCTTCCCTGTGAGATTCACAAGGGCGTGATCTCCATGCCTCTTCTGTCTCCTAAGCTCCCAGGAAAATGGTACTCGTGGCAAAGGTCTGTCCTGAACTTTGGCTGGCTCCTCAACTGCAAATGCCTCCTGCCTGGGGTTGCTTAGTGAGATCATGTGTCAGCATCTTCCCAAAGACCGGAGTAGTTCCAGCCCCAGGCTCCCATCCTAGGTCCAGTCTGGTTTTCAAGAAGAAGGTGCTTCTTCCACAGATGGCCTCCCAGATGGACTCTTTATACTGAGGAAAGAGGAAATATCCCAGAGAGGAGGAGCATTCTAGGGAGCGGGCATAACTGCCAGAATGAGGAGGCATGGCAGAGAGAAGCAGTCCCCTTTTGTCGCATTCTGAGGACCACTGGTTCCTGAGACGCTTCTCAAAGGGATCTGTGGCCAGTGGAACTGTAGAAGGCTTCACAGCACACTGAAGTCCCTGAGAAATTCTTCAATCAAGTCAGCAGCTTTTCCTAAACATATTTGACCCCAGGACACCTTTATCATAGAACAACCTTTAACAGCTTAAAGAATCAGGGTAAAACAAAAAAGCAGGGGTTTGGGGTCAAAGGGCCCTGCCTGGGTTCAAGTTAAAATCTCACACTGACCTGTGTCACCTTGGGTAAATTATTTAGCCTTAGTTCCCTCATCAGTAAAATAAGGATAATGACCAATGACCCTACGAGGGTTGTTGTGAGAGCCAAAAGGTACTAGATATGAAAGCACTTGCCATGGAAGGTATTTATGAAAGAGGAGGCTTTGTTTAGGTACAGAATTCACTCAGCTAGTACACCTTGTAATGAAGAGTAATCGCATTGATATTGACTGGTTCAGAAGCTGCCCTTCCCCGTTTGTGGCTATTCAGGATGTGCCAGGACCAGCACATTTGGAATGAAATGTCAGGAGTCTTTGATAGCGAGATAATGGAGAATGCTTTTGAGTTAATGCATGCTTTTAAGAAAATCTTTATAAGTTTTGCAGCAAAACACAAGATCAATTAGAGGGGAAAGGCTTACTGTTCAGTCTCCCCAACTACAGAATGAAGCCATGAATTACAAAGTTGCTAAAGATGCAGCAAGAGGCCCTGGTGTGGACGGAGAGGCTAGGGTGGGACTGAGCCCCGCTGCAGGAAGCTCTCCACGGAATCCATATGTATGGTTTGGAAAGTTTACTTTGGAACCTTGATCCCTTTTTCATGTACACATAAGAAGTAACCCCTGCATATTCTAATATGGGTTTTTGTCTTCTTTATATGTTAAACCAGGAGTTCTTAACCTGTATGGCCTAGGCCATTAGGATGGAGGTACAGGGTCAGGGAGTATGCTTTAGGGGTCCAGAAATTCCCTGAAATTAGAAGCAAATTTTGTTTATATATGTGCATTTTTATAGAGAAGAAAGTTCTAAACCACAAAGTGGGTTTTGGTCTCTGTGAACTGCATAAATCCCATTCAGAATAAACTCCCTGACCAGCAGAGTTCACTGTACAATTGATAATTGGACAGGGGCCCAGGCACTCCTGTGCCTGTGAATCTCCTGAGCTTCTGTGACTGGTCCAAGGCACTTGACTATACTGCTTCCTCAGCAAGACCTTGATTTTGCTTGGTTCTCTTGCTCTGGGGAGCTGTAGCTTCTCTGTGATTCCTCCTTCCCTCTTTGGCATGCAAAGTCCTGAAACCTGCTGGGGATGCTGCTATAAATCCTAGGTTACCTATAGGTGGCTGACATGACATTCACAATTATACAAATGGAACAAGCAATGTGAGTGTCAGATAACTCAACCTACTTGCATTTCAGCAGATACTTTATTGGATACCTGTTGGTGCCCTGCACTGTGTTAGAACTCAGGTATAGATAGGTGACAGAAGATAAAAAAAATACATATATATGACAAATAGTCCCTGCCTTTCAGAGGCTTCCTGTCCAGTAGATTCAGGCAAGTATAACTCATAATATAAGCAATAAAAAGGAAATGATATAGAATTATGGACCTTTATATTGTTCAATTTGTACTGTAACAGTAATGTTATACAAGAATAAGCCTACCCTGTGTCCTTAGGTCTCACCATTTATTCATCTAACAAATATTGATGGTGTGCCCATTGTAGGTCAGGCACTGCCCTAGGTCCTAGGAATTCTTGGGCAAGCAAATGCAGACAGGGTTCATGGCTAGTGTGGAGACTGACATTAATTAAGTCAAATCAACCCCCCCCCCCCATATACACATACACAAATGTAAAATTGCAACTGAGATATGAGCTGTAAGGATGGGAGACATGGTACCTTAAGAGAATATTACAGGGGACACCTTGTCAGAGAGATCTCCGAAGTCTTCCCTAAGGAAATAACACTTGATAAGGAAAAACGGGAGTTAACTAGGCGAAAAGGTAAGGACAGGAAGGCAATTCCAGGCACCAGCAATAGCATGTACCAAGGCCCAGTGGCAGGAAATAACCTGATGCCTATTAGTAAATGAAAGAAAGTTCAGTGAGGCTGGAATCCAGAGAGAGTGAAGTGCATTGTGCAAAATGAGGACAGGCCAGACCTTGAGGAGCTTTGTAAGAGAGGTTGGGGTGTGGTCTTTATCTTAAGTTCAGTATCAAGTCTTTGAGATGTTTTAAGCAGGAACATGATAAGCCATTTTGACTGGGGAGATTAGGGAAGATTTCAAATCTTGGAGCTGACTTTTGGAGGATGAGTAGATGGAAATAGCCAAAAATCGTGGGACGAGTAGAAGTTTACACAGTGCCTCTGCAGTGGTCTGCGATAGCTATGACAGAAGCTTCATGTCTTTGGAGGAATGACTGGAAAAGCTGGGAGAAGCCAAGCCATGAAGAATTGAAATGCTTTGCTAGAGGGTTTAGGACTCACTGAGTGGGAAGTCAGAGTTTTAAAGGAAGGATGTAGTATGGTTTCACCTGCAGTTTGCATCCTGAGATTATCATCAGAAAACTGCCCTATCATGTCTAGCCTCTGGTTTCTATCTCCAGGTGTACAGATGAGGACTTTAAACAGAAAACTTCTGTCATTGGGGCAGAAACTATTGCTCACTTCCATCTTTGACATGGATTCTCTTTGATCATCACTTTATATTGGTTGGGATCGGTCACTTTGCTTCCTACTGAACTGAAGAATTTCCACATCTTAACCCCTGCAAAGCCCTGAGATCCAGAAGTTCTCCTCCCTCTCTGCATCATTTATGGGTGAGGCTGCACTACTCAGGGAGTTTCCCAAGCAAGCAAATGGAAGCTAAGTTTTAAGAAGCATTTGGAAAAATCTATTTTGAGTGACTGCAACATTTACATCTATAGTTTGAGACTTCTTGTCAATGCAGTGGGTAGTGGAAACAATTCTGAACTTTTAAGCCCCCACCTTGTGGAGAGGCTTTATTTTATTTATTTATTATTTTTTAAAAAGATTTTATTTATTATTTGACAGAGACATAGAGAGCACAGATAGGCAGAGCGGCAGGCAGAGGGAGAGGGAGAAGCAGGCTCCCCCTGAGCAAGGAGCCCGACGTGGGCCTCGATCCCAGGACCCTGGGATCATTGCCTGAGCCAAAGGCAGCTGCTTAACTGACTGAGCCACCCAGGCGCCCCTGTGGAGAGATTTTAAATGTCTTCATGGGGCTGGCAATTACTTAGCATGGAGAATGTGCCTGGAAGACACCAAATGCTCGAACCATTGCAGAAGAAAGTAACCATTCTGTGAAGGGAATAGGAGCACCCAATTTTTAAGCATAAATTATAGATTGGAATAAAGACTAGACGTGAGCCATGAAAATAAAGTAAAAATATGTGCTGGGTGTTTCTTCCTAGGAAACGTTCTAAGGATGAAGATACTACTTTAAAAAATTATGTGTATTTGTTTGGGAGTTGAAGACTTTTCCCCTTGAAGTGGCTAAAGGAGGGAGTGGAGTA
Source organism: Leptonychotes weddellii (assembly GCF_054177405.1). Lineage (NCBI taxonomy): Eukaryota > Metazoa > Chordata > Mammalia > Carnivora > Phocidae > Leptonychotes > Leptonychotes weddellii. Next base: position 90,523,441 of record NC_138377.1, on the reverse strand, counting down.
AGGATAGGAAAGAGCTTTTATTGTGAGTCTTTGAAATACACAGGGCATCCACCTACAGTAATTTACCCATCCTTACAGCAGCCTGCAAATCAAGCTTTACTCGACCTGCTGTAGAGATGAGGTGAGGGCACGCAACTTATAAGTGGCAGGGCTAGAATTTGAGTGTAGGCCTGACTGTCTCCAAGTTCCATGCCTTTTGCATTATTCCAATTTTACAGATGAAGATCTGGAAACAGAGCTGTCTCATTGCTTAGATGATAGTGTTGGCTCTCAGGTTCGATCATCTAACCTACCCTGCATAGGTCCTCTGGAGACTAATGCGGTGAAGGCCAAATAATCATCATAATAATAACTAGTGTTTATGGAGCACTGTGCTAAACTCTTTCCAGGTTTTATCTGATTTAATTCTTGTAACAACCCTATGAGGTAGGTGTGTGTAGTACAGAAGAGGAAACTGAGGCAGAGAGTTGCCATAATTTATCCATGCTCACATAGGCAGTAAGTGCTACATCCCTGATTCAAACCAGGGCAGCCCAAGTCTAAAACCTGTGGTTATAGCCCCCTGGCCACACAGCCAAGCTTTCAAACAACCTATCCCAGAAGCCCTTTTAAAAATCCCCCTTCCAACTGAGACTGATGCTTCTAGTTTGTCACAGAAACCAGCTGGTTGGTCCAGTGTTTCCCTTGATTTCCATTTTGTCCTGCATATAAAGATACTGCTTAAGCATATCATATCAGGCTGTGGGAAATGCCACCAGTGTGTTCTCCTTAACCAGCCGCTAATTCAGAAGGTTTTGTTTTAAGCATCCTGGAAGAATTCCACTAAGCTTAATTTACAGGGCCATAAAGCACAGTTCCTTTTTGGGTAAGTTTCATTTACTGACTTGCAGGATAGATGACTCATAAATAAATTGCTCCTTTTCCTTGTCAATTTCTGTCCCTATCTTTGGGAATGCATGGTTGCCTTAAATATCTGCAAAGAAAAGAAATTGGATTCTGTGTTAGTGACACTGCTGGTTCTCTCTCTCTCTCTGACATATTCTGAATATTTTACCCTATTTTCCAGCATGGAAATCTTTATAGTCCTAATAGAATTATTCCTTGTATGGTGCTTTATGCAAAATGGCATTATTAATATTAAAATGATAAATAGTGTGACTCCTGAAATGATATATTTTGATCACACTCTAACTGTGGCAAACCACTTTTTTAGGATCCTTTCAAATGTTGTTATAACCTTATATTCACATGCCTGCACAGATATGGGTCATCTGGGCTGACATTTAAAAAGATGAAACCCAACTAATTCACCCACAATAGTCTTTGTTATAAATTATAAGGGAACACAAATTTTCTGCCTCTAATGAATATATGGTAGGTATGTTTCAAAAGAAATTTTCATCTCTTTAGTGGGATAGGAAGCAAGTCTTAAATGGATTTTTGGACGTTGGCTCACAGAGCTGAATTTTTGTGTTAACATGGCCTTTACTTGCCAGACAGAGGTTCTCTCCATCCTAAGGAAAGAGAGTTGGACCCAGTAGTTGTTGCACTACCACAGTCTGATGAAATAAAATGAAGTTAGCGCAAGGGATCAGGAGGCCCAGTTCACACCAGCTTAGTTAGGAAGATACACTGAACGACTTGAGCCTCAGATTCCCCACCTGCACAATAAAGGGCTTGAATTAGGTACAGTTGCCAAAGACCCTCTGGTACTAACATTCCATCATTCTGTGGCTCTTAATAATGCCATGGGTGACACCCACAAAGGCCTTCCTCCTAAATGCTTAATGTAGAATTAATACTTTCTCAGTCACTATCCTCTAGTTTTTCCTTGTGAAAGAGCAAGAAAAAAAAAAGGTAAGAATTTATAGGTCTTTACACCCTGAAAATATTAACAGTATAGTAAAGAACATTTCTTATTCTATGACTCTAGGTACTTGTATAGGGCTAGGTCCTTTGCTGTTTCGCACGTTGAACCTGAAAGGAGAATATTAAGTATCTCATTCTACAGATAAGGAACCTGAAGTTCCAAGAGGCGAAGTCACTCACCCGAACTAACAGAGCTACTAGAGGCAGAGCAGAGAGAAACCCTGTGTATGGGGTTTCCAAGCCTGAGCTTTGCTACTGTCGTCACAGCCAGCCCCACCCTGATGTTTGTGGGGACCAGGAGCAAGGGTGCAAATGGAGACCCATGTCCCGTATGTCTAAATATTTAAAAGTTAAATTTCATGTTGCCCCTTCTTTACAAGGTGCACCAATGTGGCATAGCTAGACCCTCCTCCCCAGAGTCAAGGTCAACGGCAATGCCCTCTGCCCTCTGATTCAGCTCCCCTGCTTTCCACAGCTGCCTTCAGCTGCCTTTCGTGAGCTGGGAGAAGGGGCATTTCATAGTTGCATGTACACACAGGTTTTGACTCTTGGCCAGCATTAGCTCCCATATTAGCGTCCCAGAGCTGCCATAACAAATTACCACCAACTGGGTGGCTTAAAACAATACGAATTTATTTTTTCACAGTTGTGTTCAGAAGTCTGTCGAAGGTGTCGGCAAGGCCAGGCTCCCTCTGACGTCTCTAGGGAGGAATCCTTCCTTGCCTCTTCCAGCTTCTGGTGGCTCCAGGCATTCCTTGGCTTGGGGCCGCATGTCTCCAACCTCTGCCTCTCTCTCCACATGGCCTTGTGCCCTGTGTGTCTGAGTCTCAAACTTCCCTCTACCTTCCTCTTATAAAGAAACCTGTCATTGGATTTAGGGCTTAAATCCAGGTTGATCTCATCTCAAGATCCTTAACTTAATTACATCAGTGAAGGCATTTTTCTGAATAAGATCACATTTGTAGGTTCTGGGGTGTAGGACGTGGACATATCTTTTAGGGGCCACCATTCAGCCCACTGCAGTCCTGGATGCCACCAACTGGGCTCAGCCAGGCCTGAGGAGACCATTGGATGAGCCAAGGAAGAGATGCAGCAGAAAGGGACATAGAAAAGTGGGTAATGGCTGCAGAGAAGGAGTGGAGCCATTTAATGGGAAAGTTGTTGCAGTTGGCACATCGGGGACCGGGACTACGGGACGAGGCCCACATGAAGATACCCACTGTCAATAGCCAGTATGTATTGAGTTTCTACTCTTTGAGGTCCTGCGAGGAAGCCAAGATATATTTTACTCAATGCTGGGGCCTAGGGTTTACAGACTAGGAATAGGAATTACCAAGAGGAAAGAGCCCTTGATAGTTCAGATAATAGTTCAAGTGGGCCCAGGATGCCAAGCATACTGAGGCTGTAGTGATACCATGACAGCGAAAGCCAGGAAACCTGGGGTTGGTTGGTGACTAGAGAAATGGTTTAAAATCCAAAATAGGGCTCAGCAAAGGGCAAAGCAATGAACAGTAAGCAAGGCAGGGTAGGTGGAATTAATCATTGTCATTGATAAATAATATCATCAGTAGTATTAATAGGTACCATTTATTGAGTGCTTACTGTGTATCAGACGCTCTGTGCTAAATAAACATTTTCAGGGGCATTATCTTTTTTGATTCTCACAATAGACTCATGAGGTGGGCACCATTTTTTTAAGGAGAATTTAGACTTGGAGAGGTTCAGGAATTTCTCTTTATTTCACAGCCTGTGAGGAACATGACTGGTATTCACATCCTGGGCCATGAGTTCAGTGTCCCTCCCTTTAGTCCCTGCCTGAGCATATGGGTACAAATCTGCCCCTCTCTGGCAGGGCTCAGCCAGTGCCTCGGAATACATAGGGAAACTGAGTTAGTATCGAGGGGAGGGGAGATGTCAGGAAGTAGAGCCTCAGTCAAGCAATGTGGGGTTCAGGGTGGAGCTTCGAGCTGGGAATTAGTCAAGGAAGCCAGTTGGACCACTGGGTGGGACTGAGGCAGAGGCCAGTTCTGGAGCCCAAGCTGGCCCTGGAGATGGCAAGGGCCACGCGTAGGAGCTCTCACAGACCTCACAGCTTGCGCCTTGTATGTGGAATAATGGAGGCAGCAAGCCAGGCTTCTTGCAAAAGAAGTAGTCCATGGGCTTGGGCATGCACAAACTGTCTAGGAGTTTCCTAAAGTGAGGAGTGAGCTATCTGGGTTCTTGCTTCAGAGTAAGATCAGCTCGTGAGCAGGTTAGAGGCAAAGGAATGGACTGGGGGGATGGGCAACAGTGCAATCAGCCCTGAGAAGTTAGAGAAAGTCAAGGAAATAAGGCAACAGCTGACAAGCACAAGCATGTGTTCAATAGTGGTGCACGTGTGGGGGCGCCTGGGTGGCTCAGTCATTAAGCGTCTGCCTTCAGCGCAGGTCATGATCCCAGGGTCCTAGGATCGAGCCCCGCATCAGGCTCCCTGCTCGGCGGGAAGCCTGCTTCTCCCTCTCCCACTCCCCCTGCTTGTGTTCCCTCTCTCGCTGTGTCTCTCTCTGTCAAATAAATAAATACAATCTTAAAAAAAAATAGTGTGCACGTGTGTGTGCGCATGTGTTTGTGTGTGTGTGTTCTTCAGGCCATTGAGGGAGATGGGGGCTGGGCTCTCTGTTTTGATAACTGAGGTAGAGGCAGGGGTTCTCATTGCAGTTCTCCCAAGTTTCTCTTTGGTTTCTAGATGCTACCATCGCAGAGTCTTACTCCTTCCCATATTAAAAGTTAAAGCCTATGCAAGTTCAGAGAATTTCTCAAAATGAACTTATTAGCACTTTAGTTGTATAAATAAGTATTTTAATTTTTGTGGTGCACATTAAAGTTGGTGGATGGGAGACTGTCAGAATTCTTAATCGTCATGAAATATGCTCTTAATAATCAGTCTTATTAAATCTAAATGAAATGCCTGTATGAGGCCCTATTTTAGTATTTTCTGAACTCACTGCAGCTTTTTTATCTCAAACAGCAACTGGAATCATTCTAAATCATCATCAAATTAACTATTTATGCTCCCTTTCACCAGCATTCCCTTTCTCCCCTGTTCTGCCTCTCCACCACCCTCTCCACAAATCTCATGTTTTATGGATAGATAATCAGCTCTTGCAGCTCGGCAGAGGACACCCTTGGAGCGCTGGAAGGGAGATCCAGTCTCGGGCAGGACAATCCCCTGAAACTCCAGGAAGTCCACGGGCGGCATCTCCTCAGAGGATGCTGTTTCTGAATGAGGAGTCTTTAGCACTCGGAGGGAGAGGGCATGCCCACGGGAGCACAGCCTCTTTGTGGAGATGCCTGATTTGCTCCCTCAGTCAGTTTCTCTTGGCGGAAGGCCAGTGACGAGGTAATGCCTCATCTCAATTTCCTTCAGATGTGATTCAGGGGAAAGTAGCTGAGCAGCTTTTCAAGACCTTATCTTTTTTTTTTTTTTTGCATTTTGGAGGCTGAGCAGAAAATTGCCAACACAGAGATCTGAGTTGGCCAAAACCACATTGGTAGATACGACACCATAACATTTCAAAGTCTGGATAAGATTATGATAGTTTTGCCCATGACTTTCTAAGGAGCAGGAAACAAGAAAGCTCAGAGGTGACATCTTCTAAGTAGGGACAAACTCCCCCCCCTTCCTTTACTTCAGGAAAACAAATTGGACTTGCAGTAGATGAAAAAGGAAGGGACGATGAAGTGGTGTGCCTTGGGAGCATACAGAATACATATCTCTTATCCTAGGGTAATAGTGTCTTACCAGAGACCCTGCCGGAGACTCTGAAGCCATCATACGAGCTATCTAACCAGCTTAAGCCTTTGGTGCGTTGACTCCCCTCCACTGATCGGAACAGCCGGGGCCTAAAGCCCCTTCCCCTTTCTTCAGTACTTCTATCATTTGTTCTTACCCTCATCTCCTCCCTCTGAGGGTGACGGTGAAACTGCACATTGGGTCAGGGCTATTGGTTTCAGGTTCAGAGGTAGCAATTGGTATAGGGGCCAGCCAGACATGAAGAAGCAGAAGCCTTTATACTTTTCTAGGGAAACATCAACCTAGCTACTGGCATTACAAACACTGAAGCTCCTCATCTACTTTACCATCTTGAAAAAGGGGTATTCTCCCCAGTAGTTGGAGGAGGGACAGAAGGAGAAAAATCTGAACACCATCCTCTCAGTCACATCCCTTAGTAAGTAAACTAAGTGTGGGGGTGTTGTGGTCATTCCCCAAATGACACCTTTGTTAGCACAGAATCCTGCATTCTGCACAGCTCCTGCTTCGAACTTAGTATCTCCGGATCTATGGGAACCTGCTATTCCTCCTGTTCTTCCTCAGGTCAGCCTCCAAAATCCCTCCTCATCACATCTGGGTTTTCTTTGGGCATCTGAGCCATGGAGGCATCTTGGAATTTGGAAGAAACCTTTGCTGTGGTGTTCAAGCTGGGTTTGAATCCCACACTCACCACTCACTAACAAGTGATCTTGAACAAGATAGATCACCCTTCCAGGTTTCCCTTTTCTCATCTTTAAAATGAGGATAATAATGTCTCCCTTGCAGGAGTATATGAGAAAATGCATGTGAATTTTCTGACCCATGGTAGGTGTTTAGTAAATGCTACTTCCTTCTTTTCTTCCACAACAACAAATCTAATCAGTTAAGGGACAGGATTCAGGACTGTGTTTGGCATCACTGAGATGCTGCCATTATACAAACAAAGATGTTTGAGCCTGGACTTGGCACTCCCCTTCTGTAAACTGAAGTTGTCATTAAACTCAAATGAGCACAGTATGTCAAGTTCAGCTATTTTTACACCAGGGACAAAAAATGCTGTCAGTTAAGGACAAAGGCTCCGTCATAAGGAGTTGGGAAGGAATGTTCCCAAGAACTGACATGAGGCAAACCAGGGGCTTTGCCTGATCTCAGCTGCGTCTTGGCAATGTGATGGTTTCTGTTTTTCTCTGACCTCGCTCAGAGGGGCCAGAAGCCCAAAGCATAGCTTCAGCAAACCCACTGAGGGACTTGCAGGTGGCCAGCTATGATAATGTACCTGAGTCCCGGTTCTTCTCAGCCTCACACCCAGGTGCCACGCCAGGTTCCTGGGCAAGCCTGTAGTCCTAGTTTCTTCCCATCATTCATTCATTTATCAAACATGAGTTTTCCTTTTCATGCTAAGCTCTGGGGATGCAACAATGATCAGTGGAGCATCAGATGACCAAGATACTTAAAATAATACTGCCTTTTTAAAAAAGATTCATTTATTTGTTTTAGAGAGAGAGAGCAAGTGGGGGGAAGGGCAGAGGGGGAGGATCTTCAAGCAGGCTCCCCACTGAGCATGGAACCCAGTGTGGGACTCAAACCCAGGACCCATGAGATCATGACCTGAGCCAAAACCAAGAGTCAGATGCTTAACTCACTGAGCCACCCAGGTGGCTCAGGTGCCTCTCAAATAATATTGCCTTTAAATGATAGAAAGCTTCATTGAAATGTGTATAATGACCAAGCAATTGACAAAAAGCGTGGCATTTCAGCCAATGCAAGAAATGGCTTTGCTGTAAAATTGGCCATTTAGAAGGGAAAACCAGGTTTGCTGGAATTACCTGCACAGTGATGGAAAAAGAATTGAATTGCAACCCAGGGTAGCTAGGTCTAAATTCTGAATTTTGGTTCTGGTTAAGTTACTTAACTTATTTGAGCTCCAGTTTCCTCCCATGTAAAACTGGAGCCATAAATACTTTCCTTATGGTTTCCTTAAGAAGATTAAAGTCAGCAAGGTTTGTGCAAACACGAGGTACAGGGCCTGATATATAACAAGTGCTCAGTGCATGAGGCCAGAACTGACTTTGGAGAGGCTGGAAAGGGGTCAGAAGCTTCTAACAAATCTACATCAGATAAGGTTCAGGCAGCATGGCTCAGAACAGATGGCTCTTCAATTATCCAAATTAAATTGTATGAAAAATCCACCCTGCAGATTTTTAGGTGAATTTAGATGCTGGACCTACTCTTCAGTATTTTAGCTGCCTCACTTGGACCACCCATTGTGTAGAGTTGTTTTCTTTTCTTTTCTTTTCTTTTAATTTTATGTTGTTAGTCACCATACAATACATCATTAGTTTTTGATGTAGTGATCCACGATTCATTGTTTTCGTGTAACACCCAGTGCTCCATGCAGTACGTGCCCTCCTTAATACCCATCACCGGGCTAACCCATCCCCCCACCCCCTCCCCTCTAAAACCCCCAGTTTCTTTTTAATCTATCCAACATTTACCTCTCTCAGACTCCTTTTTGTCCTTGTTGACCTTAATTCTTCTTTGGCACAAGGAGTTAGCAAGTCTGTGGGCTGAAGAAGTGGGTCCCTATGAGGCTGCATGACAGTATCTGCCTTAAGTATCCTCTGCTGGGGCCTGTTTAGATTTTTTTTTAAAGATTTTTAATTTATTTATGTGACAGAGAGAGAGCACAAGCAGGGGGAGCGGCAGGCAGAGGGAGAGGGAGAAGCAGGCTCAGCGCTGAGCAGGGAGCCCGACGTGAGGCTTGATTCCAGGACCCTGCGATCGTGGCCTGAGCCAAGGCAGATGCCCAACCGAGTGAGCCACCCAGGCATCCCATGCTGGGACCTGTTTAAAACACAAACCAACTTGCCTTCAACTTCCTTAATTTCCCTCCTGCCCTTGGCCCTGTCCCTGCCCCACAAAGCATCTGCTGTTGCTTTCAGTTGATGTCAGGAAATCATAAAGTCATAGGCTGGGAAAATGACAGTGGCTACCAGAGCTGGGAGGGTCCCCCCCATCTTCTGACTCCTGGCCCAGTGCTCTTCTCCTTCCTTCAGTCACTTAGTTACCACTTGGTATTCCGACGCCCAGGTATGGTGTCTCCTCTTACCTGCACTCTCAGGAGGAGCACACATGCCCCATCAGACTCCTGAAGACTTCAGCCAGGAGCCACCTTGCCTTAGTCCTCACCTGTCTTGGACAGATGCCTTCATCACTGCAATTTGGTATAGGGAAACCACCCCAATCTATGCTGCAAAATAGGATCAGTGCACCCTCCCCCTGAGTGGACTTATCAAAACCTATGATTGTTGTACAACTTGCACCTTTTGTCACCGATACTGTTGTTCTTTTTTTTTTTTTTTTAAAGAACAATCTTTGCAATTACATAGCAATTTATGCTTTTCAAGGCATTTTTACTTACGTGATTCCGGTTGATCCTCACAAAACCTATGCAGCAGGCATGACATTATTATCCTTTTTAAAAAAATCATAGATGTGATAAAAGCACAGTCTTATGCAGTCACTCCCTTCAGCTCACAGGGCAAAGCCAAGATGGAGCAGAAACTAGCACCCAGGTCCCAGTCTTCAGGCCAGTACTCTGGGCCACGCCTCTCTGAAGGCGCCTGGGATCTTTAGGGAAACTCAAGCGCCAGCTCTTGGCGAAGCCCTTTGCAATTCCTCTTCAGCTACATCCACCACCCCTCTGCACACTTGCAGGCCTCTTTCTTCCAGGAATGATTACGCAGAAAATGGGAACTGACAGTGATAGATGGACTTTTCCATTTTCTGCTAACGCGGCTATGAAGTCAGAGCCCATTTTAATGAGTGTCCATTAAGGTCAAATTTGGAAAGCAGGTATTAAGAGTCATTGCTACTAATTACACCCTGAGAGCTCTATTTGTATTTCCAAATTGGATAAAAAGGTTAGTAAAATGGAACGTTTCAGCACAGGCTGGCTCCCGGCTTGCTCTCCAAGTTTTCGGAAATGATTGGCTGCCCAAACTTGCTGAGAAATAATGTTCTTATTCTTGCCTCATGCCTCACAGGTGAGCCAGCACCACGAAGAGTGGCTGCCTCTTGAATCCTGTCAGTCTCTGGCAGATCCGATTACATCTGGGACCCTTAAGAGTACTTGAAGCAAACAGCACTGGTCTATTTTAATCCCTCTCCTTCTAGAAACTAGAAACTGTAAGGAGAGTCTTCCTGCTGACAGGTGGCTCCATAAAAGTCGTCCATCTGCTGCTAATTATGGCAGAGAGAAAATTCACACAGCCGAGTTTTCAGTTTATTTGCTAAAGATCTCCAAAGGTGTAACTGTCTTCCCAGATCACAAGGCCATTCACAGCATTACATCTATAGAGCTTGTTAATTATTTAAATAATTTAAAACCTGGGGTGGCAGGGAGCATTTAACAGAAGTCAGGCGGGGTGAGATTGGTTTGATGGTCTATCATGGCAGAGGGAGGTAATCTGTTCTCACAGCTCATGGAGTCCGGACTCACACGGTTTTGTTTTTCTCCTTACCATTCTTTTTCAGGGAAACTCAGAGTGGGGCAGAATTAGGCATATTTCAGTCTTGATTTTCTTTGATTCCCAAACTCCAGTTTGCCTCTCCTGTTTGTAGTCTCATCTGTAAAATGGGTGTAATCTTCCGACTACCTAATCCAGAAGGCTGCTGTGATCTTGGAATAGGATAACTTATTAGAAAGTCCCATGTTTGGAGTAATACAGTACTTAAAGATTTTTAGGCCTGTTAAAAAAATAGAAATGATTAAGTCTGATAGATCAGTTGATGAAATGACTTAACAAGAGAAGAACAGATATTTTTTTCTCCTTCCCTTTGGTTTTCTTTCTTTTATGCAGATACCAATAGAATTTGAAAGTTGGTTCTTCTTTTTTTAAGATTTATTTATTTGGGGGAGAGAGAGAGAGCATGCACGAGCAGAGGGAGGGGCAGAGGGAGAGGGAGAGTGATTCTCAAGCAGACTTCCCACAGAGCCTGGAGCTGGACTCAGGGCTTAATCTCATGACCCTGAGATGATGACCTGCGCCGAAATCAAGAGTCAGAGGCTTAACCGACTGAACCACCCAGGTGCCCTAAAAGTTGATTCTTTATATGTATTCTCATATATACACACAAATATAATTGTGTATATATACATATATATATTCCTTTGTTTATTACTTATTTGACAGTGATAATTTTACATTGTATTTTAGTTATTGGCTCTGCAAGACTTGGAGTGCTTTGAAGATGGGAATAATGTCTTATTCATATTTTTGCTTCCAGTGTCTAGCAGAGCCTGATACGTAGTAGATGTTCAATGTATGTTAAATTGAAGAGCCTAGACATTAAGCAAATGAAACAAATGTGATTTTACTTTATGATGAAGTTATGTTCAACATTAATCTTAATAACTGGCACTGAATCTGTCAGATGGAATCATTTTTGACATATTTGATTTTTATGCAAGTGCTAGAAATTCTGTAAAATCTGCTTCAAAAAAACATAAAGCTCCAAGTTGGGTGTGATGAGCTGGAACCCTCCTGATCTGTTCTCTAGATTTTGTCCTTGGCCATTATGTTGTAGCCTACATCAGAGTCTGTTTTTCAGTCTAAAATGAAGGTATGATAGAGAATTGTATATATGCAAAAAGTTTTTTGGTAACTATTTTTTTTTTAACACTCCAGTGTGTGGCCTGATGTTTTGAGAAAATACCTCCATTGTCACTATTCTGGAGCTTTTGCCAAGGTACATTTTGCTTTGCTAGTGTAGAAATAGCCTTTCTGTGACCATTAAGGATTTCTTGGCAATCCTGAATCAAAATGTCTTTGCCAGAACCTAATTTGGGGAATTGCATTTTTTTTCTCGCTAATTAACTCCATTGTTTCAATTAGGAAAGAACTATTCCTTCCATCCCAGAATGCTGTCTCTATACAGGAAGATGGCTTTGAAATCTCTCACAATGAAGGCAAGGATTTGTACTAAGTTCACCCAGCATCCCTTGTTGCTACATTTTCGAAATGGCTGACCCTATTTTTGAGGGTCTTATATAAAGTTGAAAGTAGACATCAAAGGAATCTACAAGAAGTTGAAAGGATTCTTATTATCCCCTTCATATGAATAAAGGCACACTGAGGTCAAGTATGTTGTCCAGATTCATCACAGCTAGAAAGTGGGAGAATCAAGATGGGAAGATAGGTCTCTTCTCTTTTTGTCTAGGCAGAGTAGTTCTGACTGGCTCAAGTGGAGCTCACATCCTTGAAATTGATCTCCTTAAAAGTTTGGTAACTAGCCAAGTTAATCAGTCATAAATTCTAAAACTCATATCAGCCACTTGACCCTCATGGTGCATGCTGAAGAGATACTTTGAACCTATAGAACATAGTCAGCAGTCTGTGATCTTTGGTTAGGAAATCTAAAATTACTTCCTCTCTATTAATGCAAATTATTGTAATTAACATCAATGATGTATTTAATTGCTATTTGTAAAAACTACTTTATATATGCATTAAGCTTTGGAAAAATAGCTATAAATATTTTGGTGGTTTGTGATAGTAAATTAATTGCAGTACTGACTTAGGAATGACTATGATGTGCACCTGAAACTAATAGGATATTGTATGTCAATTATACTTCAGTAAAGGAAGAATGATTTAGAATCTTGTTGATCTGTTAGCTTATTTCCCCAAGTGACTTTGCCCCCTTGATCCAGGAAAAAAGTCACCAAAGACACCTTTAACTTTGACAGATGTTCTTCATCTGTCATCCCCATATTGAAGATTTTAATGTTCAAGGAGAATAGTGGAATGGGAAAGATGCTAGTTTGGCCTTTCAGAAGAGGCTCTAGTTGCTGATGGGAGGAGGTACAATATTAAGACACCCCTTTCTATTGTAAGATTTCCTGTCTCACATCACCCATAGAATATTAACTGAGCATAAGACATGGGATCTAGGGTCAGACATAATACTCCATCCCACTGAAAATGTGCTCTAACAGCAGCTTCAGAATTGTCAGTGCTGACACCAAAAGAGTAGGAATATAAATTAAACAACCTTTCATACAGTCTCAATATATATGTTCAAATATTAATCTATAGGTTATCATCTCAGCTAATATCTCATCTTCATTCAGTATGCTCCTTATGTTGACTCCTGCCTCTATGAAGAAGAATTTCCTTTTATTTATTTGTTCTGAATTTACACTTGTGAGAACTACATGTACTATTCTCAGTTCTGGTGTTGCTGGTTTAATTAGGCCAGGGGTGGGGATATGCTGGAAGAAGCCTGGCTGATGCTCCAGCCACTGCTAAAGGTGGTCATCATGAGAACACACACCATGTCTATGATACTATCTCCTGTTGTTTCCAAAGTTGCTAGTCTTTGGGCTGCTGAGTTTGTCAGAGAATTGGAGCAAATGTCTCCCTCCCAGTGTTGTGATTTTTTTGTTACCATCTTCCAACTAGTACTACTGATAACCAAATCCTTGTTCCTGCTCAGCATTCCCTTCTAAGGGATGCCTGAGGGATTCCTGAATGATGCCTACTATTTTACTATTTTGCTGGAGTTTTTGTTTTTGTTTTTTTTTTTAGTAGCTCTACATTGATCAATATCCTTTGGAAACAATGATTTTTAAATCCATTGTTTAGTTTGCAACCTTTTTCGTATGCATTAGGAGAAGAGGATCTTCCCATTTGAGATTTATAGATAAAGATCTGTTTAACTCTATTGGAAGAACTTGGAGGTAATAATAGTTTTACTCATGATTTTATACTTGTTGCCTAAAGTAGTACCTAAAACAGTAGATATACAATGCAAATTCTCTAAATTAAATTGAACAAAAGAAATGACTATAGCTTTCTGTGGTCATCAACAAGTCATCTAATAAGAGATGGAGAGATTGGATTTTGGAAAAGATGCTGATGCATGGTAGTGGGAGACGAGGTCACCCATGGCTTCAGTGAATGGTTCATTATTTCATTCATTTAATAGTTATTTATTGCATTCCTGTTATGTTTCAGGCATGGTGCTAAGTTGAAGGAAGCTAGGATATGGTTTGAAATTTTTGGGGGGGCAATCAGAATTACTTAAAAAAATTATTTTTAGTTTTATATTGAGGTATAGTTTATGTATAGTAAAATGTATAAATCTTAAGTGTATAGCTAGATAATTTTTTTATATTTATGCACCCATGTACCCACCACCCAGATCAAGTTATATGTTCATGCCCCCAGAAATTTCTCTCATGCCTCTTTCCTATTACTTACCCTTGCTATAGAACTAACCATATTCTAACTTCTACCAGTATATATTAGTTTTTTGTTCATGAACTTTATTTAAAAGGAATCATGTAGTGCATATTTTTCTGTGTGTCTGCCTTATTGTGCTTACATACTCTTTTTGAGAATAATCCATATTGTTGCATGTGTCAGTAGTTTTTTTTTTTTTAATTGATTGATGTATCGTATTCCCAGAATTACTTTTTGACATTAGTTAAAATGGTATTGGATGGACTCTGGGAGATGGCAGTGGCGATGACATAGTTTTTTAATCTCTTTATATCCACCCATTAAAAAAAATCAGAGTAACTAGGATAGCAAAACCAAAAACCCATGTACAACGTATATAACAAAACTAAATGAAAGGGTATCTTCACAGATGCCAAAAATTGAACAATATTAACTAGACTATTATAGTAAGGAAGCAGAGAGGGGATAAGAGGGGTATCTGATGAACCAACTAAGAATTCCCAAAATGACAATGGACACTCACTGGAAAGCTCAGCAGGCTAATGTAAGGAGAACAACCAAATCCAGAAAGGAAGTTAGTAGACTAGAATTTATGAGTAAGGCTGATGTTGCCAGAGAAGTCTGGGACCTAAGTACTTCTGATACTAACTGTCCAAATCTTCCTTACAAGATGATTCTTCCAGGGAGAAGAAACTCCTCTGAGTAGAATCCAAATTGGTTAGGTTAGGGACAATAGGAGCCAAGAGAAAAAGCAAAAAGCAGGGAAGAGGAGCAGAGCCAGCAGATTCAGGAAGTATGCTTGTGGGCAAATCCCATATAAGTATTATAAGGAAAAGGAACAAAACCAAAACAACATCCCTGTCTTTAGACAATCAAAGAAACCAGAGCAGTGTGCACAAAAAATAGATGAAAATTGTAAACTAATTATTTTAAAATATATGTGAGAAAATAATAAAAGCTATGAAAGAACAACACAAAAATGAATTAGAAAAACTCAAAAATGATATAAATGGAGAAAAGAGAAAAGGAAGGTTTGGTAAAAGATCTATCCAAGCTCAGACAATTATTTAAAATAAAATATTATTTTAGAAATGAAGACTAAATGAGAAAGAATACAAGAATGAATAGACACCACAGAAAATTCCTTAAGAGAAATAGAAGATGGAAAAGAGGGGGAAATGTTTAAATCAAAAAGAAATTGAGAAAAAATAAAATAGTGATACAGAATATAGGCAGTAAAGATCCAATACATGTATAATAGGAGTTCCCCCCAAAAGAAACCAAAGCCTGGAATAGAATTAATATGAAAAACTGCAATTCAAGCAAACTTTTCTGAAATAAAAGGTAAATTAAAACTATAAACTGAAGAGGAACATATTATTTTGGGGAAAATCAATCCACTGTGGCCAAACTGCCTTAAAAATGAAAGGAAAGACTTCTTTGAGCATCCAGACCATGATACTGCATCATGCACAAGACAGGAAAACAAATCAGATTGTAAGTTTTTCCAAAAGCAATGGTTTATTATCTGAAGACAATGGAGAAACACATTTGGGATACTCAAGGACAAAAATAGTTAGCCAAGGAGTTTATACCCAGCCAGTTTATACTGATCTTCAAGAATAAGGATTGTAGCAACATGTTATATACATGCAGGAACTCAGGGAACAGCTAAAGAATCTACCAAATGACTGAAGAGATGTTGGCATAAGGACCGACATCTAACAGTAGCAATCAACATGTGTGATGATAAAATTACATAAGCATACCTCTGCATTTTCTCTGAAAACAAAAGGCTTGAGTACAAAAGAAACTTTCAAGCAAATTTGAAATACAAGGGTAAATATAGTCAAGGATAAACCAATAGTGTTCAACTAATTCAAGTTCTTCAGAATCAGAGACAAATTTATCGTGGATCCCCTGAAGGAAACCATTGATTGTGTAAGATGAAGCTCTGAGTGCCGTGATGGATGAGTTGTCTTAGGTCAGTATCCATGAATTATTGACTGCACTGGCTTTTCTAAGGATCCATTCACAGAATACCTGCAAAGAATTCCCAGAAGAGGGCGCCTGGGTGGCTCAGATGGTTAAGCGTCTGCCTTCGGCTCGGGTCATGATACCAGGGTCCTGGGATCGAGTCCCGCATCGGGCTCTCTGCTCCTTGGGAGCCTGCTTCTCCCTCTGCCTCTCTCTCTCTGTCTCTCATGAATAAATAAATAAAATCTTTAAAAAAAAAAAAAAAAATTCCCGGAAGATCCATAACCCTGAAAAGAACAGTCATAGGTATCCTGTAGTTGAGACCATCACACTGGTTTGGGGCACAAGGTGATACTTTGAAAATGCTCTCAAGAGAACTGTGAGTGGTTTCTGAGCTGGAACTTGTTACATATGATCCTCCTATGAATGCCTACCAGTAATCTGAATGCCTGGGGCATGCACATGACATTTTGAAGTGTGCTGCCTGGCTTTGCCTATAAAAAGCCACACTCTTCCATTGCAACAGTACTTAAAATTTGTTAAACACAGCTGACTCACAGCCACACCTGGAACTGAGTAGGATTGAAGGTCTTCCTCAAGCAACGTATTCCAGTTCCTTGGCTACATTAGCTGTATGCCCTATACATCCTATTTCTACAGGAATGACTGTTTAGGGCATCTGGAAACATTGAAGTGCCTTGTTGCTTGTCCTTGGTCCCCAAATCCAAGGATTGTTATTGTTGCCAGATTGTATTGCTTGCAGAAAGATAGGACACAATCTTTGAAACTAATGGGCTAAATTTTGCTGAATAACATTTTCCTTGTTTTATTTATCCCCAATAAGGATAATTTTGAGATATTCTAAAAATAATTGTATTGGATACAACTTTCCTTTTG
This sequence comes from Leptonychotes weddellii, assembly GCF_054177405.1. NCBI lineage: Eukaryota > Metazoa > Chordata > Mammalia > Carnivora > Phocidae > Leptonychotes > Leptonychotes weddellii. Next base: position 90,506,659 of record NC_138377.1, on the reverse strand, counting down.
GAATTGAACTGAAATAACCATGTCAGAAGCCAACAAGCAGATGGTAAACTTTCCATTTCTGCTGATTTGAGCTAGATTTTTTCTTAAAGCTGAAGAGGGGTTTCATGCCTTAAGATCTCAGTGCCTTCCAGTACCTTTTGACTGTAACAGATTTGGGTCATTCCCTGAAGATGCACATTTATTTCTAGCCTACCTAATCTCAGTGTTGTCTCTCTGCTTAATTATTGTAAATGATTGACACCAGAAATGCTGAAATGTGAATCAGAAAATTATAGAACACTCTTAAATTCTGGCGTTAATGAACCCAGCATCATTTCTGATTTGTTGTTATTGTTGGACTTTGTTTCTGTTTCAAGGTGTTGGGGCCCTATAAGCTTCTTTTTTTTTTTTTTCTTCCCTTGGATAATTCCAGAACCATGTACTGCTTATAGAGGAAGCTAACGGTCTCACAGGTCAATATCCTTGTGGCTTCAGTTTGTGGTTCCTGGCAGACCAGAGGTAGTTCATGACTTCTTCCATGATTTCTACTTTCCTCTCTAGTGTTGCTTTTTCTTCTCAGGAATACTGCTCCTTCTCAAAACTCTACCTCCATGATTCGACAGCATTTACTTAGCATTCATTCTGTGTTAGGCATTTTGTTAGACACATTCACTTTCCCAACTTAATCCTTGTGGTGGCTGGCTTGTATATGGTAGGAATATTTGTTGCTCCTTTTTGTAAAAGATAAGGAAAACTGAAGTTTATTAAGGGAGTGACTTGCCTAAGGCCACAGAAAGTAAGTTGCAGAATCGGAACTTGAGTATTCAGGTTTTGGAACCAAAACATCTGGCTGTAAATTTTAAAAGTAACATTTACTAGCCAGTCACTTAAACTTGTTGAACTGAGTTCCTAGAATAGTTTTAGGTTTACAGCAAAATTGAAAAGAAGGTACAGAGATTTCCTATATACTCCTTGTCCACACCCATGCAGAGCCTTCCTCATTATCAACATCACTCATCATAATAATACATTTTTTTTTTTTACCAATGATGCACCCACAGTGACACATAAAAAATCCATAATTTATTGTAGGGTTCATTGTTGGTGTTGTACATTCTTTGGGTTTGGATAAATGTATACTGACATGTATCCATCATTATAATGTCATGCAAAGTATTTTCACTACCCTAAAATCCTCTATGCTCTGATTTCCTTATTTATTGAAAATGAGGATCATCCCTACTTTATAGAGTTGTGAGAAAAGATAATGTATACAAATTTCATGGCACAGAGTCTGACACATAACACATCAATAACTGGTAGTTGTTAATTTTTAAGAACGGTCATATTATAGTTTTAAGTGGTTCTTATTCAATATAATACAGAGACAGGGGTTTAAGGCCTGGAGATAGAGGTTTGGATATGAATCCTGAGAATTAATTATTTAATTTCTCAGTGTTAAAGTTTCATTATCTACAAAATGGGAATAATAATAATATCTACTTTATGAGGTTGTAAGGATTAAATAAAATAATGCCAATTGGATTTTTTTTTTCTTTTTGAAATGGACCAGTGCCTGGTTAAGTACTTGATAAATGTCAGTTGTTATTCTCCTCTTTCAGTGTCAGCCCATTCTCAGAAAAAGATCAGGCAAATTCCTATACCCTAAGAATTAAGTTGATGAGGAGTCTCAATACAACATTCCACTCTGATAACTTATTTGACTCAGGTTTTACCATCTGGTGGTGAATTTTATGAACCAAGCAGCACAACCTGGGAACACAAAGCATCTGTCTGTTAAAGTAGATAGTGGTCCAAATGTGTTTATCCTTTCGAATTTTGTAGAAAAATGCATCCTGCTGATACAATTTGGTATCTGATCCTCTAGTTTAAGTCCAGTCCAGAGGACGATAGAATCTCAGGTGGGAAGGACGTTAGCAGTGATCTGGTTTGGTTTTCTTACTGTGAATTCCAGGTAAGCTGTCATACCCGCTCTCGGCAAACTGATTCACTGCTGGAGAACAAGTTCAGTTCTGCTCCTCCTCTGAAACCCTCCCCACTGTCAGAAGGACTTTGCTTTCTCTGCACTCCTGATTCACCTACTATCTTGAGGCAAGTCTAGAGGGCTCTGTGTCATTTCTTGTGTTCATGTTGAATTTCAGTCTTTAAATTTTCAAGAATCTATGACTAACCTCCCAACTGGAATGTCAACTCCCCAAGGACATGACTCATGTGTTATATTCCTTTGGACTAATTAACAACCCTTTGTTTCATGCTGTGCAGGGAAGGTACAAAAATAATCGTCAAATAAGCTTTTGAGGCCCTCAATCAAAGATGGGAAAGGCATGGGGCGCCTGGGTGGCTCAGTCGTTAAGCGTCTGCCTTCAGCTCAGGTCATGATCCCAGGGTCCTGGGATCGAGCCCCACATCGGGCTCCCTGCTCCGTGGGAAGCCTGCTTCTCCCTCTCCCACTCCCCCTGCTTGTGTTCCCTCTCTCACTGTGTCTCTCTCTGTCAAATCAATAAATAAAACCTTTAAAAAAAAAAAAAAAAAGATGGGAAAGGCATTTCAAATCTCTCCTATCATCACCAAGCAACTTCCTGGAGTATGCTGTACATTTGATGACCCTACTCTGAAGTGGTCTGTGTTTAGAAAAATGGCATGGTGTGCTGAAATATTCTGGAAAAAAAATGGAAAGTGGGCCTTGTGTTGGGCCTTGAGAGATAGGCAGAATTTTAAGAGAACGAGCCATGTGAGTGACAATGGAAATCCAGATGGGGGCAAAGGCATGAAAAGTATTGATTACAGCACAGAACACCATGCATTGAACATGGCAAGTGTCTCACCAAAGACAGTTGAATTACATGTGTGTAAAAAGAGACTTTCCTCCAGGGTCAGATTCTAGGACAAGTCCCATGAGAGGAAGGCATCATAAAAAAAAAATAAAAGCAAAAAACCGTCAAAGTAGTCAGAGAAAGACAAATACCATATGATTTCACTCATATGTGGAATTTAAGAAACAAAACAAATGAGCAAAGGAAGGGAGAGAGGGGGCAGAGGGCAAGCCAAGAAATAGACTCCTAACTGTAGAGAACACACTGACAGTCACCAGAGGGGAGGTGGGTGGGGGGTGGGTGAGATAGGGGATGGGGATGAAGGAGGGCGCTTGTCATGATGAGCACCGGGTGATGTACAGAAGTGCTGAATCACTATGTTGTACACCTGCAACTAATATCACACTGTATGTTAACTATACTGGAATTAAAATGAAATGAAATGAAATAAACACTTACATCTTAAATTAAAAAAGCATCAAAGTATTGGATCAGCTGGCTATTTCCTGGCTGGGGTGTTAGGATTTAAATGATCTGGTCAGGATATATAAGGAATAGGGAAAGTAGTGGATGACTAGAGAGAGATCACTAAGGAGACTTAGATCTTTTCTAGGCAGTTATGGAAAATGACAGTCATCATCAGCACTAAGGGGCCCCTTTGAGTTTTACAGAAAGGTTCCTAGATCCCTCTTGGAACAATAGTCTCTATAGTTGGGCACAATATATGTTATTTTTTTAAATTTTTAAAAAAGATTTTATTTATTTATTTGACAGAGAAACACAGTGAGAGAGGGAACACAAGCAGGGGGAGTGGGAGAAGGAGAAGCAGGCTCCTGGCCTAGCAGGGAGCCCGATGCAGGGCTCGAACCCAGGACCCTTGGGATCATGACCTGAGCTGAAGGCAGATGCTTAAAGAATGAGCCACCCAGGCACCCCCACAATATATGTTATTATATAATTATTTGGACTTAGTTGCAACTTTCAACTTCCTGGGTTTCTGTTGTAAGGGAGGGGCTTGGTGGTGAGGGGGCAATATGGACAGGTGGTTAAGAGCATAATCCCTGCATATGAAAAACAGCTCTGTAATCACAAGCAAGTTACTTAGTCCTGCTAAGCCTCATTTTTCCTCATCTGTAAAGTGGGAATGACACTTGTGCCGATTTTCTAGTGGTCCAAATGTGAGATGTGAGAATCAAGGAAAATAAAGCACTTAAGGTGTGCCAGGCACTGTTTTAACTACTTCATGCTTATTAAGGCATTTTTGACAACTCTTAGAAGTAGTTATTATTGTTTTTTAAAATTAAATTTGTGAGGAAACTAAAACTGAAATTAAGTAATTTGCCCATCATTACTGTCCCAGACATGTGAAGGTAGTCTTTCCTCTGATGAAGAGCTCCTGCCTCTGGAGCCATAGGAGTCTTCTAATTTTTTTTTTTTTTTTTTTATCGTTTCCCGTTCTCTCAACATGAGAGCTTTCAGTATCTGAGATGGCAAAGGGGAGTGCGGACTCCTCATGAACCCAGCTAGGCTGACAAGAGCCTTGGTTAAGGTCAATTTCAGTTTCTATCTCATTCCCTGAACCTGCATAGTCTTTAAGTGCTAGGACTTACCATTTTTTTTAAAGAATCTACATGATTTAACTATTAGAAAGAGATCATAGTCATAAATTCTCATGAAATTGGTTTTTTGGGGGGAGATTTGTTTTGAAAAGAGCTAAGTTTCAAAAATCACATATTTATCAATTTCTGAGTGGACTTGCTGACCCACTGTCATCTTAGCGCAGTAGCATTTGTACAAAATTCCAAATATTTTCTCATGTCTGTTACAATCTTACCAATATCATAGAGTTTGAGACTGGAAGGAAAAAAAAAAAAGCAGCATCACTGCTTTGTTGTTAAGTTGTACTTCAGTTTTTGTGAAATGGTTTTCCTCATGAACCTAACTTCTTCCTCAAGATGACAGTGGGGACATGAAGGAACAAAGCAGGAAGAGAGCTAAGGATTCACACCAGTTCGTCTGATTGAACAAGCTTGAGCTTCATGTCTGCAGAACCCGGGTCTTCCCCAGGCCACCTTCTTCTCCAGTCCAGCAGCTGTTGACCTTCTGTCTTCAGCCTATACCTCAAACTTAGTGTCTACAAAAAATACCTGGAGAACATGTAAAAAATACATTCCTGGATGCCTGTGATTCTGACTCATAAGGTCTAGCATGAAGGCCAAGAATGTGCACATCTAATGTATTCTCTAGAACCTCACCTAGAATTGCTCAGGTCTGTGCAGAGCAAGCCCATTCTTACAGCTGCCTATTTGTTTTTATCTTCCCCCCCAACTGATAGACCTTCCTCATCCTCTTTACCAATCTCAATCCTGTCCATCCTTGTAAGTCCAGTACTAACTTGGTCTCTGCCATAAGCCTTCCCCAGCTCCTCTTATTTCTTTCTCTCCGCCTGTCTCTCTCTATCTGTCCCTCTCTCTGCCTTCAAAACAAAGCAAAACAAAACTCCTTTTAGTTCAACCCCACTCTCCTGATCTCAGCCTCAGCATTCTGCGGTTTGAAGGGGCGGTGGAGGGGGGGCGGGTAGAATGTGATATTCCATGGACGGAGTGACTTAGGCTGGTCTTATAAATGTCACTCATCTGCTTCCACGCCTGCAGTCCGAGCCAAGCAGACTCCTAGACAGAATGGCCTGGATGCCACCAGGAGTTCCAGTTCCTCTCATCAGAGCCCAAGGACTGGATGAAACTGGGCAGGTGCAGCTCTCTGCACCCCAGTTCTTGGACGTACAAAGCCCACTTCTTTGTGGGAAAATCTCCTCTTCCTGTCTCAAAGTGTGGTGTTCCAAAAAGTCCGAGTGGGCTGTGAGAAGCCCTACTTAACCTGCATAGGCCGCTCATCTTGGCACCATTTCCCCGAGCCCTTGGTTATTTTTACTTTCTCCGAGCTTCTTCCCATTCTTCAGGTGCTGGGCGAGGTGGTGTTCATTTGGCTTTGCTTCTGACACAAGATAAACGAGCTTGGGGCCCTGGGCGATTCACTCTGGCTGCCAGGGGGTTCCAAAATAGCAAACTATTTTTCATAACAGCAACGTGATATGAAGGGAGATGCAGCAGGTGCACTCAGATTTCCCATGGCCGTCTGGGGCGCGTGGTGGAAGGAGAGGATTCATTAAAGTTTGCGCTTGTGTCCAGGAAAAAGAAGGGCCGCTCTCACAGTGGCCATTCCCCTTTGGCTGGGTCAAGGTCTCGCCTCCTGAAGGCAAATCTTGTCCTTGGGCAAGGTGGAAGTACAGTAACACAGCAGGCCCCCCCCCGCCCCCCCCCCCCCCAGCCGCCGGAGAGCTCCATGCCTTTTTGTTTTCCCTTGCAGAAAGATAAGGTTATGGATGTGAATATCTGCCGAGTGTTTTTCAAAACACCATCTT
>NC_138377.1:90429219-90500325 GCF_054177405.1 Leptonychotes weddellii | reverse complement strand
AAGGGTCGACTTTTCTTTTATTCTCCCCATTTCAACTGGCACGGCCTCTTTGAGTTTCTCTCTTATGTTCTTGACTCATTAGAAAAGCAGCATTCACTGCGCTAGTTGCTCTTAAAAAGTTGGTCCCCAGCCCTACATCTGATAGTCTCCTTTATCCCCCATCATGAATTATGTATATGTTTTTAGGATGGAAATTGTAATAAAGCAAAGAGGATTTTAATTTATATTTGCATGTACTATGAGCTTCTTTTTGATGTGTCTCTCCCTCCCCCATCAAGTTACTAGATCTTACTAGTTAGAAATGAAAAATAAAATTGAAGTATATGTTATAGTAATAATGATGATAATGATGACAGTAATAATAATGGCTTTTCAAAACTGGAGTGAATCTGGAGGGACAAGTTTGGTGTAAAGATGTCCAGAGTCAAGGCCAGAGTACAAGGGAGAAGGATTATGTGTAAAAGCGACATGCTAGTGAGCTGTAATTGAGTGCATAAGGCACTGGATGCTGTCTTATAATATATCTTGATTTAAACATTTCTTTTCCCAGAGGGCCACAGAGTATGTGGTGCATGAATAAATAAATGCCATGACTTATTTTGGAGGCCCCAATCATAATACAATTATATGCATTGCAAATTTTCCCATGCTACTTTTAGTTTCTGGTTTTTTTTTTTTTAATTATTAAACTGCATTGCAGAAAGAGCTATACCTCAGTGCGGCCACAGAAAATGAGAGGTTAGTCAAACCAGACGGCAGAATCCCCTCCATTGTGAGCTTGACCCCTTCAGAGAATGGTGATTACATTTTATATGGAGTTAGACTAATTCCTGGCCTCGCTCAATCAGGCATAGAGAGTCTGGGCATAGAAAGACAGAACTGTGACTCTCTCTTATTGTCTTGTCTTTAGAGACCATTTCTCTTCTCAAATCAGTGGTAGCTCCTGATCCTACCAGAGGAAAATAATACATTTTTCCTCCTTAAGGACAGCATTTTCTTTCCTCGGGTCACTAAGATCCATTTGCTAAATAACTCTTGAAGTCTAAAAGATTGTCTCTGAGTAGCCAGAAGAGGTGAATTCAACCTTGCAAATAGTTCTCTAAAACCATCACCCTCCTCAAAAGCCTTTTCTCTTCATACAGTGTGTGGAAGTCCTACCCACCTGGGGTAATTTGCCTCTTGCATCTCTCTTTCCTAACTATCTCTGACCTCGGTGTCTCTTTCTTTTTATTAAGAAGGCATAAGAGAGATGCAGGATAGTGGAGAGGTTAAGAGCATCGGCTGCAACCATACAGACCAGGGATTGAGTTCTGTATTTTCTACTTCCTACTTATTTATCAGCTGTGTGACCATTGGCAAGTTACTTAACCTCTCTGTGCCTCAGTTTTCTCACATATAAAAAGATGGTAATAATAGTACCTGTCTCATTGGATTGTTGTTAAGATAGAATGACATACTGCTTATAAAGTGCTCAGAGAGTGTCCACATGATCCCAATAAATAATAGCCATTATCCTATCAAAAGCATCTTACCAGTAAATCCACTCACCTTGTGATTTTCCATACCAGCCTAATTAAGAAGTTGAAAACAATTAGATATTTGGATTAAACTGATTTGGGAGTTGAATTATTCTTTCATTTTGTAATGTCAAGGAAAATCCAGAATTTTTTAAGCAGACATACCCTCCTCTCCAGATGCCCCAGTCTTGTACACACAGAGTGAGCGCTTTCATATGTATGGCCACACTCTCCCTCCTAAGTCCAGATGAATAGGGAATTGAGGAGCAAATCAAGGCTGTTGGTTGATTAATTTTTTTGGTCTACCCAGACACATTGACTTATTTTCTCTCTCTTAATATTTAGGGTCCTGATGATTCCTCTCTTACTGGAAAGCTCAAGCTCTGGACTCATGAGTCCCCCAGGAGACTGATTATTATAAATCATCACTGACCTCCTATCCACTTAAACCCAGAGGTCAGAACTTTAAAGACGGTGTAAAGATTGACACTGGTGCATTTGGGCTTCAGCTTTAAAGTAACCTGATAGTGCTGTGTGGGAGAGATAACCGTGGCTAATAGGCCTGGTGGAGCCCGATAGGGAGCCAGGATCCTACGGCTGGTGGGAGAGGTAGAGACTTTAGAATGAAGGTCATGGACGAGGATGGCGCACACCAGTGACTCTGGCCAGTAGGTGGGGCCACAGCCCATCTCCACCAGTCAGGTGGAGTTCCCCTGCATGTTTTCTACTGCCTTTGATTTTCATTTTTACTTTGGAACTTGATTTCTCTGCGGAAGTTATTTTCCGCTGCCATTAGTTCTTTTCCTTCCCCTCTTCATTCTCATTCAATTCATTTCACAGATATTTGAGTTCGTACTGTGTGCCAGGCACTGATCCAGGATTGACTAAGGTGCACGGGGTCTCTGTGTTTTAGTTGCTGACATATAGAGATGTAAAATTCAGTGCTTCTTGAACATTAATGTGCATGAAAATCATCTGAGCATCTTGCAAAAATGCAGATTCTGTCTGATTAGGGAAGCCTGGGTGGGGCTAGAAATCCTGCAATTCTAATTAGCTTCTGGATGATACCAGTGCTGCTGGTCAAAGACCTCTATTTTGTGTAGCAACAATGCAAAGTACTTCTGTTCCCCCCTCCTCCCTTCAGTTACTGGCTGATTGTCCTCATTTATGTTAGTGGAGTTTCACAATATCACAGACTTGACCTTTCCTGTGAAGCTGTCAGCTATGTTCTCTGACCCTGACGTAGGCCAGCATTCACTTAAATATCCAAGAAGCACAGGGAGAAACAGGTGGGAGGGTACGGTGAGGTGACCCCACGGCTTTCCATCCTGGCCAAGTTTTATGTGGAACTGTGAGTGGGGCCGCTGAGAATCATCTGCACAGGGCGGCTCTTGGCTCCTGGATGATAATAATCCGTTAAGCACATTGCATGATACAGCCTCTCTGGTAACTGGGGTGCCATTTACTAATTTACCGCTCTTACATGACTAATTTAACTCTACTTACTACTCGGTCATTAGGGAGTCACTTATTCGCAAAGCAGAATCAGGCTAAATAAATAATAGGAAGCTGGGAAAAGAGACAGAGGAAAGTAGAGAGTGGAAGTTAGCTTTTAATGCAGGCTAGAGATTGCTGGTGTTTCATACAGATCCCCATTTAGAGTGTAAATGCAGACTCTTCCTCTGTTTTTAAGTCCCTGTGACCCTAAATGAAGAGAATCCTGTAGTGGAGAGCAGCTACCTTCTCTTCTAATAAGAATCACATCCCAATAGAATGTACATTTCCAATTATTATGCAAAAACAATGGCAGAATTACTTAAAAATGTACAGCCCCCTAAGGGCTTTCCGTGCTGTAGTTCATGAGAATCTATCATTTGCATGCAACTGTTGTGGAGAACAACTGAACCCTCCATCACAGACGATTTAATCAAGCGAGAAGCCCCTAAATTTCCCTGCAAAGATTTGAGAGTTCTGGAGCTAAATATGCCATTGGTAATATATTTTGGCTGCACGCAGCCTTCCTCGTTTCATTCTGAATGGCATGGTGTTTGCGTTGACATTTAGATGATGGGTCATCTTGGATTTCTCCTGTTCGCAGCTGGAACTTTAGTGGCATCTCCTATGGGTAATCGCTGTGCTTTTTTCCCCTCGTGACTGAGCCGTTTACAAACCAAGAAGAGGAAAAATTATATATTTGGGTACAGACTGTAGAAGAAAAATAAACTAACAGCACAGTAGGAAAGGTGCCTAGGGTTACTTTCTGTGGATAACTGAAGATCAAGTGGAAGTAAAGCACTCAAATGATGTGTTTCCCCCACCCTGACCCACCAGTGCTGTTGCCAGACTTGTTATTGGCAAGTTAGAGGAAAATAGTCTGCAAACACAGACTCCGCGATCAACCCCAGTCACTAATGCAGTAAGATTTGCGAAAAGTGGAAACATTTCTTTCTACAAGTATCTACTTTTCTGATCTATTAAAGGTGCTTGGAATTCTCCCTGTCTGTCTGCCTGTCTGTGTTCTTGAAGTCCCCCGTCAAGATACAAATGGGTTTTCTGAATGGAACTCCCCTGTTAAGACACTGGTCATCAGGGGCGCCTGGGTGGCTCAGTCGTTAAGCGTCTGCCTTCGGCTCAGGTCATGATCTCCAGGTCCTGGGATCGAGCCCCGCATCAGGCTCCCTGCTCAGCGGGGAGTCTGCTTCTCCCTCTCCCTCTGCCTCTCCCCACTGCTCCTACTCTCTCTCTCTCTCTGTATCTCTCTGTCTCAAGTAAATAAATTAAAAAAAAAAATTCTATTAAAAAAAAAAAAAGACACTGGTCATCACATACATTTGGCATCAGCTGTAGCAATCTGTATCAGGGCCCTGAGGTACCAGTGGGGCTAGTGACCAGGGAGTGTAGGCCAGAGGCAATGCTTTCGGAACCATGGAGCCCCAAGTGCTGAAAAGAGAATTGTCCATTGCCTCTAGTAGGCAATGCAAAATAGAGACAGTTTTATACTATAAATCAACCAGAGTAAGAGTCAAACTCAGTTTTGATTTTTCCTATGATGCCAAAATATTTCCATAGCATTTTATGTCACTGTCTCTGTTTTACAAGTATTCTAAGCTTGTGCTTGGCCAGCCAAGCCAACTTTGTTGGTTCTGGGAGCCAGAAAAAATCCAGGAAGAGTCAAGGCATGGGATGGAAGTATGGCAGAGTCATGAGCATGAAAGGAGAGCAGAGAGAAGGAAGTGTTTCTCTGTGAAATGTACCTATTTGGCAATTTTTTGCTAAGACTAGCCCATGTGGGTTTTTGTTTTTTTTTTTTTTTTCAGAGATGAAAAGAAGCCATCCTCCTTTTCCCCTTTAATCCATCAAATCATTTTCTATTTTTGCCTCTGCTAAGTAACATCTCAACTCAGCTCTGAAGCTGACCCAGCAGAACACTTGTCCCTCCACTGATGAATTGTGAGAGTTCTTTGGGCTGATTTGGCTGGAGGTGACATCTCCTTGCACCCTCTCGGAGGTGGAGAGAAGGAAGGACTGGGAAGATGTGAACCAGAATGATTGCTGTCCACCTTCCCATCCTACCAGAAGAATGGCAGTCTGGCCCACTTTTCTCATGGTGTGGGGCTTTGCTTGTTTTAGATAATGACACATGACCCGTTTTCTAGAATTAGGATGGGATAGTGAGAATACTTACAGTAGTAGTTTACATCTGTGAGATATCATTATGCATATTAGCTCATTTGCAACTCACAGAAGTTCTCTGAGATAAGTCTGGTCATCAGTGGCATCACCCCAATGTCATAAATTTGGAATCTGGGATCCAGAGAGGCAAGGTAGATTGCCTAGGGTTAGGCAACTAGAATATTGCAGAATGGACTTGAACTGGAGTCTTCTGACATTTTCCCGCTGTATTCCACCCTATGGGTCCCACTCCTATGTCCTAAATTGGAGAAATACAGGAGCTTCAGAGGCAGAACTGGTCATCTCTGTGAGACCTGCCAGATACATGCGCAGAACGTCTGGTGCCCTCATAAGGGCAAGACACACCCAGCTTCAAGCAACTTGGGAGAAGAGCCAAAATGATTCTGATGGGAATTGGAGAGAAGAAGTTAGTAATGAGAAGAGTTTGTAATTTTCTTTTAGACTATTATATAAAGATAATGGGGATTACAGCCTGTTCAACAAGCCATTCTGAAAAGTTGGCTTGTAGTCCAGCCTTTACAGAATGATGGCCACAATTTCATTCGTAACATCATTAGGCTCAGAGAATCTTCCTGAAGAGAAGAAACTGCAAACGACAGCTGACCCCAGAAACTTTCATCACGAACCCAGAGTTCCTACAGATAGCTGAATGATGCTGATTGTGTTCAGACCCGGTCCCGAGGATTTTACAGTATTAATTCATTGACTGACCATAACAACTCTCTGAAGTAGGCATTATATTATTCTTGTTCTCATTTAAGGAGACTGATGCAAAGAGAGGTTAAGATTCACAGAGATAGAAGATTTCTCTTTTTCCTGTTAAAACTCTGCAGAATTTTGCTTAAAGCTTTGAGTAGCACGAGCATTGCTGTGTATGTTCCCAAACAGCCACTGTTGTTACTGGCAGCTTACTATATAGCAGGCTCTGTGCTAAATGCTTTATACAAAGATCCTCTGAGGTTTATACTGATCTCCCCGTTTTTTCCTTTTTTTTTTTTTTTAAAGATTTTATTTATTTTTTAGAGAGCGAGCGAGAGAGAAACAGCATGAGAGGGGAGAGGGTCAGAGGGAGAAGCAGGCTCCCCGCCGAGCCGGGAGCCCGATGTGGGACTCGATCCCAGGACTCTGGGATTATGACCTGAGCCGAAGGCAGACGCCCAACCATCTGAGCCACCCAGGCGCCCCTTTTCCTTTTTAATAGATTGGAAACGGCAGATTAGAGAAGCCAAGTAATTTATAGGGTCACTTGTTAATAAGTAGCTGAGCTCAGACTAGAACCCAGGGCTCCTAGTGGCTTTCAGAAACCACACCAATAAGCTGTTTCTCAATCCCTGGGTGGATTAAAGCTACTAAGAGTTGTTTTGTGCATCTGTAAGCATATTCCAGTTCCTAAGTGCCATAAAAGGAGTTCACGTGCCTTGGAAGGGACCTGGACAATGTCCAGATTGCCTCTCTTGTAGTAGAACCCATGGCAGTAACAGAGGAGGAAGATAGTGATTTTGAGGAGGCAAGCACCAAGATTGTCAACGAATTTCAACTCAGTTCACCTGCCGTTATTGGCCACCGAGGATAAACTTTTTATTACATATTTCAACATGATGAAAGAAAGGCGTGTGTTATCCCTGCCCTCAGGAAACCCACAATCTTGCTACATTGACAAGGTGTTACATAATATATTTGACAGTGTATGTTAAGCACAGGACTTAAGGCAAGCGAGTTCTGACCACCTAAAATTTTAGCATTCGCAATGCCAAAAAATGTGTGGGCTGGGAAAGGTCGAGAAGTTGCAAGTTCTTTTTTTCTGGGCAGACTCCCTCACCTTCCACCTTCTGCCTCTCTGTAGTCCCTCGTGAGGCACTTGTTAATCTTTAGCATCGAGACCACCAGTCCCTTGAACCCCCATGTTCTTCCCCTCCATCACCCCTCTTCTGGATCCACTTTCCTTTTCCTCTGTCCAGAACCCAGTGGCCATCTATTTCTTCCTCTCATGGAATTTCTTGTTCCCATCTTCTCGCACAACCAGTGATGTCCTCCATTCCTCCTTGTCCGTGTCCAATCTGAGTCACCTCTGTTGCCTGCCTTCTCATCTCCTCTGACTGCAGAGAGTCATGAAAACAGTGGTAATGTGGTCCATTACACTAACCCAGCTGGCCTCTGACCCCATAAATGTATCGTCAGCCTCCTGCTGCATTCTCCACAGTGGCTGAACCAGCCCTTCTCCGTGCTTCTTAGACTCCTATGCCCATTTCCATTCCTTGCACTCAGAGAATAGTAAAACCCATCATCTTTACTGCTCAGGGCTCTACAACTCCAGAGCTTTTAGTCTACTGCCTTTTACCACAGAATCTTTCAGTATTTTTACTCACCATCCTGTTCTCCTTCCTATGCCTGCAGAAGAAATAGCTTCATTTTCACAGAATTCAAACTCAAAAAAAGGAAGCTTCAATGGCTAGTATGAAGTATGCTTTTGGAGGAGATAATTCTATCATACATTCTTTCATTCTTTTTCTTCTACCACTTCTGGCTCTCTTTCCTCAGCCTAAAATATGCCTAGGCCTCCATTTTCTTGAAACAAAACAAACATTAACCCTTCACTTCCCATATCAAGGTTGAGGTAGACTTCTTTTTTTTTTTTTTTAAAGATTTTATTTATTTGAGAGAGAGAGAGCAAGCCAGAGAAAGAGCACAAGTGGAGGGGAGGGGCAGAGGGAGAAGCAGGCTCCCCGCGGAGCAGCGAGCCCGATGCGGGACTTGATCCCAGGACCCTGGGATCATGACCTGAGCCGAAGGCAGACGCTTAACGACTGAGCCACCCAGGCACCCCGAGGTAGACTTCTTTAAAAAAGAAGTCAAAATACATTTCCTTACCAACGTCTAACTCATTTTACTGCATTAGGCTTCTGCCCCTATTCCTCCATAGAGACTGCACTCAGGGGTCTCTGTGTCTCTCTCTGTCAAATAAATAAATAAAATCTTTAAAAGAAAGAAAGAAAGAAAAAGAAACTGCACTCAGTGACTTCCTAATGTTAGAACTTTTAGCCTTGTCTCAGATTTCATCCTGCCTGACCACCGATGGATGTTTCTTCTGAAAGCATGCCTCTTGGAGGGCAGGTTCTTCTGAATGAGTCTGGCACTCAGCGTCCATGTAGTGGCTCCACCATATCTTCCTAATGACTTCTACTAATACTCTTTTCCACTCATCCTGACATCCAATGCAACTAGACTGCTCACTGGCCCTAAGTGGACCCGGTGGTTGATCACATCCGCCCCTTTCCTCAGCAGAAACTTAAATTTGGAATTTACTTCTTCCTATTCCATCTCCATGTATCAAAATCCTACCCATCCTTCATTGCCCAAGTCAAATGTCACCTGTTCTAGGTAGCTGCCTATGATTTCTCCCAATGAGATTCTCTATCTTCTTCTACCCTCCCTCTTATTCAGTGTTCACATCTCTTTGTCAACTTTGTATCATTCCACCTTTTATTTTTTTATAAAGGTTTTTATTTATTAGAGAGAGAGCACAAGCGGGTCAAGTTTCATGGTGGAGGTATCCTGTAGCATTATGTATTCTTTTGGTGTTACAGAAATTATGGTGCACTTTATTCCACTCTGGTCACAAGTGTCTTGTAAAGCCTACTATATCTTGCATGTTTGTGTTTACCGTGCTGCAGACATGGGACAAGCACTTTTGATGCATTGGTCTGCTTATTCTCAAAATAACTCCTTGGCATGAGTACTAGGATTATCCCTCTTGTTTAGATTGACACCTCATCTATAAAATGACCCTTAGAGTGTTTAGATAACTTGCCAGAGGTCACACAGCTGAAAATGGTCTGAGCTGGGATTTACACTCAGATTGACAAAAGCTAAAATCTAACCTCTTAATGACCACACTACACTATTTCTACACTAACCTTGATTTTTAGATTTTTTCAGATTTAAGATCATTCATAAAATCCACGTTTAGTCTCAGTCATTTGAATCTAAAAGTTGTGTTCAAGTTCCAGTCCCTCACTTTATTCTTGATTTATGGTTCAGTGCTCCCCTCTGGGTTGTGGAGGCACCTGTCATTTTTGCTACACCCATGGCTTTCTTTGTTATTATCTTAAGGAAGGGGGCTGATGTTTTCCTTAAAGTCATATAGAATTTCATTTTCTTTGTGAAAAGCTGTTGATCTCACCTTTAAAACTCATCCATGTTCTCCTTGGTCATGGCAAAGTCATATGTTGTGATATTGACCTGGTGCAGGAATAGCTTTGTCCCCTTCCTCAGAAGGGATAAATCCACACATGATAGATTATATGCCTTCAGAAATAATTACCTAACAGAGCATTATAATCTCCAATGTATACATTCATTGATAGGAGGGGAAAAAATTCTGCCTTCCCAAGGTTATTTTATTTCTTACTGTATTGTGGGGTGAAAACCATTGTCCATTTTGTAATAGCAGTCTAGACTTGGCTAGGTTATAGAACAGAAAGCTCTTGAACAAGCTGGGATGGTAACTGAATATTGTCTGTCATTGAGTAATTACTTAGTAATTTATAAGTGCAAAATGGCATGAGATATCATAAGTTGCACAATGTATTTAATATCTTTGAGATAGCATATCCATGACCAGGCATTAAACTCAATGCTTTCTCCATGTTAATATGGAAACAGGAAGGGCTACTATCAGAAAGCTATCAAGTTAATGAAAATATTGTCTATCTTGCTTTATTTTTATTTATATATGTTTATTTATTTAGAGATCGTGCATGCACGAATGGGGTGTGGGGGCGAGGGGCAGAGGGAGGGGGAGTGAGAGAATCTTAAGCAGACTCTACACCCAGCCAGGAGCCCCACCTGGGGCTCCATCTCATGACCCTGATATCATGACCTTGAGATCATGACCTGGGCTGATACCAAGAGTCAGACACTTAACTGACTGAGCCACCCAGGCACCCCAGTCTATCTTGCTTTAAAGATGTAGCCCATTAGGGGCCTCCCACAGTGCTACCATGTTTAAACATGGTGGAATCGTGGGGCACCTGGGTCACTCAGTCGTTAAGCATCATGATCCCAGGGTCCTGGGTTCAAGCCCTGCATCGGGCTCCTGCTCGGCCAGGAGCCTACTTCTCCCTCTCCCACTCCCCCTGCTTGTGTTCCCTCTCTAGCTGTCTCTCTCTCTCTGTCAAATAAATAAATAAAATCTTAAAAAAAAAATAAACATGGTGGAATCTTTTCTAGGGTTCATTGTATCCTCTCAGCCTTCATTTATTGGAAAATTTCACTTAAAAGAGCACCATTAAATGCTCTTAATATTTCCTAACCCAGAAAACAATTTAGTGATTTTAGTCTAGCAATCTAATTTTCTAGAATTATTTACTAGCAATAACATCCCTTATAAAATAGATATTGGGTGAATTAGGTGCAAAATGAGTGAAACATTCTCAGATCTTTAGAGCTCTCTCAAAATATAAAGATCTACGTAAAACTAAAGATTTGTAAAACTAAAACTATCTGGCCACCATGCTGACACTAGTGACCAGAAGTTTCCAGGAGGAACTCTTGAAGTATATCTACTCCTGCCTCCCTCCCTCCCTCACTTGATCATTTACCAGGTATTGTTTAAGAAACCACCCAATGATGTCAAGATTGTGTTAGATGGCTTAGATTGGCTGTCAGAGCAGGGTTAGATGGTTCTGTACTCTAATGAATTTCAGAAGAGATGAACATAGCTAATGATTTGTTTATTATGAATCTAACCAAGATATAAATGACAACTATGAACTAGAGCAGGGGTCAGTAAACTCTACTCTGTGACACACTGCTTATTTTTATAAATACAGTTTTATGGGGCACAGTTACATGTATTCATTTCCTCCTACATGTAGCTGCTTTTGCACTACACCACAGAATTGACTAGTTGCAACAGAAACCATGTGGTCCACAAAATCTGAAAGATTTGCTATCTTGACCTTTACAGAATAAGCATGCTAACCC
This sequence comes from Leptonychotes weddellii, assembly GCF_054177405.1. Classification (NCBI taxonomy): domain Eukaryota; kingdom Metazoa; phylum Chordata; class Mammalia; order Carnivora; family Phocidae; genus Leptonychotes; species Leptonychotes weddellii. The sequence goes on along the minus strand of NC_138377.1, from coordinate 90,489,130 downwards.
CTGGTCTAGACTTTACGAAGGAAGGTTTTGTAATAAAGCAGCCTAAAAGCAAAGATAAAAGTGCAGTTATCAGTGACTTTAGCTTGGTTTTACATTAGGGTATCAAGAGAACTGTGTTCCAATCCTACTTTACCAGCTACTAGTAGATGCAAGACCTTGGGTAAACTTGTCTTAGATTGTTTTAGCTTTGAAATCACAAGGAAATTTTTCATGTCTAAGTATGTGTTTTAGGGGAACTCAAAGTGAGCATGTTCTATTATGATCATCACCATTAAGAAGCTTTATGTTGTAGAGAGACCGTATGACCAGAGATGAGGCAGAGTTAGGATGTTTTAAAGACCATAGTAGGTATGCGGGGATTTTAGCTTAAAAAGAGATTCCAAATAAGCTGTGGTAAGCTGAGAGCATTTTTCATACAGAAAAATATTTTACATACATTCTAATAATTCAATAGCGATGATTAAACAGAATCAATGGAGAAGCCAAATTAAGGTGGGGGAAATTATCATTGTTCTGATAAAAGCCAAATTACACCTACTATCCCTGGTGAGGAAGGAAATTCCCTCTAATTTTATATTTCCTCCTCCTTTGATTTGAAGTTTCTTTTAAAAATGTTTCTAACAGCTGTAGTACATGACCCTTGGAACACATCATTTATCTGGGGAATAACATCCATTTTAATATCGTTTCACCAAGGAAGCAAGACTTAAACCCACATTTTCTGATCCACTTAGTTGATAATATTCTTCTAAAAAAATGTGTGGCTGGTGAAAGGAAGATAATTTAATTTAAAGAGATTAGATATATTGCTTGAAATGCAAGTCCCCCAGAATTTGACAGCAGAACAAGACCAGGGAACAGAAAACTCATCTTGCCTCCTTGCTAATACATGCATCAGGGAATTTATAAGTTGGGCCGCCAGTCTTTGCTCCATGGAGTAATGTCAGTGTCGTAGATTCTTAAAATCTGACATTCATTAAAAGCACCCAGTGTGGATATGTAGCACAATTTTTGACAAATCAGCCAAGTGTCACCATTCTGTAAAGGATTATAGAATGATGCTTTTCGACTTTGAGCTCTTTCTTTACACTAAATGGATCTTGTCTTCATAAAGCACATGAAAGGTTGGGTTTCATTGCCATTCTAAATGGGCTGATTTTGTTTTTTCTTTTCCTATCAAAACTAGGGGGAGCTTGAGAGACATAGGGGAGGTAACATTTATTATTTATTTACTATGAGCCAGGTACTGTGTAAGTTCATTCTATCTATCTATCTATCTATCTATCTATCTATCTATCTATCTACCTACCTACCAACCCACCTTCCAACATATAAAAATGTTAATAGATATTGCAGTGTATATTCCAATAACCTATGAGTTAGCTGTTATAATGTACCTCCAATTAACAGATAAAGAAGGAGACCCAGTCATATGTCCCAGTAATAGAGCTTCAACGAAGAGGAAGTTTTGTAAACTCTTGGTAGAAAATTAATCAGTGAACAAAAAGTGTCATACACAAATCCATGGGTAAGGATGTTCTTCCTGCTTCCACCTTGTGGTGGGGGGGGTGGGGACTAGAAATCTAATAGTGCTAGTCGGCTCTTCAAACTTCACGCTCTCCTCAAAAGCCTGTGCAGAAACCCCATCACAGTATTTATTTTGAAAACAAGCCCACACCTGGCCCTGCCCCCAGTTGTGTTGTTAGATTGGAAACAATGCCGCCTGTGGCTCTCTGTACCCTCCCCTCTCATTACAGCCTGTCCTTGGAACACAATCATTTTCTGTGTTATCCTAAGGTGTCATTACAGGGTGCCCGCTCTGTAGTTAGTGCAGCGTCAGCATATTCAGTTTGAAACTCCCTCCCACCCCCACTTCGCATCCCTGGAGGATATAACTAGGCCATAAGAATTCCTTTGGGGCTACTATATTGGGTAGGGACATAGTTGTGTGTCTGGGGGAACTGTTTTCAGTGGCTTATTATCTATAGTTTTAGGTCAAATTTGAATAAATTCTCTCCTCAATTCCAGGCAAACAATAGATCCACGATTTGTGGTGGAACAGTAAAGTGGATTTGCACGAAGGCTTTGGGGAAGTCAAAAAGAACACAGGCCCTGGAAAGGAAATTGGAATTACAGCTTTTATTTAAATTGGAAGTTTTAAAATTAATATTGTTGAGGCAGAAGTGTATGTTCTGCTTCGCATTTTATGCTAGAACTTAATATTCTAGCAAATAGTTTAATGAGAAGTTTAAGGTTTGCACATAATATTTCAGGGTCCTGAGCATTCCACACAGTAATGTCCATGTTTTCCCTGTGGCTTCACCTTTGAATAAATTATGCCTTTTTTCCAGCTTCAAATATTTTTAAATCGAAAAATACAAAGGACTGTCTTCAGAGTATTCCTTTAAGGTAGAGAATGTATAGATTTTTAGCCATGCGAATAATCACTACATTTTATTGTTAGCTCGTGTAAAAACTACTCTTTATGAAACAAGGGCTAAGACCTGGAATCAGAATGCCTGAGCAATTCAAATTTAACCAGTTCTACAACTTAAGAGCCATGCAACCTTGGGCAGGTTACTTAGCCTGTTTGTGTGCCTGCGTGCTCCTATGTAAAATTAGGATAATGACACCTACCTCATATGGCTGCTATGAGGATTAAATGAGTGAATTCATGTGTTGGGGAGGAAAAACTTTTCCTTTACCCTCTTAGGTTCAGTATCTGGGGACCTGTGAATTAAACTAACAAAAGGCAGATTAACAGTAGAAAAGGCACACAATGTTTTTTTAATATTTACATGCACGGAGTTCATGGAAAAGAAATAAGACTCAAAGAAGTGGTTACACTTGGGGACATATATACCATCTTAACCAAGGAGAGGGAGTTTGGGCTTTGGAGGATGATGCATTGTGGGGAAGTAATAAGGAAATATATGGGGGAAATATAGGAAACTAATGGAAGATAAGGCTTATTTTAGTAAGTCTGTTTATGCAAACTCACCTCTATGTCAACTCTCCATCTCGGGTGATAAGAGTTACTCCCCTTTTCCTGGTACACAGAGTGGATGGGGAAACACCTTTACAAAAGAAAATTTATGCCCTGATTTCAGGCAGATAAAGCGAAGGCAGATTTTCTGCATCTGCTGATTCTCAGTTGCCTTTGGCTCAAAATAATCCTCATGCCAAAGTGGCATATTTTGGGGTGATATATCCTGATCTGCTTCACCTATAAAGTACTTAGAACAGTGCTGAGGATCTAGTAAAGCCTACAAGCTTTGTAATATTTACTAATAGTTAAAACTACCTGGCACTGTTAAAAACATCAACTCTAACCATGCAAGGTAGATTAACCTCCATTTTACAGATGAGAAAACCAAGGCTCAGAGAGTTGACTTGACTTTCCCAAGTCCAAATAGATCATAAATCATGGACATAGGAAACCAGCTGTGAGAGTTGGCACTTTAAATACCCACGGCAGAGACAGGAACAGGAAACTGTCAGTGGATCATTGGGTTGTTCCAAGAAGGGCTTGGTGCATTTTCTGAAGCAGTGGTCACTACTTCTTTAGCTGAGTAGACCTTTAAGTATTCTTGTGTAACAGAGAGCAACTCCAAGCCCTGGAGAATCATCAGCTTGATTCTAAGGAAGGAGTAGAATCTGCATAAGTACCTTACAAATAATTATCAAGTGCCAGTTGCACGCCAGGAGCTTCTGAGAAATGCAGATGCTGAGAATTCTCCCGGTGCTCCAAAGCCCTCAGGGAAACCCTGTCTACCAAGGGTACACCAGGTACAAGTGCAGAATGCATGTCCCTTCCCCTCTTGCAATTCACAGCCCCTGATGGGTTGCAGAAGAAAGGGATACTCAGGGGGTGCCTGGGTGGCTCAGTTGGTTAAGCATCTGACCCTTGATTTTGGCTCAGGTCATGATCTCAGGGTCATGAGATTGAGCCCCGCATTGGGCTCCATGCACTGGGCATGCAACCTACTTAAGATTCTCTCTCTCTCACCCTCTCCCTCTGCCCCCCACTGCTCATGTGCCCTTGTGCTCTCTCTCAAAATAAATAAATAAAATATTTAAAAAAAGAAGAAGAAAGGTATATCAGGACAGAGGTGGGCTTCCTTGGAGAGGAACTTCCTGGAGTATGGCATTTCCTCATGGGCCTCTGAAGGATGACATAAATATGAATGGCAGGGAGGACATCAACTTCTCTGGGATCCTCAACCATAAGAACTTTGTCCAAGTCAGCTAGGGTACCCTCTACACCTCAGAAATAGGATTAAGTCTCATTTCACACCACCCATCGTGTAAACCCCACCCCAACCCCCATGGGGCCTGGCCAGGTGCAGAGCAGGCTCTGGCCCAAAGGTGCAGGGGAGGGATGGCAGGAGGCCAGACTGGGGGAGTGAACTGTGCATGCACTGCCCCAAGCCTTCCAGGAGCACAAAGGACCCAGAGCAGTGGTGCAGTTGGTCTTCTGGAACAGAACCCTAGGGCCCCAAGCCAATATCTTGCGAGGTCCTAGGCAGTGGCAACCTGAACACGTCATTCCATTGCACATCCCTGGGGCCAGGTGTTTCTTTCAGCAGCTGCAAGGGGTCTAAAATTCGTCCTAGGTGACCATAGCTGCCTGTTCCTGGAGCCTTTCCCCTAAAAAGCAGCCTCAGGTCATTACTCTCTTTCAGACCCCATCCACACGTAAGCACCCTGAGATGGGGGGCTGCATTCTTCACCCAACCCCTCCATCAGGAAATACTGTCTTTTGAACACTAAGGGGGACACCTGTGGGCTAGGGCCTGGGTGGGGTAGATGGAGCGTGGAGTTTCCCAGGAAGGCAAACAGGGTGCAGTTGGAGCCTGCAGAGTGCACTGTATGACTACAGAGTAAATGCAGGTCCTAATCGAGGCAGGGAGAGGATGGGCTGGGGAAGGCTGAGCACAAGGTGCCCAGACAGTGGAGGAATCAGGCACGAGGCATGGTGCAGCTGCAACCACTCTTCCCAGAAGAAGCCAGATCTCCCAGGATCTGGGCAGTCCTACAGGGGTAGCAGGGGAGTCCTGGGATGAGAAACATCTAGGTAAGCTTAAAATGGACTGAACTGAAGCAAGCCCCAAAGATGGAATCTAGTAAATTTTGGGCAGAATTCTGCAAGGAAGTGAAGGAATTGAGGTAGAGGTAGAAAGAGATTGAAGATGGAGGGTGGGGGGGAGGAGGGTGTATTAAAGGCAGGGGGTTGTAGGGCAGCATGCCAGCTCAATAAATAGAAGGACCCAACCATCAGTCACTCTGCATTGTTGGGGTTGGTAATAGAAAGCGCCTCAAGGAGCTCACATGCTAGCTGGGGACTCAGGATGACCATGGTCCAGCCTGGGTCCTTAGCAATGCTAAGGAGTAGTTCAGAAGAGATGGTGCTCCCTGGGAGCTTAGGAAGACAGAGGGTCTGTGAAGGAGGGAGGGCTTGGTGCTGGTGACTGAGGGAATTGCTACATGACCAGGAAAATGTCATCTTGAAAGAGTGATAATTTTCCAGCCTCCATGTGTGTTCAATGAGGCAGATACTGGCCAGAATAGAGTTACTAATAATAGCTAACATTTATTGAGCACGTATAGGTCAGGCACTATGCCAAGTGCTTTGCATGGATTATCTGACTTGGGTCATAGTAGAAATATTTACTGAGTGCCTACTGCGTGTGTCAGGCATTGTTTTAGGCACTGGGGATTCAGCCGTGAACAAAAAACATGTCCCTTCCCTCGTGGAGCTTTGTAATTATTCTTCCTAACAACCTTATAATACAGGTAATAATATGATGCTCATTTTACAAAGGAAGCAGCTGAGGTACTGTACAGAGAGATGAAGTAATTTGTTCAAGATTACATGGGTAGTGTTCAGTGCCTTAACTTATTAATGTAGTAATTGCCAAGTTCCTACTATATAAAGGAGACTGGGGTAGGTGCTCGGGATATGGAGGTGGATGAACTATATTTTATGCTCTGAATCAGCTTACAGATGAGTGGAGAAGATGAGCATTGCAGGCAATAATTATAGCTTAATGTAGTAAATACAAGGTGTTGGGGAAATAAGGAGCAACAAACTTTGCCAGTAGGACAGGGAAGACTTCCTTTAAGAGACAGAAAAGGATGAGTAGGAACTTACTGTGTAGAAAAGTGGTTGGAAGGCAAGAGGACATTTTGGACAGGGAAAATAATTTGCTTCAAAGATATAGAAGAGAAGGGGTAGGGAAGGAAGCCAACCTTTGCTGATTATGTGCTTTGTACTAGTGCTTCACATATTTTTAAAATTAAATACATAAAAAGAATACTAGTTGCATATATATATGCATATATATAGAATTATATATACAACTATATATATAAAATATATATAAATACTTATATATATAAACTTATATATATATGTTTAAAACAACCTACACCTAATCACACAGCTTAAATAAAATATGGCTTTTAAAAAGTAGCCTTTCAAGTAAGCTAGGTGAGGTTGAGTAACTTGTCTGAAGTCACAGAGTTAGTAATGGTAGAGTCAGGGCTCGCTGCCTAGCCAGTTTGGTCTTGAGCTGTATGATATCACCCCTCCTCTTGTGGGTGGTGGAACACTTAGACAATGATGGGAGATGCTGCACAGAAGTTTCCAGTGCACCAGTGAGGGGGGAAGAAAGAGAAAAGAGTCTATTCTCACTGCCATCCTCTGGGCTGAGACCCTGATGGAATAGAAACAAAGAACGGGAAAAAACATAATAGTTTCAACTAGTGGTAAATCCTCAGAGAAACAAAGCAATCCAGAGTGCTGGGCCTGGGATAGACTGTGACAGGGCCTAGTGCATTTCTGCTTACACTAGGATGTCAGAGTGGGCCTCTGGAAAAGAGACTTTGACCTAATTCCTGAATGGTGACAAGGTACTAGCGATGTTAAGACCTAGGGGAAATGTTTCAGGCAGAGCAAACAGTGAGTGCAAAGGCCCTGAGGTGGGTTCAGTTGAGGCTTTCACAAGGCCAAATACTTTGACCACAAGACCTTAGCCCCAGGCAGGTTCACCTTTCCACATTGAGCTTCAATTATATGTACAGTAAAAGTAGACTTGTCGCTTGAGTGAAAAACTGGCCAAATGTTAGTCAGTACTCAAGCCAAATGTCATTATCATTGAATGAATTTCTAGGGGATAAGAATTAATCTAATGTATTATTTAAGTCATCATGCCAATTTTTTCAGTTTTATTGAGGTATAATTGACATATAACATATATTAGTCTAAGGTATACAACATAATTTAACACATGGGTATATTGTGAAATGAGCACCACAGTAAGTCTAGTTAACATCAATCACCTCATGTAGTAACAATTTTTTCTTATGATGGGATCTGCTGTCTTGGCAAATTTCAAATATACAATACAGTATTGTTAACTATAGTCACCATGCTGTGCATTATATCTCCACAACGTATTTATCTTTTAACTGAAAGTTTGTACCTTTTGACCCCCTTCACCTATTTTCTCCACTGCCCAACCCCTGCCTCTGTTTTCATAAGTTCAGTTTTTTTAGATCCGACACGTAATTGAGATTCTACAGCATCTGTCTTCTCTGTCTGACTTATTTCACGTAGTGTAATGCCCTCAAGGTCCATCCATGTTGTTACAAATGGCAGGATTCCCTCCCTTTTTTCCTTCCTTTTTGTTTCCTTGTCTTGGCTATTGTAAATAATGCTGCAGTGAACATGGGGGTGCAGATATCTTTTTGAGACAGTGATTTTGTTTCCTTTGGATGTATACCCAGGAGTGGAATTGCTGGATCATATGGTGGATGTATTGTTAAATTTTCGAGGAACCCCTCCATATTGTTTTTTGTAGCAACTGCACCAGTTTACATTCCCACCAGCAGTGCACAGGGGTTCCCTTCCCTCCACATCCTCTCTAACACTTGTTACAAGTGTTAGATTTTGATGATGGCCGTTTCATCAGGTGTGAGGTGATAGCTTATTGTGGTTTGGACGGTCATTTCCTTGATGATGAGTGATGTTGAGCACCTTTTCATGGACCTGTTGCCTGTTTGGATGTCTTCTTTGGAAGAAGGTCTGTTTGGTTCCTCTGCCCATTTTTAAAATTGGATTATTCTTTTGCTATTCAGTGGTATGAGATATTTTTGTGTTTTTTTTTTTTAGATTTTTATTTAGTTTTATTTATTTTAAGATTTTATTTCTGGGGTGCCTGGGTGGCTCAGTCGTTAAGCGTCTGCCTTCGGCTCAGGTCATGATTCCAGGGTCTTGGGATCGAGTCCCACATCGGGCTCCCTGCTCCGTGGGAGGCCTGCTTCTCCCTCTCCCACGCCCCCCTGCTTGTGTTCCCTCTCTTGCTATCTCTCTCTCTGTCAAATAAATAAATAAAATCTTTAAAAAAAAAAAAAGATTTTATTTCTTTCTTTCTTTTAGAGAGAGAGTACGGGAGCAGGGGCAGGAGCAGAGGGAGAGGGAAGGGTAAGAATCTCAAACAGGGGGCACCTGGGTGGTTCAGGTGGTTAAGCATCTGCCTTCGGCCCAGGTCATGATCCCAGGGTCCTGGGATGGAGCCCCACATCAGGCTCCTGGTTCAGCGGGGAGCCTGCTTCTCCTTCTCCCTCTGCCTCTCTCCCTGCTCATGCTCTCTCTCTCTATCTCTGTATCTCAAATGAATAAATAAAATCTTTAAAAAAAAAAAAAAAGAATCTCAGACAGACGCCACACTGAGCGCAGAGCCTGACATGGGGCTCAATCCCACAACCCTGAGATCATGACCTGACCTGAAACCAAGAGTCATACACTCAACCGACTAAGCCACACGGGTGCTGTGTGAGGGTTTTTTTAATTTTAAATTTTTTTATCTTTTATTTTTAATATTAATTTAATTTTAATTAATTTAATATTTTAATATTTCAGATATTAATTTCTTTTCATATATATGATTTACAAGTATTTTCTCCCATTCTGTAGGTTGCCTCTTCATTTTGTTGATGCTTTCCTCTGCTATGCAATGACAATTTTATTATTAAAATTTTATTAGTCAGATTTTAAAGGTTTGTCCTTACAGTTCAGGAACTTCCAGTACTACATAGAAACTCACTTTAAACTGACATATTTAATAATACCACTAGACTTTTATACACAACAGAATATAGTTCAGGATAAAAGGTTTTCAGTAGCACATGCTAAAAGGAACTTTGTCTTTAGGACACATAGATTGGGCAATTGAAAAGACTTTTCCTTTTAAATAATGAAAATGCTTTGTACTTCATAGTGGGTGGTATAGCATCTTTTCAACAAGCTTTTTGTTTAAAGGTTTACTTCCGTTGGGGGAAAACTGTCTTCCTCAAGTAGTGTTGCCAAGTCAGTTATTTTGTTGAAGTTTGGTGAGGATAAAATGTGTTTGGGTTCCTCATCCATGTGACTTTCCTCTTTTCTTTATATTTCTTTTTTTTTTTAAACAATGGCTGACATTTATTGAGCTTTTACTGTGTCCCAGACACGTTCTCAGCCCCTGACTGTATTATTATTGAGGTATAATTGACATACTATATTATATTAGTTTCAGGGGGTGGACATAGTGATTCAGCATTTGTATACATTGTGAATCGAGCAAAACAATAGGTCTAGTTACCATCTGTTACCTTACGAAGTTAACACAATATTATTGACTATATTCCCTATGCTGTACATTACATTCCCGTGACTTATTTACTTTATAACTGGAAGTTTGTACTTCTTCCTTCCCTTTCACCCATTTCTCCCCTCTCTCCCAACCACCTTCCCTTCTGGCAACCACCAATCTGTTTTCTGTATCTATGAATCTGGGTTTGTTTTGTTTTGTTTGTTCGTTTTGTGTTTTAGATTTCACTTATAAGTGAAATCATGTGGTATTTGTCTTTCTCCTTCTGACTTTTTTTACTCTGCATAATACTCTCAAGTTTCATCCATGTTGTTGCAAATGGTAAGATTTCATTTATTTTGTGGCTGAATAATAATTCCATTGTGTATATGTACACTGCATCTTCATCCATTCATCTGTCGATGGACATTTAGATTGTTTCCATAGCTTGGCCATTGTAAGTAATGCTGTAATGAACAAGGAGGTCCATGTATCTTTTTGAATTAGTGTTTTTGTTTTCTTCAGATAGATACTGTAGTGGAATTACTGGATCATATGGTAGTTCTATTTTTAATTTTTTGAGGAACCTCCATACTGTTTCCCATAGTGGCTGCACCACTTTACATTCCCACCATATTCTTTTTATTTTTCATTTTGTCTGGACCAAAGATAATTTATTGTGAATGTTATTGTACAAGATTCTGGAGCTTTTCCCTCCTCATGAAATTTTGATATGGCAAATTTGACATTCTCCTTTTAATTTGTCCTCACAAAATGTGAAGAATTCCCAAATAAGACTTTTTCTTAAAAGACTCTTGGCCTAAATGGAATTAAATAACGACAATTTAAATACACCTTAAAGGTTTTTAAAAAATATAATGGATGCTAATACACCAAACAATTCTACAAGGATTAGAAATATGATACAATTGAATCTCTATTATTCCACATTGCATTGTTATTTAAATTTCTATATTTAAATAATTCCTTGGCTCAAAAGGATGTAAGTTAACTAGTTAAGGTATTCTCTTAGCATTTATATTGTCAACTTACTTTTCTATTTATTTAACCATTTGAATGCTGAAATTGTTTTTGATACAAAAAATTTTTTACACGATTAATCATTGTAGCATTTTACTCTTGCAGTAATAAATATGCATCATATACCAATTGACTAATAATATTCAACTTATAAACCACATAAGGTGATTTTTCTTGTTACAGCTGGAATGCTTTTCCTATATTTGAAAATAACTATAAAATCAAATGACACACCTCATTCATATTGCTAATATTATTACAATGTAATAATTAGAAATAACGGGTATGGTCACATGATCATTGATCATGCATCAGTTCAAGGTAGCCAGAAATGATTTTGAAGTAGGCATTTGGTTATTTGGCCTTTCAGAGCTGAAGCTGAAACCAGATTTATGGCCAATTCCAAGGGTGAGGCTGGTCTTCAACGTACTCCTCACTTTGTGTAGGTATGCATCTTTTTTTAAAAAAAAAGTTTTTATTGGAGTACAACACATAATGGAAGTACTTAAATCCTAAGTGTTCACAAGGTAAATATACCCAAGTAACTGGTACCCACATCAGGAAAAAACCAGTAGCAGCATCTCAGAAGCCTTCCTTTGTGTCCCCTTCCAGGAACTATCACTGCCAGGGGAAGCAACTGTCCTGCCTTTTAGTACCCTACGTGCTCTGCCTGATCTTGAACTTTATGTTAATGGAATCACCCATAGGTGCTCTTTTGTCTGCCTTCCTTAGCTGAACATTACCTTTGTGATATTTATCTATACTGTGTGGGTAGTTGTAGGTTGTTTACTATTATTGCTGCATAGTATTCCCTTGTGGGATATATCATGATTTATTTATCCATTCGCTGTCAATGGACACTGAGCAACTACCTAGACTCTTAGCTTTTGTCAAAGACTTATTTTAAAAGGCAAAAAAAGAAAGGTAAAAATGCAGTTTCTGTATTTTTATAAAATTACCTTTGAGGATCTTGTTCATTCCATCATTCCATAACCTCTGAGTCATGCCCTCATTTTAGCTATTTCTTTCAGAGTTTAGTGCCAGGGAAAACCTTTGTCTCCCTTGAGGAATTAGTATGCATTCTCCTGTCTTTTAGTAAGTGTGCTTATTATATTCCACTTCGTTCCAGAAAGAACTAAAGACAGCTTAATGAAATAAAGAAAACTTTGCAAAATTAAAGACGGATAAAAAAAGATGAGGCAGAGTGCGAACTTGAGTAGCTTCATTCGTGGGCTTCAGCATCTAGGCTTATTCAAACATTGGTAGGATGAAGTCCTCTACACTTTCTTACTAGGACCCAAATTCAGCTCTGAGCTTCAAATCAGCTGATTCTAAGCAGGAAATGAAATCAGCCCTACCAGTTTGGGTCCAAAATATGAAAGCATGCCAGTTCCTCAGAAGGGTACTTATTCCTGGTGTGAGGGCCATATATCTCTCAAGGCTTCTCTGGCAGAGCTCTGCCCCAATGTCTGCAGGAAGATACAGTAATGGGTTCACCAGGGCTGGGTTTTTTTGACCACCTCTCACCATAGGGCAATGGCATCACACTAGGAAGCAAATCAGTAAAGTAAACAATTCAGAGAAGGCCCTGGATGGGTGTTGGGGAGAAGTCATTCATCTACCATCATGGAAGTCATTCACTTCTCAGCCCACTTGATCGACCTAATCCCACTGTAGATATTGTGTATCTGGAAGAAGGTAGATGAGAAATCTTTTGAGTGATCCCCTCCCAATAAATATTGCTTCCCTCGGTAAACTTGATAGATACAGGGTGGTAAAAAGCTTGAGGTCGTACTCCTCAGCAAAAGTGAAGAGTGGAGTTCTCATATGTTGCCCGTTAAGTGTAGTGCAATTTGTGGTAACAGCCAACTGAAAAGGAGGCTGAGTTGATACCCTTTTAAGAGAACTAAGAGAGAACTAAGGATCTTGGATGGAAGAGTGCCCACCTCTTTGGCTGGGCCAGGATTCAACAAAGAAAATAATTTTGAATCTGTTCTCTCTGGTGACCATACGAATGGTTCCTCAGAGCTGCTGAGTCCTAGTCCCTGCAGCATGGCCATAATGACTGGAGCCTGGACTATTTTAAGGCAGATATAAACAAGTGCCAAAAGTGGCCGTTTAACATCATATTCCTCTTTGATCCTAGTATGACAGTTATATAACATGCTGTGTTTCCCCTCTTGTCCTAGCTGGCAGGAATCTCAGACAATTTTTTTTTTTTTTTGGTCTCAGAGACAATTTTTAAAGCTTAATTTTTAGCTTTAATTGCAAAGCTTAATTTTTAAAGCTTCAGCCCAGCAGCTTTGCTTATCTTTACATTTAAAATATGTACTGCTGCTTTTTCCCTTGACTCGCCTTGCCTCTTCTCTGTTCCTATTTTATATCCTTACTGTAGATAAACCTTATTTTGAAAAAGGTCTCAAAGCCTTTCAGGGAAAAGACATGGTCTAAACAAATTTCAAGAGAACAAAGTATAAAGGGTGAGGAAAGTGATCAAGAATTGGCAAACGTCTAATGCTTGTCTCTAGTTCTTCTGCCCTGGGAATAAAGACCTGTCTGTACAAAGGCTTCTTGACAGCAGAAGGAACAAAATGCTCTCCGGAAAGAAAAGAGCCGGAGTCGCTCCATCTTCCCTCCACCCCTGCTTTAAAACCAAACAATGCCTCCCAAAGGAGCTGGCAGCTGGCCCTTGGCAGGTGGTAGAGACAGCATTGCAGCTTGCACAAAAGGAGAAAACCCAAACTTTCAGTTTGGGGGAGCAATGTGATTATTCTGCCCACTACCTTCCCAAAGAGAAGGGACTGCCACATCAACCAACCAGGCTGAGCTTCTGAAAACCATGGGCTGCTTCTCCTCTTGGGCAGCTTCCATTTTTGCTCCCATGGCTTCAGAGTTGACAGAGACATGGCTTCTGACCTAATCCCCTAGGTACCTTGTTCATTATAAGTGTGTTTCCTCACCTTTTGTTGATGTGCCTGCGGTGGCTGCCAGCCTGCCAGGAGGGCACAGACAGAAGGTCTAGGAAAGGGAGGAAAGTGGACCGTCAAGGTCTGCAAAAAGAAGGGCCAGTGATGTCCCTCTTCCACTTTGAGGACCTGGGGAGGAATTGAAGTTAAACTTGACTTGCATTGATGATGGGGTTTCTGGGTTTTGATGCTTAGAGTCTAGTAGGATGTGAATAAATAGAAGAGTTTTGATGGGACAAGAACATCTTTCACCCCTCTCCCTTTTTCTCTCATCCACCTCACCTGAAGATGGTGCAATCAGTGATGACAGGAGGGTCACAGTTATGTCACCTCAACCTACATTTATTAACCACCTACTACATGGTCGTTACTCTACGGTACTTACTGATTACCTACTATATGGTCATCGCTGTGGTGTATTTGTTGATTGCTTACTATAGGATCATTACTATCACGTATTGATTACTATATGGCAAAGTGAAACAGGCATGGTCTTTGCAGCAAGACGGACTTAACTGTGCTATTTACTAGCTCAGAAACTTTGACCAATTTACTTGACCTCCCTGAGCCTCAGTGAAAATGTGAAAAATGAAGATGCTAATGTATACCTCATAGGGTTTCTCTCATAATTATACAGAGCTAAGTCATGCAGGTTACCTGGTAGAGCACATAGTGGTCACTCAGTAAATGAATGCTCTTACCATCAGAATAATGGCCATGAGAGATGCATTCATTTTTAAGAAGAATTGCATTTGTTATTGGGAAATTTGTGGGATGATGATATTAAATATATGAGAATACTTTTCAGTTTTCAAAATGTCTCATTGCCTTTTCTGGAACCATAGTGGTGATCAGAGTCACTGAAGAAGTAACAGAATCATTGGATTAAAAAGCACAAGGTAGAAAGAGGCTGTTCAGCCTTGTTAGTTACAGGAGCAGATCAGTACAAGGAATCCTTGCAGAGAAGAAAGACCATTGATTGCCAGGCCTAGGATGGTGCCAGAGTGGGAAACTAGGAGGTGGGGCTAGAAAATTCCAGTTGAGTTCTGTGACTTTGAGCAAATCACAGAAAACAACAAAACAGTTACCACTGGTTCACCTACTCAGTGCCAGGCACATAAGCACTTGACATATACGATCTCATTTAATCTTGTGGTGAAGAATTTCTGCTCCTCACAGAACTCTTCTAAGGGTCAAATGAGATGGCAGATGCCAATGCCCTTAGTATTAGTATTGCTACCACTTAGTTTGGATGGTCACTGGTCACTGGAATGTGACCTGCACTTTCCCTTTATGGAACTTGTCACCTAGCCTTATTGCTTGAATAACTTGTACTCTGTCTTATACAACTGCCAATGGACCCTGAACTCAATTCAGTTCAGTAACTATTTAACACCAAATATGAAATAGAGTTGTAGCCTTCACCCCTCTCCTTGTGGGAATTATGTTCCTGTGGGGGCTACTACAAAAGCTAATACAGAATGTTGAATATGATTACGTGGCAAGAGAATTACAAGCAGTTCTAGTGGGTTTTGAAGAAAAGGATAAGTGTCTGTGGTTGGGGAGGGGGGTAGGGTAATGTGGAGAGGCATCAGGCATCAGGCATCAGAGAAGTCCTCCTGAGGAGGTAGTATTTGGGGATAGACCTGGAAAAGTGATGTTTTAAATTATTTTTTTGTATCCAATTATTAAATCGATGCATGCACATTGTTAAAAATACATAAAGGCAAAAGAATGAAAAAAAATTTACCATATGGCAACCAATCAAATACATTGTTATATTTTGAGATGTTCTCTTATAGTAGTTTTTATGTACTCAAATATATAACTATATATACTTAAAAATGCATATCTGTACATGTATATATGTACGTATATATATACATATATATACAGATACATAATTTTATATCCTGCTTTTTTCACTTGAAATTTTAAGTGTTTCTGTTTGTAAAGACTTATCATAAATATGATTTTAGTAACTGCATAATAATGTCCCAAAGAACAAATATGCCAAAAATATACCTAATATTTTCCATCTTTTAAAATACTCTGATTTACCATTTTTAGCTATTATAACTGACCCAGCGATGTGTTCAACAGAAGCAATAAAGCTAAATGCCAATTATCTGGTCTGGGACTTTGACAAGGGGCTTGTAGGTATCAAAAGTTGGGACAAGTGTTTTCCTTACTCCGATCCTTTCTGCCTACTTCATAAACTTCATAAATCATTTCACTCCCCTTTTCAGAATCTTCCAGTAAATTTTAGTTGCTTGTAGTGTAAAATCCTAACTTCATTTCCTGGCATCCCAGGCTGTCCAAACCAGATCCAGCTCTGAATCTGTTCTTACTTCCTGCTCTTGCCTCCCCTCAAAGATGTTTCCTGTCCTTTCACTGTCTTGTTCCCTGTTTGATCCCTTCAACCTTAGTAAGACCCTTCATCCTTCGGTCCTCCCTTTTTTTCTGAATCTGTTCCCCCTTGGCCTCACTTCCTTTCCTCTTTGCTTTAGATCTCATCAGAGCCAATTTCACATGATGCCGAAACTGAAACGTCAGGGCTCTTCACTTTCATAGGCCCTTTCAAAGGTTTTGTACCTGATTTTGCATTTGCAGTTTTGTATTACTTTTCTTTAAGAAGGCCCTCAAATTGCATAAGCTACAGACCCCATAAAACCTGGATCTGCTCCTGACCCCCATGGCGGGCACCTTGTCACCAAAGACTCTCCCATCTTCATGAAATGTTGTTTTCTTTTCTTTGCTCCAGTGCTTTTCACGTTCTCTGTTCTAGAATTTAACATGTTAAGTTACAATGGTTTGTGTGGTCCTAAGTTCCATGAGGGCAGCAACTGTGTCTTATTTATATTTTTGTCCATAATAAGTACATGTTTGCAGAATGCCTTGCTATTGTTGACGTCTTGCATCCACCTTCCCCTTTCCAATACTGCTGTTACTACTGCTCATGACTACAAACATTTTAGAAAGTATACTAGGTGTGGCACACTCTAGGCCCCCCCGATAGCTACAGTAGTATTTCTGGTGTCATGTGTTCTTTTAGATCTTGCCACTACCCATCTAGAGGTGATGTCGGTTTCCCCTCCCTGTGAACCTACGTGGGCTCCAACCACTAGGATGTGGGGGAAGTGATGCTATGTCACATCTGAGGCTGGGTCATAGGAAAGGGTACAGTTTCTCACTCTTTGTACATTTACCTTTGGAACCCAGCTACCAGCTGTGTGGAAGCATGAGCCACACAGCGAAGCAACATGTAGGTGCTCTAGCCAGTAGCTCTAGCTAAGACCTTAGCAGTATCCACCACCTTCAGATGATCCCAAGCCCCAGGCTTAGAGCTGCCAGTGGAGCAGAGACAGCTGTCCCCACCAGACACTGCCTACATTGCAGCTAGTGAGGAAAATAAATGTATTAAAGCTAGCAGGTTCTGGGACCATTTGTTTCTCAAAACAGAGGCAGTGTGCTGAAGCATTTAAGTACATCACCTTGCTGAAAAAACTGAGACCCAGAAAAGGAAATGACTTGCCCAAATTCACCTTTAATCTATGCCAGATTATAAGCCATATCTCCTCTACTGGGTCTTTTGGCTTGTGTAGACGCACACAGATCCTCCCTTCTTTAAATTCTCACTAGCCAGCTGTGTTCTTGACAGCTGTTCCCCCACAACAGCCTCACGATGTAGATGCATCACACTCCTTGTTTTACAGTTGAGCAAACAGGTACACAAAGAGGTTGGAAATTATCTAAAGGAAACAGGTAGTGGCAGAGGTCTGTCTTCTCCAAATCTCATTCTTCTAGCTATTCCTTAATTGACTTTCCAAGGCTTTTATTTCATCTTTATAAAAGGTCTTTATTTGGATCACTTATTTGACTTTTAATGAAATATTATCTTGTTTTGTATCTTAATCATTGTTGTTTTTCTCTTCTCATTTGCCATGCAGGACTATGCAGCCCTAGACCATAGGAGCTGTGTCATACATTTCTCTGGGACCCTTCCTAGCACTCTGCACAATGCTGGGCACAGAAAGGCGCTCACTTATTGAGTCCATGTAAAAAGCCATATTCAGCATCCACAAAAGGTATTTTTAGAACTACATTAAGAAAAAAAAAAAAAAACCATAGAAACACAGAAGGTAAACCTTGCAACTAAATCAGTAAGGGCTTTCAGCAAGTCTTAGTGATTTCCTTTCTTTTTTCTGCCTAAAAATACCTCTTCTCTGTTTAAAAATGTTCAAGTCTATCATAAGCATAAGTACTTCATTATATCTTTTTACATAGCTTATTTTTTATAAAAAAATGACTTTCTCATCAACCTCATATTTTGTACAATGCTAGAATCTTTTCTGTTCTGTTTTTTTTTAGCAGATGAGATATTTGAATGAAGGCCTCCTATTGATCTCACTTATTGCTGCAGGCTCCAGCTTCAAATTGAAACTTGATCAATATGGATTTGAGTCAGTCTGGAACATTAAATAAGACCTTGTTAGACTGATATTTTTTCTTTGGTGTTATTTAATTTGGAGGGGCAGAGAACAGGAAGGATGGGTGAGTGATGGGTACACACTTGAGTCCACTGCTGGAAGTAAGTGTCTTGATAACTCTTTCCTGTGGCTTTCTCTGTACAGCAGTTGTAGCTGAGTGGTGACAAATCAAGTGGCACCGTGTGACTGTTTCATGGACTTACACTCCCCTCATTCAAATGGAGGTTGTATTTTTAAAAGACTCTCTTCAAGCTACTAAGAAGTTTAGAGGGAAAGAATGGCACTTTGAGGGCCCCATCCAGGAACAAAAAACATGGGGCCTTTCCTTTTTTTTTTTTTTTTAAGATTTTATTTCTTTATTTGACAGAGAGAGACACAGCGAGAGAGGGAACACAAGCAGGGGGAGTGGGAGAGGGAGAAGCAGGCTTCCCGCCAACTAGGAAGCCCAATGTGGGACTTGATCCCAGGACCCTGGGACCATGACCTGAGCCGAAGGCAGACGCTTAACGACTGAGCCACCCAGGCAAACATGGGCCTTTCCTTAATTCACTTTCAACACCCATTTACTAAGCACCTACTGTGAGCCAGGCTCGGGGATAGCAAATGGAAAACACAGTGTGGCTAATCTCAAAGAGCTTGTAGCCTCTCCTGCCTACCATTTCAAGGCAATATTCTCTCTGAAAGCTACGGGGCTAGAAAGAGCTGTCAAAATGTAGTCCCGGGGCGCCTGGGTGGCTCAGTCGTTAAGCGTCTGCCTTCGGCTCGGGTCATGATCCCAGGGTCCTGGGATCGAGCCCCACATCAGGCTCCCTGCTCAGCGGGAAGCCTGCTTCTCCCTCTCCCACTCCCCCTGCTTGTGTTCCCTCTCTCGCTGTGTCTCTCTCTGTCAAATAAATAAAATATTAAAAAAAAAAAAGAAAAAAAAATGTAGTCCCATCTGCTGGGACTGTTCTCATAGCAACATTACCTTATAGATTTGCTGAATATAGGTCTTATAGCATTTCAGATTAATAACTAGTTTCTCAATATAAACCACCTGAGGTGGGAGATCCTTAATGTCTGCACAACCTGTAAGCTTGACATTAATTTTGAGGCCTAATTTAGGTAACTGGCATTTTAAAAAATGGGGGCTGGGAGGGTAAAACATGACAACACAGAGGTGGGAGAGATGAGACCTCTCCTATTAGAGATCAGGAAATGGAGACACATGGGAATGAATCACTGAACTTCATCAGGATCCATGGATCATGTGAACACAGTCACTTAGCCAACAAACATTTATAAATAAGGGTGATGTCCTTGGCAGACACAGTGGCCCTGGGAATACACAATAAATAAGAGACAGCTGCTGCCTTCAAGGAGCTCAAGTTTAAACATTACAGCAGTGTAGAAAGAAGAAAATAATAGTAGCTCATTATTCTGTCTTCTGAGTTCAGGACTATTTTAACTTTCTTAATTATAGAATAAATCTTTTGGGTTCTATGGCTTGAAGCATTTAATTTCACCTTTATCTGAACAATAATATCCCTGCTCCTATTTCCTTTTGGTTTGCTTTGCCAAGTAAATTTTGTATGGTCTTTAAGTCTTTTTTTCCCCTCAATAGTTGAATTTGTGGGTTTTGATCCTCATAGCCAATTCTTTGTATCCTAATGGGGAAGTTTATCCCGTTCACATTCATTTTCACTAGTTACATTTGGTTCTCTGTCACCCTGCTTTAACTTTCTGCTTTTAGCAATTTATGTCACTTGACAAATAGACATTGTTTTTTTTTATTCTTTTTCTATCTTAAGTGATATAGAGGATATAAAGTCTGTTTTCTTTCTACTCATGTTTGCCTTTACATTGTTCCAGAATGTATTTGAACCAACTTTATTTTTTCTCTCTAATTAACAATGTCAAGAACAAGTTGTAAAGATATAGGATCATATTTAATACATACTTGGGAAGGTGAAAACGAATCTCTAATTTTTCTGAAAGAATATTGAACTTTAGTTTACACCAGTGGTTTTCACTCAAGGGTGATTTTGCCCCCCGCCCCGGGGGATATCAGGCAATGTCTGGAGACATTTCTGGTTCTGAGGGGAGGGTTGTGTTCCTGGCATCTAATAAGCAGAGAGCACAGATGCTGCTAAACATCCTACAGTGCACAGGACAGCTCCCACAATGAGGAATTACCTGGCCCCAAATGTCAGTAGTGCCGAGGTCAGGAAATTCTAGCTTACACTTTTGCTTGCTTACACTTGCTAAGTAAATTTTACCACCACAAATACTATTTTTCTCTCATTTCTTTTTTTTTTAAGATTTTATTTATTTATTTGAGAGAGAGAATGAGACAGAGAGAGAACATGAGAGGGGGGAGGATCAGAGGGAGAAGCAGACTCCCTGCTGAGCAGGGAGCCCGATGCGGGACTCGATCCCGGGACTCCAGAATCATGACCTGAGCTGAAGGCAGTCGCTTAACCAACTGAGCCACCCAGGCGCCCCTTTTTCTCTAATTTCAAGATTGAAAACAAAAAGAAAAGGAATTGCACATATTCTATGTTCTTAATTTATTTTTCATAATTTGTTCTGTTGAAAACTCAACACCTCTCTTTGATGGAACATCCCTGTTATTTATTTACTTTGTCCCCACCCTTCTCCAGCATGCTGCGTGGGAGTTTAGGCATTATCTGAATGTGGCCCCTGTAAGGGATACTATTCCCTTCACAGATGCAGACCAACTCAAATGAAAACACAAGTGGCATCAGGAGATTCCTGGCCTCCTGAGCTCCAGCCTTCCCTGCCTCCCAACTTTCTAATTCCCACTTGGACCTGAGCCTCATGTGGGGGCAGGGGGTAGACATTCCCTACCGTCTGAGGGATATGTGTATACACACAGTCAGGGTTGCTGCTTGTGGGCACTGAGAAGCTCCCTCAGGCAGAGCTGTTTAGACTGTAATAATGCACTAACTTAATTGTTTTTCCCTTGAGGAAAGCGTAAATATAATATGGAAGTTTAGAGCCAGACTGTTATGAAATTATTTTCATTACACATCTTTCAAAAATTATTAGTGATAATTATTTAATTAACTGTGTTTTAGTACAGTAATTCTGAACCATAGCTACACATTAGAATCACCTGGGGAACTACTTAAAAATACTTTTGGGGGGGTCCCATTCTAGACCAATTAAGCCAGTTTATCTGGGCATAGCAACGAGGCTATGGTACTCTTAGAGGCTCCCCAGGCATTGCAACGTGCAGCCAGATTTGAGAACCTTCTGGTTTAGTGATTGCACCACTCAGTACCAATTTTTTTTATACCAACACTCCCTCATTCTTGACTTCTCAATTTTACCCTTCACAATTCTCTTCTGATTCTTTACACAAAGATAATATCATTGCTTGCCTTTACATATGAATGGGAATTTGGCAGGTTATTGTGTTCAGATTACTATTTGTATCTTTGTACCTATGGTTAGAACTGTGTGGACATTGTTCCTTTTTCTTTTTGAGTTGTATTTTAACATGAGTTTTTCCCTGCCTGGTTTCTTCTGTGATATTTTCTGTGTCCCTGAAATTCAACAACTTATGAAGCTATACCTGAGTTGGTTTCTTTTAACTTCTTCTAGCTAAGCATCAGTGAGCCCCTTTGATGATGAGGCACAGGTTTTACTTCATCTCAGGATCATTTTCTTCTGTTTCTTCTATTTTTGGTGCCTCTCCTGTGTGCTTGGTCATATTCTTCTGGAATAGCTATTCCACATATATTGTAGTGATTCCTAAACTTGTTTACATATTAAGTTCATCTGGGGAACTTTTAAAACTTCCCAAGTTCAAGTCACACTCAGTCAAATTAAATAACATTCTCTGGGAGATGGAACACACACTGGAAGCATTCAAAGCTCCCAGGTGACTTCAATGTGCAGACAACTTTAGGAACCACAGATGTGTTGGGTTCCCTGGATTTGTTTTCCATGACTCTCTTTTTTCCTTCATGGTTTTTAGGTGTGCTCCCCTGTGCACCCAATATAAGGTTAAGAAATGCTCAAAGACCTGTGTCAGCCTCAATTCCTCTCCATTTGCTCTCCGGATCAGGTAATTTTATAGCTCTCTTTCTTTATTTCTTTGGCACAGTTAAAATCCTAAATTACACTATTGCTTGGGTTTGTTTCTTGTCTCTATCAATACCTTCTTCAATGGCATGCATTTTCATTTCTTATCTTGGCGCCATTACTTACATTCGGGATTCCCTTTTGCTTAAGAAACAGTAATTCTCAAACTTGGTTTGGAGTCATGTGAATCCATTCCCAGAGATTTAAATTTAATTATTCTGGGATTCAGAAGGCCTCAGAAATATTTAATGCTCCCCAGGTCATGCTAATATGCAACCAAGATTGAGAACCATTGTCCTCAGGCCTCTTATTAGCCTATTTTTTGTGTGTGCTCATGGCAGTAGTTCTCAAATTGTGATTTTTATCAGAATCACTTAGAGGCCTTCTTAAAACAAAATTTTGGTCCCTCCCTTCAGAGTTTCCAATCTAGTGGATCTGAGGTAAGAGCCAAGAATTTGCATTTCTAACAAGTTTCCGGGTGATATAGATGCTCTCTGGACCCTACTTTAAGAACCACTCGATCAGGATATACTTGGGCCAGAATCATTGAGCTCCTTCCCTTCCCTCTCATGATCTATTGGATTTATCTAACAGTGGCACTTGTCTTACCTAATGTGTGTATTTTACTACCTGTTCTAGTTTCTTGAACACAATAGCCTCTTGAAATATGTTGAGAAAGTAGCTAAAAAGTTTAAAAACTGTTTTATTTTATAGTAATTTTCTTAGGAAGACATTAGCTCTGATTTCTCAGTCTGGGTCCTCATTTTGTGAGCTGCAAAAAGTTTGTCTTTTTCTTAGTGAATTTTCTCCCTCTGCTTATACTTTCCAAAAGAGTTTTATGCTTTTCTAAAGCTAGGGGCTGACATGGGTCTTGTCAGATTCTGTGTGTTCTCTGTTTCAAATCTCCTAGCCAAAGGGGGAAGTTTATTTTTCCTTTGCCAGTGTGTACTTGAAGCAGCCTGGGGGTATAGGGCAGATGCCAAATTCAGAGGCTGTGTATCAGGAGGCTATACCTCTCAGCTGAAAAATTAATGATTACTGATGGCAGGCAGGAATTACCTGGATACCACTCCATCTCTTTGCCTAGTGGAGGCCCACAGTACCAAAGGTGGGTCAGAAATCACATAGCTGTGGCTTACCTGATTGGGACAGCCATTGGTGTTTCTGTGTTTGTAGAGGCAACTGTAGGAGTCCTAGGTTCCAGACTGTCCATCTGCCTGTCTTAATTTCTAGCCCTCATCCCTCCCAGTCAGTGCATGTCCTCATCTTAGGTGAGCTGTTCCTTAATGGGTGGAAAGGTGTAGAAATAGATCGAAGATGTCCAACCTTTTTAGGTAAAGGGCTAGACAGTAAATATTTAGGCTTTCTGGAGATACTATCTTGTTCAAAACTACTCCTATCTGTTGTTTTATTGGAAAGGCAGCCTTAAACAGTACATAAACAAATGGGCATGGTTGTATTCCAGTGAAATTTAATTACAGAACAGCCCATAGTTTGCTGAACCTTGAAATAAATGGTTTCGGTTGCTTTC
The DNA here is from genome assembly GCF_054177405.1 of Leptonychotes weddellii. Lineage (NCBI taxonomy): Eukaryota > Metazoa > Chordata > Mammalia > Carnivora > Phocidae > Leptonychotes > Leptonychotes weddellii. Next base: position 90,465,378 of record NC_138377.1, on the reverse strand, counting down.
CATACAGCCCACCTGAACTTTATCAATCAAAAAGTCTTCAAAGTTTCTTATGTCCTTTATTTTCCCAATTTATAATTTGATACAGGATTTTCTTTATTTTTATGTTCTATTTATCATTTCAAAGATGATAACAGAAATGAGTCAGACACATGTCTTCAAATTGCCATCTTTCCAGGAATCCCCAATGCCTATATTTTTTAATGTTCAATATCACATTCCATGATAAAGACCTTTAACGTTCTTTAGCTCCACATTGATATTTAGTCTCAAAAAATGAACACCAGTATCTGAAGCCTAGTTTTTAATTTTCTTTTTTAAGAATTCTCTTCTATGCTTATTTAATAGCCAACCCCCCCCCCCCCACTCTTCTCTAGAGACAGTGAGGTTTGTGTGAATTTCTTGGCTTGACTCCGTTTTTTACTGTTGCAGAAAGATCTTCATGGCTAGAGAAAAATGTTTCTTTCCAGATTCTCCAACTTAGAAAACACCAGCACTTGAGCCCCATTCAGGGAACAGTGAATACTCAAAAATCTCCTTCTCAAGGTCATATCTTCAATAAATTCTGAACAGATGCAGTTTTGGGATCTCCCTGGGTGGAAATTCAAGCAGTAAATATAAAATAGTTGCTCTGTTCTAGACACTGGGGGTATTTCAGAGGTATGAATTGTAGTTGCTAGCTTCTAGGAATCAATTGTGAAATTAAAGGATGGGGTATTTGACAGTTATATCTGATGGATTGGTTCATTCCTTTTCTCAGTGTACATTTACTGAGTGCTTATTATATGTCTGGTCCTGTTCTAGGCTCCATAAACACAAAAATTAAGACGTGGTCCTTGTATAGATGGTTGTAGTCAATCAGGGAAGATAGATATGCAAACCACTAATTAACAGAGAGAGTGTGAGGAGTGCTATAATGGAGCAGGTCACAAAGTATGATAAGTGGACTCAAACTTTCTGGGGGCAGGGAAAATTCAGGGCAGACTTCCTAGGAGTAGATGAAGTTGAGATAATTAGGTTAAATGATCGGGGTTGTCCAGCCAGATGGAGAGGAGTCGGCAGAATATGCAAGTCATGGAGCAGTGAAATCACACGGGGGAGCTGAGAGAACTGTATGTAGGTGGATCTTCACAATGTCCACACTTAACGTTTGCATTCTTAACTACACTCAGCCAACTCTAAGGGCTATAGTATGGAGTAATTGGAAACTGCTAGGGTTCAGTCTTGAATTACCTGTGCAGAGAGAGGGTCTTAGTTTATTACTGTGTCTTCAGCACCTAGGACAGTGCCTGGCACATAGTGGATTGGAATGTTTGGTGTTGAATCAGTGATTCATTGGTTGAATGAATACAACCACGTTCTCAGGTGATGATGTGGTTTTGATATTCTGTACTCAGCCTTGGTGATATAAGTAAAGATAGCTAAGAGACTCATGTAGTCAGCTCTGTCTCATTAAATGTTATGAAAGTTTTGGGCAACCCCGTCTCCTCTGTTTCTCTCACAGCCCCTTTACACACACACACACACACACACACAGCCCATCACCAAATCCATTGCCTCTGTCTTTGAAATACAAGCTGAATCTAGCACTTTTCTCCCTCTCCATCACAGCTGAAGTCACCATCATCATACATGACCATCACTCATTGTAGTCACTACTTCCCTGGTCCCTCTGCTTCTATTTGCCAGTGAGCCCTAATGATCTCTTCACTACCAGCAGCCAGAGTAGCCTTCTAAAACATACATCAGATCAGTCCGCCTTCTGCTCAGAACCCTCCAATGAATCCCCATTGAAATACGCAAACCATTTACCATGGCCTACAAGCCCCATTTTAGCCATGCCCCACCTCTCTCTCTCTGACCTCCTCTCCTACCGCTCTCCTTCCTTGCTCACTGGACTCCCAGCCATTCTGGGCTTCTTATCATTCCTTGAACATATCAGGTATATCCCTTCTTCGGGGCCTTTGAACTTGTTTATGTCTCTGTCTGGATTGCTCTCTCATGTCCATCAGTTCTCTATGTTAGTGCCACCTTGTCAGGCCATCCCTGATCTCCACATAAACTACTCTAAAATAACATATCTGGGGGGTGATGGGGGTGCTAAGTGTTCATCTGTTCACTTTTTAGTGAACTTTTCCTCACTGTTACGTAAGTTCTATGTGATCACTGTTTCTCAATAATAACTATTGACCAGAAAAATAAATTTTATTACAGAGTGTACTTTTAAGGTTAGGGGTGGCTGAGATATACAATGGGAATTACTCTCTGCTCTGTGTAGAAACAAGTAGGAGGCCGAACACAGAGCTGTGTCATAGGGTAGCTCTGCTTTTAACATCTTGGGGGGATGGGGTAACTGGGTGATGGGCATTAAGGAGGGAACATGTTGTGATGAGCACAACACGTTATACGCAACTGGCGAATCGTTGAACACTACATCAAAAACTAATGATGTAATATATGTTGGCTAATAGAAAATTTAAAAAACAAAAACAAAAACACAGCTGTTTCAGTTCTCAGAAACTTAGGCAGGGGTTAGCTGGGACAGAGTTGAGCCTCAGAAACTGTATATTTTTAGGAATCCAAGTGATGTAAAAATTTTTTTTCTGTAAGTCTGATAGATACTAATGGGCTAACATTTGTATATCAACTATATAACCTAGGAAGTAAGTGTTCTACTCTTTCTACTTTATAGATAAGGATAAGGCACAGAGAGGTAAAACAACTTGCTTGAAGTCTCACTCTGAGCAATTAGCAGAACTGGGATTTAAAACTGAGTTGGTCTAGCTTGCTACAAAGTCTGCCTGCTCAACCCCCTCACTGCTTTGCCTGTGAGGGACAAGGAGCAAAGAACATCTCCCTGACGTCTGCCCCCATCACATGCCCAAACCAGATGCAGTCTCTTGGTTGTACTAAGTACTGCTTTTGGCACCATATTACAAGCTTTGTCTTAGCTTCTTCGCTGAAGATAGACTCACCACTCTTTCAGGAGTGCTGGGAGCAGACTGTGTGAAATATAATAAAATGCATTCATTCACCATACAAATCAGCCTTAAATGGGGCAGAAGGATTGAAGACCTCTCCCTGAGTGAATGATTTTTGTAGATTATTGATTTGGGCAGCAGTTTATTTAAACATTAAAACCTTGAATGAAGTAACTTAGCCTGAAGAAAAATGTGTCAAGTACAGTCCTTGTCATAGCTAGTTTTTCAGCCTCTGAGGACTTTGTAAACTGTCCAGATGTATTTATTTTCTAAAAAATGTTTTCTCAAGGAAAAAAGGATGGATTTGGAAAAGGAGAGTGGGATTTGTCTCTAGAAAATCTGTTTGAAAAGGAAACTTTTGAAAGGGTTTTTTTTTTTTCCAGAAGCATTCTCTGCCTTTCGAGCCAGTCATAAAACATTATATGTTGTTATTCAGAGTCTGAAAAATGTAAAATACTTTCCTTTCCCTTTCCTGTTGCCTTCATCTTTCTTTGTTACAATTGGTACATGGACTTGGTATTCTACCAAGGAGTTGGAAGAGATCGAACCACTAATTAACGGGAGTAAATCTGTGCCAGTTTAAAACTTGGGGGGTGGGGTGGGGGAGGGGGAAAAGATAGTTCCGGTCTATGGGATCACCAAATAATGCGATATAGTTGTGTACAGTTCTGAGTACCATTACACGTATTTCTTTTTGATGACAATGCCACTGACTGGCCCTCTAATTGTCTCCTTGTATTAATCATGGCTTTACAACTAGTGTGCAACTTTCTCACAGCAGGGCCTTGTGAAGTTGAGAAGGTGGGATCCCAGTTCCACCATTTGCTATGGCTGTGTGAATTGGACAAGTTATATCCATAATTCTCAGTTTCCTCATCTATAAAATGGGGATAATAATAAAGGAATAAAAAGAACTAATATTCATAAATTTGTTAGTACAGTGCCTCACATTTTTTTAACCTGCATGCTTATCTGAGGTCTTCCTAAGCCTTCAGTGAATTATTGTGCTAGTCTGTGTATTAACTAGTTTGCTCTAAAAGTGGCATCACTTGAAGAGAATCCCTTTTAGAATTATCAATGCTTAGTTTCCAAGAAATGGAATGAATGAGAAGATTAGAAAGGAGGAGAACACCAAATGGATTAGAAACGTAAGATTGATTATATCATGGTGATTACTGCAGGGCTCCAGGAAACATATTTAAATTAGAGGCCCTTTATATGTATTTTACCATCTTAATCCAGACTCAATCCTTGTTAAGAATGAAAACACAAAGCAAAAACAACCCCAAGTTGGAAAGAATGAATTGCCAAGTATGTATGTCATGAGTTCTGCTATGTCAGGAGCAAGGGTTCCCAGCTGTATTGTAAGACTTTGAGATTTCAGATGGTGGGGCTAGAAGATTGGAATCATTTGAGTAAAATGTAAAACCATTTCACATACTCGTTTCTCACCCACAATAAGCTGGTCCTTATCCCTACCAGCTAAGTCTTTTGTCCCTGGATCTCCAACCTAGAAGCTCTGATTGACATCTGTTTCCCATTTCAGAACATTTTCCTGAGCATGTTCCCAAAGTATGAATACATCACTACTAGACCTCCTCCACCCCAAAATAGGCCTTTAAAAATTACATGGAAAAATAAACAACAAATGAAACCAGATGCCTTCATTTTTTTTTTAAAGCAACAGTATTTTGGAGTCAATTGAAATGTGGTAAAATATGAATAAAGTCTGTGATTTCGTTAATATTGATGTCCTGATGTTAATTTCTTAGTTTTGACAAATGTATCATGGTTATATAATATGTTGACATCAGGGGAAACTGGTGAGAGAGGAACTCTTTGTACTATCTTTGCAATGTTTTGATATCTAAAATTATTTCAAATAAAATGCATATTTAAAAAATGAAATTTGAAATAATGTAACCTATTTCTCTTTAAGTAGAAAGAAACAGAGTTCCAGAACTCAGAAACTGTAGCGACAAAATCCTGGTTTCATGACCCTTGGTTCTGTGTTAGATTTGAAAATGTACTTAGAAACTTCCGATTCGTTAGTTTAACCAATGAGCTCCTTTATAGAAGAAGTTTTTCATTTTTGCAATTCTATATCTTTATAGCCATTGTTAAAGTCCATCTCATGGGGTCTAAAAGGGTAGCTACACTAAAGGGTCTGAGTATAAGGCTAAGAAGTAGAGTCTCTTACCCAAAATCATCTGGCCTAAATTCAGCCCAGTTATGTAGTGCCATCTTATTATGATACAAGTCGTGGAATTAGAGGTCAGACCCTGAAGATAAGTGCAGGTGGGGGGGGGGGTCTCAGGAGCACAGACTTTTCAAAAGGAATACCAGCATTTTGACCCAAAGCAATGTTTCAACCCTAGTGAGTACATCTTGGCTGCTTGAACCCAGACTGGCAAAGAAGCCCATCTCTTGGATCTGTTGAGTTGGGACTTTGACGTCTTCTGTTAGCTATTCTGATTTCTTACACCTGGCCATGCCCCTGCCTTAAACTCCTGCTATGCTCCCGGGCTTTGGCATCCCACCTGCTCTCTCCTGGCTTTCAAACCTCCTGACTTTCCCACTAGTCATTGGCTTTACCTTTTCCACCTGGCCTTGACAGCTTGCACCAGCCCTGTCCTGCAATGCTTATTGGCTCTTCCCTAGTAAATAACCATGGACAGTATGTGATACTGTTTTGAGACAAGCCTGCCTTCTCAATCAGAATCTAAGCTTCTTTAAAAGGATCATACCTCACTTATTTTCTTGAACCAGCATCTATCCTAATGCTGGAAAACTTCACCACAGATGGCCTGAAAGTTGATTCAGCGTTGATGATCCCCTTTATCTTTTTCCATGCCCAGTAGCTAGACATGAGCTTCTCTTAGTTCTGGTTCTAAATGAGAAGGATCCCTGTACCAAGAAAAATGGGAAGATTGGATTTAAACAATAGTGGTTTGAAGTTGGACTCTGCCAGGGATCTGGCCTCTTGGAGCTTCAGTTTCTTCATCTGTGAGAGGCTATTTATTAATAGCTCAATATTTCAGAGCAACAATAGTTTCAAGTCATCTTCTCACAGAGAGTGCAATTAAATTGTCATACAACACCATCAGAAGCGAACGGACCTGAGAGTCCTACCGGTGCCCCTTCCCCAGTTTAAGAAAAGAACAATTACTGAGTTTCCAGGAGATACCATATTGCTTGAGTAGATTGTGGAATTAATGGATAGAAGCACATTCTTCAATTTGATCCAAGAATCTTCTAGGACAGCCTCCTCTTCCAACTTGTGTTAATTCAGCCTGAAATGTCTGGGCATTGACATTCTTGCTGTGACATATCTGAGCTAGAATACAAACTTTATAAAGAGCATCATGGCAGTTTTGTTGGAAACTTGCATATGCATAGACTAAAAGGAAATATGCTAAGATGTTAAACAGTGGCTATATTCTGGGATTATGGGTATTTTTATTCTTTTACATTTTCCTTTTTTTCCAATGCATATATTGCTTCTATAGTCAGAAAAACAAATAAGTAGTATACAAAAATATTTTTGAAAATCTCAGCATTTACCAGTGCTGAGGAAGAAAGTGTTAAGAGAGGAAGCAGAAGGGCTTCAGTAAGTTATGTTTTTGTTCATTCATTCTTAAAACAAATGTTCATTGGCCACTTAACATCACTCTTTGAATTCTCTCTTTGTCAGATGTAAAAGTAAGTCAGAAACAGAAAAATCAGAAAGTTGACCTCTAGCAACTCGGACTTTAGCTGAGGATGTATACAGAGCATGTAATTTTAGAGTCTGTGCATTCAAGGCCATATGAAACCCCCACACAAGGAGCTTTGGCTTAAACAAAATAAAGGTCACCTTGGGCTTATTAGAAAAAACCTTCATTAAGGAGGTAGCATTTGATTTGGGCCATGGAGGAATAAGTAGGATTTTGATAAGCGAAGATGGCAAGAGGATATCATTGGTCTCCGCACTGGTTTCCTTTTCTCTGCCTGTAGCTAGCTATGAGAGAATGTAGAGATGGAAACTCTAAACTTCCAGTGGTATGGAGATGGGCCTGTGGAGAGAAGAGTAGAAATGATAAGCTTCTGGAGAGCAGGAATTTTACCCTTCTCGTCTTCGTATTCCCAGTGCACCAGACTGGCTAGGTAGTGTCTCTGTGCATAGTTAGTGCTTAGTAAGTGGATAAATAAATGACCAGTGAAGTCCTAAGCAAAGTGGTCAGTAGTAGTGTTGGAGGAGGTCATCAAGAAGGCATGACAGCAGGTTGCCCATGAGCTGGACCTGAGCAGAAGGTCTTGTCCCCTCCCCTGTCCTTGGAAGGTATGTTCTGCCCACCGTTCCCGCAGTGGGAGCTGTTGGAGCACTGCCATTCTGATGTAAGCATCCGTCACCCCTCCCTGGAATCACTGCTGAGATTTCCTAGCTGGTCTTTCTCCTTTTGTCTTTGCCGCCTATAGATTCTCAACAATACAACACCTGAAGTGATCCTTTTAAACCATAAATCCGATCATGTCACTTCTTTGCTCAAAACCCTTCAGTGGCTCTGCATCTCACTCAGAGTAAAAGCCCAAGTCCTTACAGTGGCCTATAACGTCTTACATGATCCATACGCTTACCCCTACCTGATTCTTCATCTCTGACTACCCTCCTCACTTTTTCTTCTCAGATGCACTGGCTTCCTTGACATTTCTTGAGCATGACAGATTCTCCCCGCTAAAGCCCTTTGCATTGCCTGTTCCTTCTGCTTGGAGATCTGCACAACTGTGCCCCTCACCTTCATATTTTTGCTCAAATGCCACCTTCTCCGTGGAATTTGCCCCATCCTATTCCTGGCATTCCCAACTCTTCTTATCCTGCCCAGCTGTAATCAAATTTCAGCATATTCTGTACTTACCTATTATGTCCATTGTTTACTCTGTTTATCTCTGTTCCAACATAGCCTCCATGATAATAAAGATCTTTGTGCTTTCTTCATGGACACACACCCAAACATCTAAAACAATGCCTGGCGCATGGAGGGCAACTCAGTAAATACTCGTTGAGTGAATTAATGATGTCTTGCATACTCTTTCCCCCCCGCCCCAGCCAGTCACTCATCAGATCCAGCTATTTACACCAGCCCCTTCTCTAGCAGGCTCACTCCACTCCACCCACACCCATTGCTCAGACCCTCATCATCTGTCACCTGTGCTATTTTTCTTTACTGTCTTCTGGACCAAATCTCTCCTGAACACTTCCCCTGAGTTCATTTGCACAGTTCTCTCTTACCTGCGGAGTTCCTAAACTTCAGTGATACCCTGTTGCCCATATGATAAAATTCTAACTCCTTAAGGGCTTCTCACCCTTCTAGTCTTAATTCCCAGCATCTCTCCTCCCCTCCCAGCATTCCTCTCTACAGCTCTTCTTCCTGCTAGATAACCTTACCTTCAGTCTTTCAACGGCATGTTACCCTTATCTTCCTGTGTGCTTTAGCACATGCTCTTCCCTCTCACTCCCAGTCTTTTCTCCACTCTCCCATCTATTCTCCAGGGCCTACTTAATGCTTTGTAGTCTGGATCTGTAATCCTTAATAAAGTAGGCATTAATGACACATTGGCCCTGATGTGCTCAAATAGTCACTTTCCACAGACAACAGGGAACTCTGGCCAGTGGGTGTGTTTTAGAAGATACTGCAAGGAGCCAGGAATAAATGCTCTGCTTAAGATGGGAGGAAAGGAAAGTACCTAAAATGCCACGAAGTATTAATTTGATCTCCTTCTTAAGGCATTTCTGACCCTCTTGGCCTGAAAGGTATCTCCCAAACTGACTTCTCACAACACTTTATTATCTGTACCACATGAATGACAGTTTTTATGTATTGCCCTATGATCGCTTTTTTTTTTTTTTTTTCTGAAACAGCAAAGACGTGTGGTCCTATGATGGCTTCTTAATTCTCTTAAACAATTTATTTTTTTTATTTTTTTAAAGATTTTATTTATTTGACAGAGCACAAGCAGAGGGAGAGAGAGGGAGAAGCAAGCTCCCTGCTGAGCAAGGAGCCCAATGTGGGACTCGATCCCAGCACTCTGGGATCATGACCCAGGCCGAAGGCAGCTGCTTAACTGACTGAACCACCCAGGCGTCCCTCTCTTAAACAATTTAATCATGTATTGCCATTTTATTTCTCACGTGTTTATTTTTGCTTTTTTGCCCTCTATAAGGACAGAAACCATGGCCTACACTTCTGAATATCCTTTAGGATACCTATCAGAGCTCCTTGTACAAAGCAGATGCTTGTTAATATTTGCATTGACACGTAAGACCCATCATTACCTTGTGGCCACCACATTGGACGGTAATGAGGGGAAAAACTGCCTCTGTTTTTAACTGTGGCCATCTACAGCTTTGGAAATCCCAACTCTGAACCCTGAAGGTCCCATTTTACAAATTTCCTTTGAATTAGGATTGAGTAACCAAGCCCAAATCCCACTTCAGGCTGATCTTCATGCTGGTGATTGACAATCCTCCAAGGGACTAATTTTCTAGGAACAAAACCTCTTGATCATGCCTTGCTTGTGTCAAAGGTTAGTCCCAGGCTCTTCTTCTCCCTGCCCTCTACCAAAGCCCAGTAGGGGCTTTTGAGGAGTAAAAGTAGGAGAAGGGAGTGAGGAAGAGCAGAAAAGGGCAGTGGCAGGCATGTGTCCCGTGGACGGAGGTTCAAATCTCAGTTCTACTGTTTCCTACATGTTTGATTCAGGACAAGTTGTTTAAGCTCTTTGAGTCTTGATTTATCCTCAGCTTTTAAGTGATGAAGAATTTGTGTCCATAGTCCATTTATGAGGATTAAATATAAAGCATCTAAAATTGTGCCTGACCGAGGGTAGATACCTAGTGAGTGAATGGCACCTGATACGTGCTGCTTTTGAGTTTCCAAAGTTTATTACTCATAATAACCCTGTGAACCAGGTAGGGTACAATTACTGTGCCTCTTTTATAGATGAATAAAAGGAGGTCTGGAAAAGTTAACTGGTTTTCTTAGTATTACTCAGAAATGTCATGACTGAAGGTTGCAAATCCAAATCTTCTGTTTTGCAAACCTGAAACACTTTGCTAGATTACGCTTGATATAAATAAAGCAATGTCTTTAAAGTACTTACAGACTGAGTGGTAAAATATTTTTATATCAGTTGCAGGTACAGCATAGTATGTTCTATTGTGGGTTGTTTTCTTTCTTTTTTTTTTTTTTTAAAGAGAGAGGGGGAGGCGGGTGGGGGAGGGGCAGAGGGAGAGGAAGCAAGAATCTTAAGTAGGCTCCATACCTAGCGCGGAGCCTGACTCGGGACTCAATCTCATGACCCTGAGATCATGACCTGAGCCGAAATCCAGAGTCAGACACTTAACCGACTGAGCCACCCAGGTGGCCCTAGCATGGTGTGTTCTTTAATTGGATCGCTGTATTTAATCAGTTCATTTTATATAAACTCATAAGTGGATAATATTTTTGAGACAGAAGGTTTATTTTTTCCCTTTCAGCACCTTATTCTGTAAGTTTTGTCACCACCCAACATATAATAACCTAATGCATTTTTTATTTTCTTAACAAAAATGTAAGGAATTTCTTTATAAAAAGTAGCTGCAACTTTTTTTTTTTTTCCTGAAGTGGGTCTCCAAGGAAGCAAAGAATTGCCAGACAATTACTTTCTTCCCCCTCTATATAGGTGGCAAAATGTAGTCTTATTAAAATCCTGAGAATGAATTCACTTAAGCTCCCCACTGCAGGATGTTTTTCTGACAAGTTCTGTCTCGAAACAGTATGTTGTACAACTAATTAAGAAATTATTTTGACAGGGTGAATGTTTTGAAGCTCTGTGTTGTACACAACCTAATATAATCTAATTTTCTTCCAGTGAAACAAAATATGTGGATTAAAAAAAAAAAAGCATGGCCAGATAATATCAATAATAGGAGTGCCTCGATTTCAGCTGAGAATTCACGAAGCAGCCAGCCAATTTGTCTAGGGAAATTTGCTCTCGGCTAAGATGGTATAAAAGGTCTTACCCCTGGGCAAACCATTTATTTTAAAAGTTTAGGGGAAAAAAACATTTTTCCATTGATTGTAAGATTTTTCAGAGTTACCATTTCTGTGAGAGGATGCAGGATGGGAGGTAAATGGCTTGCTATCTAGAGGAACAGCAAATTCGAGTGTTTTTGAGTATTTACAATTAATCTCCATTCTGGGTTTTAAGCATATTCTGGGCTTGATGCATATTATAAGAAAGATGGAAGGTAGGTCAGGACATCTATAAATCCCTAGCTGACAAACCGTCCTAATTTTTTTTGTGTGTATGTATATATGTAGTGTATGTATACACATGTGTATATATACAAATAACTCCAATAATCCAAAATCTTTATTTTCCCTATTGCTTTTGTTACTAATTGTGCTTTTAGAGTGCAGGTGAGAAGACCTGTAGTAAAATGAATACTTTAACAAACAAGTGCTACCTATAACATGAATTTTTATATTAAAACTTTTATAATTTTCCTTATAAAATGAGAAATATATTCTTGAAGTATGTATATGTGCACATGGGGGAATTATTCTAAATTTTACCTAACAGTGCAAACAAAGAACAATGGAAATCCTCATACACAAATGAAAATAACATTCCCTGTCAGAAGCTATTAGGCTTTCAAAATTATGAATACAAAATAGTTGGAAGTATTTTCATGTTTCAGAAGGAATGTGTAAACCTATATAGAGAGGCTGTTTCTAGGTCTTCTGCTATGTTCTATAGGACACTGGTTCCTGAATACCACTGAATCAAATGGAGTGTTTTTTTTTGTTTTTTCAAGATTTATTTATTGGGGCACCTAGATGGCTCAGTTGGTTAAGCATCTGCCTTTGACTCAGGTCATGATCTCAGGGTCCTAGAATCGAGCCCCGCATTGGGCTCAGCGGGGAGTCTGCTTCTCCCTCTGTATCTGACCCCCACTCATGTTCGTTCTCTCTCTCTCTCTCTCTCTCTCTAATAAATCCTTATTTATTTGAGAGGCAAAGAGAGAGTGAGTTGGGAGGGTGGGAAGGAGGGCCTGTGGGAGAGGGAGAGAATCTCAAGCAGACTCCTCCCTGAGTACAGAGCCTGACACGGGACTTGATCCAACAACCCCAAGATCATGACCTGAGCCGAAACCAAGAGTCAGATGCTTAACTGACTGAGCCACCCAGGCACCTCTCAAACGGAGTGCTTTTTATTTTTTATTTTTATTTTTTTATTCATTTTTTATTGTTATGTTAGTCACCATACAGTACATCATTAGTTCTTGATGTAGTGTTCAGTGATTCATTATTTGCATGTAACACCCAGTGCTCATTACAACGCATGCCCTCCTTAATACCCATCACTGGGCTACCCCATCTCCCGACCCCTCCCCTCTGAAACCCTCAGAGTCCATAGTCTCTCGTGGCTTGGTCTCTCCCTCGAATGGAGTGCTTTTTAAAAAATACCCATACCTTAGCCATAGCCCAAACCAGCTGAGTCAGGGCTTTTCTTTTTAAAAGCTCCTTTAAATTTTTTTACAAAAAGGACTTAGTGATGAGAGAATTAAGGGACAGGAAATAGTCTAGAAGGACTCTGATTTTCTGGACTGGGTTATAGAATATGATGCCAAGGGAGAAGTAGCCTAAAGGGGAAGGAGATGCATTCAGTCTTGGAGATGTTACATATGAGGTGCTCATGGGAATCTAGGTGGAGATAGCTGGTAGTTTGTTGTGAGACATGATCTAGAGGTCAGTGGAAAAGGCCAGGTTAGAGATGTGCATTATGGACTTGTCCATTGCATCTTGATCATTTAAGTAGCAGACTTATGACCAAGGTCCCATATGAGAGCATAGAGGAAGAAGTGGTCTTTAATTCATAAAACATTTCTGGTTACCTTCTATGTGCCAGGCATTGAACCAGGCTCATTTACAACAAAATAAGTAAGTCTCTTCCCTCAATAAATTCACTGTTTGGTTGGGAAGAAAAATTCAGTATTGAATATATTGGGGGATAATGGTGTTCTAGCCTAGAGACCTAGAAGGAGTGGCCATAAGAGGGGGCATCTTGGAAGACCTTGATATTTGAGATAAACAAAATGAGGGACAAAATGAGGGACAAAGCAAGAGGTGATCAGTGATCAAGGTGGTTTGTCATGCTTGGGGCAGGGGGATACAAAGCCCTTCTACCTTAGGATTACCAGATTTAGTCCCATCCCCCCACTCCAAATCGAACCAACCCAAACCAAGGATGCCCAGTTAAATTTGAATGTGAGGTAAACAATGAATAATTTTTTAATGTAGGTATGTCCCATCCAATATTTGGAGCATACGTATGGTAAAAAAATATATTTAAAATTCAAATTTAACTGGATGTCCTGTATATTTTTCTACTTACATGATTCAGTAATGATTCCTTTCTATATTGTTCTTGCTATTCTCCTCCTCCTCCTCCTCCTTTACATATATAGGTTATGAAGATATTTTGAATGCTGTAATTTTGATAGTGCTTCACAGCATTCAAAATATCTTCATAACCTTATGGTAGCCCTAGGTATGGTGAACCAATATACCTTCTCATTAGAGAACATGTGTACACTTGATGACGGTTTCTTTGTCAACAGAATGTTCCCCCGAAACATAATTATATTTCTCATGATGATGTCCTGTTTAATTTCATTCAGTGGACAAAGTATTTATAGAACCATCTCACATAACCATCTCACAAGAGGTTGGTAGGGCAGCACTTAGTACATCCAGTTCCATATAAAAAACAGCTACAGTGAGGTTCAGTGACGTCCCCAAAGTCACATAGTTTGATTGTGATAGAATGAAACCCTAACCCATCTCTACAGACTCAAACTCCAGTGCTTGCTTATTGGGTTACACTACCTCTAAAGAAAAATTATAAACCCATCATGTTGAGGTTAGCCTCTGCATTCTCAGATTTTACTTTATGTAGGAACATAACCTCTAACTTATATTTGAACAGACTTATAAGTTGGGGCAAATGATAATAGACTGATGTAAAGGGGGATGAATAAATAGTTATATTTCTAGAGAATTAATAAAAATCAAAAACTTCCAAGTATCTTGTGAACAGCTGCCATTAATGAAGCCTTGAAATATTCTTTGTAATTTTATGTTGATCACTAAATGTATTCTATTCTTATGACTTCCATATTTGGAAAAAAAAAACATTTGCATAACACAGTATATCCAGTTCCTTGGTGTCTGTAAACTTGTAAATAATTTCATGAATTAGAATGGCTCAAGAAAAGAACCTAGATTATAACTGAAAATTTAATAGAGCATAGATATTTATGTAATCTATTACTGTATATTTGCTTGGTAATATATTCCCTATATGTTTTATGGGATATGAATCTGATCTCTGAGTCTAAATTGAGGTTAGTAAATCTATCATGATAAAAGATACTAGATTGTTATTAGAAGAACATAAAGCCTTTTACTTTTAAGTTTAATACTTAATGGCTGTTGGGTTTTTTGTTTTATTTATTTATTTATTTTTTTAATTGCTAAGAATAGGAGCCCCGTTAAGTAGGTAAAGAACCCTCTTCCAAGGCAATTCTCTATTTTCCATCACCAGCCACTGTTCATCTGTTAGTTTCTTTCTCTTCTGCTTTTAGCTAATGCTCAATAAATGATACCTGTATTTTCATGTTAAATGCTATGTTCTTTTTTAATTTTATTTTTTCCTCTGTTTTATGGAGTGTTATGAAAAACTGCTCACTTTAAGAAATTGACAGGTCCATTAACAGAGAGCTTTATGTCTGAGAGTCCAAGCAGTTAGGCCTTCTGGATATTCAGGAAGTGGAGGGTGTCAGACCAGTCATTTTTATTGCAGACTAAAATGATGGCTGCAAGGAGATGGGCTCACATTATCACTTTATATAAATCACCCAGCCTGTCTTTCATTTCTTGCCTTCCCTTAGAAATTGGAAAGCTCAGAGTTTTTACACTTCAGACAGGAAAAGAACAGAAAGATTAGGAGACTGGGTCCAGCCTAAGGTTCGTTCAGCCCAGCCTGTTTATCAGGGTACCAAGGGACATATGGGAAGATTGCATGTCCCCTCTAATTGTTTTCAGAGGGTATGTGTGTCTCTTAAACAAACGATCAAGGATTTTGTAACCTGACAGACCTGGTTTATAAATCTCGACCTTGCCATTGACTACCTGGGTGACCGTAGACAGGTTTATATGACCCATTTTGTTTGTTTGTTTGTTTGTTTGTTTATAACATGGTGACAGTAATGACTCTTTTTAGTTACTCTTCTGATAGAAAAGGTAGAGGTGGCTGGGATCCTGTATTCCCCATCAGCTGGAAGAGTTTGTTGAACTGCAGAGAGGGCATTCCAGGAAAATTCACATTGTTTATGACCGTAGCCCTAAGTGGAGTTACACCCTGGTAACCTGCAACCTATGACAGCCATTGCTCCTCTGGCCAAAGACCCAGAAAAAAATGTAGCCTCTGGAGCTCCTTTACCTTTACCCCACTTACTTTACTCCCCTGATGGCAAAAAGAGGTATGAAGGGACGCCTGCCTGGGTGGTGCAATAGGTTAAGCATCTGATTCTTGGCTCTTGGTTTGGGCTCAGGTCATGATATCAGGGTCGTGGAATTGAGCCCTGCATCGGGCTTCACGCTCAGTGCAGAGTCTGCTTTAGATTTTTTCTTCCTCTCCCTGCCCCTCCCACTTGTACTCTCTCTCTCTTAAAAAAAAAAAAAAAAAAAGGAAAAGATAAAGCAAAGGTATGAAGCATCCCCCTCACCACAAGTTAGAGCAACACCAGTCTAACCTGCCTCCCTAACTCCAGATCCCTCCCCTGAAATCCACCTGGTCTGCCAAGCTGGAGGTGTGCCAAAAGGGGAGCAGCCCCAGGCCCATCTTGTGATACCACTCATATGGATCAAGGCTTTCCATTCAGAAAATTCAAGAGGCTTAGAGATGCCAAAAGAACCAGGAGAGGAAAAGGCCAAGAGAACAAGCCACATGGTTGAAAACTCTTTGTCCAGCTACTGCGGCCCAATCCCATGTTCTCCTTCCCATGGGGTACAGCAGAGTTCCTCAACCTCAGCACCATGGACAAAGGGAGTTGGATAATTCTTTGTTGTGAATGGCAGTTCAATGCACCGTAGGATGTTTTGCAGCATCCGTAGCCTCTACCTAGGTCAGTAGCACTCCCACTCCCAATTGCGACAAGGAAAATGTCTCTAGACGGCCCCAGTGATGTCCTCTGGGAGCAAAATTATCCGCAGTTGAGAACCCTACTAAGTTAGAGGGAGCAGGGGTTCTTGAAATCTCTCTGGGGGTTGGAATAGGTCACTGATCCCTATAAAGCAGGATTAAAGACAAGAAGGAAAGGACCTTACACAGGGGCTGGGATATAGAAGGGGCTCAATAAATTTAGCTTCCTTTCATTCCTCTCTCCCTGGAATGGATACTGTGGTGTGCCACCAGATCCCCACTTAAGGACCCAAGACACTCATTCTCCCAACTACGGGGAACACTGCTGCCAACTCACAGCTGAGTGTCTCCATAGGGATTGCCCTCCGCTGCCGGACGTTATGTCCCCTTCTCAGGAGCAACCCGTACCTAGTGACTGGTCATTGCAGGGATGTAAGTCCTGGCCCCCTTGCCTGGATTGGGGGTATCCCTGAAAGGCCATCTCTGCTTCATAGCTCCTTATGGGATCATGGGATCACTTGAGACTTGTGACTGCGTTGTTACCACTTCTCTCCAGCCCAGCCTGCATCCATCGCTCCTGACAGTGTTACTGCGAGCTTTCCCTAGTCAACTTCCTGTCCACAAATCTCGGCCTCGGAGTCACTTTCCCAGAGAACTCAGCCTAAGACACACTCCTTTTGTTCCAGGCTTTATGGGAATCTGTCATTTTTTAAATGAGATAATGCAAGTCAAATCCTTACTTAGTATTATAGTAACTGTGCAGTAAATGTTAGCTATTAGTATTATTTATGAATTTATCCATCACGTTATTTAAATTATATCTTAGACTTTATAAGTCCCTGTGGGTAATGTGTTTCTGAGGCAGTTATCCCTAGGAATAAACTGTATATCCTCTCCCCCCACTTTTGAGATTCATGGAGGCTAATTCATTCTCGCATGGGTTCTGGTGACCATATCTGTTCATACTGATGTTCTCCTAATTTTGTAAATTTTTATCATAGACGGTAATCTTTTAAAGGTCTCCAGTGAGCACAGACTCTTGAGGGACCACAGCAGTCTGGGAGGGAGGGTTTTAGACTCCATCCCCACTCCAGGTTAAAAGACATTTTTCTCTGTACTGCTTCCACACTGTACCACACTTGTGGACAACAGGCTTTTTCACTTGGCGGGACAAAAGTTCTGGAGGGGTCATCTTTGCATCTCTTTCCTCTCCAACTCCATTCCCAACCTCTCACATCACAGGCCTTCAGTAGACGGGGACCCAGGTGTGGTTGAAGGAGGACGATGAGTTGGCTTAGAAGGCAGAGAAGGATTTTTCAGCCGAGGGGCAAAAACAAAGCTTCTCTTGTTAGAGAACATGAACCACAGGCTTCTCAGTGAGGGACCAGGAGGTATGAGACCATAGCATAAACGCAAAACCTTTCCAGAATATGAGCACGGACATCAATTATGCTTACTACGTGTGCTTACTACGTGCAGGAGCCTTTTCTCTGATCTGTCTTTTCTAATTGTTTTCTGATGTCCCACTAAGAAAGGACAGGAATTAGCTCCGTTTTTTAGATGAGGACATTGAGACACAACTTATGCCAGTGGGAAAGGCAGACCTCAAACACAGATCTGTGCAATTTCAGAGACTTCTCTAAGTGACCTAACATAAAACCTCTCACATGATCTGGCCAGAACCTTTTCTATGAAATCTTATGGAACAGAATGCAAAATCTTGTGAAATTTTAAGACAAAATGATGAGAGCGCCAAAAAAGAAAAATCAAACTGGGGGGGCGGGGAGGCAAATCACATTCAGTTACCTGTTTTGGACTCCAATTCCATTGACTTTTCACAGAAAAATCCATTTTCTCCATCTTGGTTTCCTTGAGGAATAATTTGCCCTTTACACCCTTCCCAGCCTCTCTTCTTTTTTACCATACCCCAGGGGACCTAAAGTGGACCTGTCTGATTAGGAAATGTGGAAGGAGTAACTAAGCTAGCTCAGCTCAACAATACCTTCATTCTTTGTCTTGCAAATGCCCCCTACCTATTTAGAGAAGGTTTGAGGTCCTATAGTTTTCCATATACAATTTTTTCCTGGGCAGGCTATCATGTCAGGCCAGGTTCCTAAGAAGCCTTTCTAGCTGAGGGTACAGTTAATTGGTCTACTGGACTCTCACCTAAGCTATATTCTCTTGCTTAGCTTCTGTGAGGAGTCAAGGTGATATTTGGCCTCCATCTTGATCACTCTTCTGTTTCTCAAATTGCTCACAGCATGGCTGAAAAAGGAGGCTTTTTTACTGCAGCCTCCCTTGGGGCCTTCAACATTCCTGATTGCTAGCAGTATTTGAGGGGAAGCTGGAGATCTGCAGGTATATGTACTGAATTTGCTTTTACTTTGCTTGACCCTAGCCTGGGAGTTCCTCCTAAGTGGGAAGTCCGTTTCTGATTCCTCTTTCTCTCTCATAATCTTCCTCCTCTCATGAAAATCTGCTCTTTGGAGATGATCTGGTTGTTTCAAAAATGATATTAATAAAGATGACATATGAAATTGACCATTTTCATAGAGCACCCATGGTAAGGTTTTGTTGTAACTGACAAACCAAGTGCAGAATATTCCATGTATAATTTAGACCCCTTCCCTGTGGGCTGCTCTGCTGGTTTCGTATATAACCTCAGTTATTATTGCCATTAAGAAAAGCTATTTTAGGGACAAACTCATTTTTTGAATAGATTGTTATCTCAAATTAAAAAAGATTACGGGAACTGGCAATCAATGCAGCCATCTAATTGCTATTCCTCCAATTAAAAATTAATATACAGAAAGAGCTGCCTGGAACCAATTGGTCTTAGGATAATTTTGAAATGAGGGAGAAAATAACCGTTTAAAAGCAGTGGGCTTGTGTTGGTGTGGGAAGGGCTTGTGGCTCCTGGTCTCCTTTGCAGTCAGGCTGCAGGGACAGGCGTGTTCCTGACCTTGCACCTGTGGTCGCCACACCCAGGGCTGATGGGAAACAAAGGAGCGCTGAGCTCATGTCTCATTGTTCCTCCTCTGTTAAAGATTTATGTATAAAATCACTTATTTTGTGATGTACTTAAGAATAGATGGCAGGTGTCATTTTCGTACAGTGCATGTCATTTTATCGAAGCTGTGGAAAACGTGTGTGATGGTGCTTGTGCTAAAAATGTTCCCCTGTTCTTTGAGGATGTCAGTGATGCTGTCCCAGCTTGTTCTTTTCTGCAGAAGTTCATTTGCTGAGCAGTGTTCAAATAGATGGGGACCAAGGAATATGAAATCAAAGGAAGCCTCTTGTGTCTTGAAGACAGGACATCCTTCTACTTGGTTCAAAATAAGCCTCTTTAATCTAAAAGAGTCCTACTTTGCATTCTGAGTATAACAGGGACTTAGTTTTAATTGGGAACAAATCATCATACATAGGCGCGTGCATACATACGTACGTATGAACGAACGTAAGTACATACGTATATGTATATTAAATACAATGGGGGGGGGGAAGGCTCATGTATCCAGAGGTCTAATCAGATCTCAGTAAGGAGGTGGGTTTTAGTGAGAAAGGAGCAGCCCTTTATCAGATGGAAGAGGTGTTGTGGGTGGAACCACACGGAATCTACACCTGTGATACTAAAATGTTACTTGAGGTCCTCCACTTCAGGAAAAATACGATAGAGCTGGAGAAGGTACCCAGAAGGAGCATGAGAGTGATTCAAGGGGCGGGCATCTTACTGAAAAAGAGAAAACTGTGGTGTGAAAAGACTGAGACGGGGAAGGAACATGTCATCTGCTTGCAGGTGCGCAAAGGAATTGGCCTGATGGGTGAGAACCTGTCCAGTAGAGCCCAGCCCGATGCACCCAAGGATCATCTGTGAAATGTGTGAAGGTTGATCGGGGAGTCAGAAGGGAAAGAACTTAGTCTCTGAGAGGAGGCTGAGAGGTAGGCTGAGAACCAAGAAAAGGAACATTACTTAGAATACAGGTGCCAAACTTGTATTCACCCCCCAGATGATGGGGTAAAATTCCATACAAATGGCTCTCCTCAAAATATGGTGAATGTATGATGGGATGTCAAGGAAGACCAGGGAGCCCTCCCCAAATTCCTGTTCTCTGCTTCCTCCAGCTTTGCTCTGAGCCTCACTCAGCAGCCCTCTTGGTCTTCAGTAGCTAAGCCTGAGCCTGGGAGGCTTCCCAGATACCTTGTCTCCCTCTTACCTAGCCCTCAAGACCTTTCACTTGTAACTCCTGAATACCTCTCTAGTCAGCCCTGGTTTTTACTCCTCACTGCCACTGCCTCACTAATGTTCAGACCCTAACAGAGATCAGTTAAATCAGAATCTAGGGGGATAAGGTAGGTGGCTCCTGGTCTCCTTTGCAGTCAGGCATTGGTGTTTTTAAAGACTTAGCCTGCCCCAACCAACCAATTTTCTCTTCCCACACATACCCCAGATTCTTCTACCTCTTTGCCTTTGGTCATATAGTTTCTTCTTGTGGAATGCCCACATGTTAGATCCGGTTCCTGTGCCACCTTCTCCAAAAATTTTCCCAATCGCTACTCCAGCACTTTGGAAGAAATGACTCCTTTTCAGAACTCTCAAAATACTTCCTTCTACCTCTGTTACGGTACTTATCACTTGGGACCTAGAATTCTAGATGTGAATGTGCATATATCATTTCTCTTTGAAGAACTTAAGTTCCTTGGGGTTTTTTGGTAGCCCTTAGTGCCAGAAAGTAAAGGACTTTCAACATGGCAAACTCATGGTTCTAAGATCTTTATAGGTACCTGATCCATTAGTCTTCATAGCCATCCTATAATGTAGGTACTTTTGTTAGCATCAGCAGCCCCATTTTGCAGGTAAAGAAACTGAGAGAAGCTAAGCCAAGATGACAGCTAGTATGTAGCGGAGTCAAGATGGGAACCCAGGCAGCCTGGCCTGTGTTCTTAACAGCTATGCTCTGCTGTCTTCCAAATCCATGAGTAAATGAGTAAGGGTACATGGGGTAGTGTGGCATGCATTTTGGCAGGATCTTCCTGACCATCAGGGTATCTGTGCAAAGCAGTGATTCCAGGGTTGACAACAAGACTGCGCTGGGGCTCTCATCAGTGCTCATAGTTCTGTGCCCCCAGGGAACCCACCTGAACCTCTGTCTGTCCCCTTCTCTCCTGGGCTCAAACCTTGGCTCTTCCTTTCCAAAGAAAGTAGCACTCTCCCAGGTGGCCTGCCATGGAGGAGAAAAGATCACATCAGGTGTGGGTGTGTTGGGGGTTGTGTAGGAGGTTTCTACAGCTGCCTCTGTGGTTTTTGTTTTTGTTTTTTTTTTTTTAAGATTGATTGATTTATTTGAGAGGGAGAGAGAGTGCAGGGGCAGGAGGGGCAGAGGGAAAGAGAGAATCTTAAGCAGATTCCACTGAGCACAGAGCCCCACTCAGGGCTGCATCTTAGGACCCTGAAATCATGACCTGAGCCAAAATCAAGAGTCAGACACTTAACCAACTGAGCCAGGCGCCCCTAGGCGCCCCTGGGTCCTTTTTTTTTCTTAATTGAGGATGAGTTTTGGCATTTCTATGCTCCTGGACTCAAATGTTTCATATGTTATCATCCTATAGGAGTACTTTACAGATGTATCGGAGTATTTCTCAGGTGTACAAGGGCCAAGTAAGGAGCCAGGGGTTGAAGGGCGGGTGGGGGAGGCAGTTGCAGTTCCTGATTATTCCCTCTTCTCTGTAGGAGGGAGAAGTGGTAGGCAGCAGTCATCAAAGGAGGCGACAGTGACTCTGTAGCCCAGACTAGCCAAAGCCAGAGTGCCTCCGCCCAGGCTACAAATGCTGAAATTAGCCAACTGCAAGATTTTACCCGCAGCTGCTTCCCTTCAAAGGAAAGAAAGATAATTTAAATTTTATATTTACAAAGAAAGTATAAACATGGCCACTCATCCCACAAATAAAATCTCATCAATGACTCCCTCATTCATCTGTTCATTCATACCTTGAACATCTGTGTATTGGAGACCAACTCTCCTTGAAGCCCAGGGCTAGGCTTTGGTAAAGGGGAACAGAAATTTAAAAGGCCAGCCCTGCCCTCGGGGAGATAGACTCATATACAACTAACTGTATTTAAATAAATCACTTGATAGGCTGTAGACATATACAGGATAAAATGAGTTCCTCATTTTTATGAAGTTTGATTAAACGTAGTATTTAAAATTGGGGCGCCTGGATGGCTCAGTTGGTTAAGCGTCTGCCTTCGGTTCAGGTCATGATCCCAGGGTCCTGGGATCGAGCCCCGCATCGGGCTCCCTGCTCAGTGGGAAGCCTGCTTCTCCCTCTCCCACTCCCCCTGCTTGTGTTCCCTCTCTCGCTGTGTCTCTCTCTCTCTGTTAATTAAATAATAAATAAAATCTTAAAAAAAAAAAGTATTTAAAATTGGATAATCACTAAAATCACACAAACATTTAAAATACACACACACACACACACACACACACACATAAATTTTGCCTTCCCCTCCAGCACCTTTAATTTTCTGTGCCTGATCCCTTAGAGTAGAGCCATTTTCTGCATGTTTTGTTTTGTTTCCTAGCTTTGACAGTCTATACCTTCCTCTCCTTTCCTTTGGGCAAATTATACAGAACTTACTGGAAAGTTCTCCCTTTATACAGAACTTACTGGAAAAGGACTTAACATTCAGGCACATGTGTCTAATAGAGGAGAGTGCCTGGGTCCTCTCTGGTCTACCGTTAATGTCAGCAATACCACTAACATACTTGTCTGTTAGCCTTTTTGTGGATCAATGGGGTGGTGGTTAAATAGGCAAGCAGAAGGAGCCAAGTAGAGTGAACTGATAGGCGTCCCCCAAAAAGAACACTGGAAGTGTAGTCCATTAGAGATGTGTCCTGGGCTAGCTATTTTGTCCGTACAATAGCAGAGAGCACAGGCCTGAGGCTAGACCAACCTGGCTTTCAATACTGCCTACTAGTTATTTTAGCTCTGGGAGAGGTATTTGACCCTTCTGAGCCTCTGTTTTCTCCTCTGTAAAATGGAGCTGAAAATACCCATGTGATGTAAGATTATAGTGAATACCAAACTGAAGAATTGGCGAATGAATATAAATGTAAAAAATGGGTGTGTAATGTATATATAATGCCTACCTGATGCTCACTAGATGGTGGCTAATATGATTAGCTGTTATTACACAGCTTCTATGAGTTTTCATAGGATGCTGATGAGTGGCTCTAAGGATAAAGTAGGCAGAGTGGCTGGGTTCTGTCAATGTGGATCACATTCCTTCCCTTTAACTTCCTCATTGAGGCCAAATCCAGAAGCCCTGAGGCCTGGCCTGGTGGGGGCACTTGGTTCAGGTCCCAGGTGCTCCTGCTATCATTTGTTCCTAAGAACTGGCAACTGGATAAGGATGCCTCAGAAAGCAGAGAGTCCACTTGTCACTACCTTTTCCACCGTCTGCCTGGTTTTTCTTAATACATCCAGATGAACTCAGATCCATACCCTGGTTACTGAGAGTTGCCTCTGTACTTTATCATGCTGAGTACTGTAATGGGGAACCCTGGCCTAAAGTCATAGCCTGATCTTTTTCTGTCATTTGATTTCCCCAAAAAACCTGAGACCCACACTGCCCACATTGGGACATGTTCTCGTGATGGACTGAGAGATTCTCCTTTGGCTTTTAGTCCATATCTATCTTAAAAAGCCAGTGACAGGCGGTCTCCATAGACTCCACTCCACCTACTGAACAAAGGCTAAAATACATGGAGGGCGCCTGGGTGGCTCAGTTGGTTAAGCGACTGCCTTCGGCTCAGGTCATGATCCTGGAGTCCCGGGATCGAGTCCCGCATCGGGCTCCCTGCTCGGCAGGGAGTCTGCTTCTCCCCCTCCTGCTCCCCACTCTTGTGCTCTTTCTCTCTCTCACTCTCTCTCAAATAAATAAATAAAATCTTTAAAAAAAAAAATAAAAAATAAAATAAAATACATGGAAAATTATTTGTACTTGCATTGCAGATGTAGAAATTCCTGGAATCTTATGGAACATTCTGTTCTACTAACAGGATTCCAGAATAGCATTAGGAGGACATCAAATTATCTGAGTTACTCGCTGGGACTTTTGGAAGTTAAGCAATCTTTAGCTAACCTCTGTTTTATATATATATATATATATTTTTTTTAAAGATTATTTATTTATTTATTTATTTGAGAGAGAGAGAATGAGAGAGAACACATGAGAGGGGGGAGGGTCAGAGGGAGAAGCAGACTCCCTGCCGAGCAGGGAGCCCGATGTGGGACTCGATCCCGGGACTCCAGGATCATGACCTGAGCCGAAGGCCGTCGCTTAACCAACTGAGCCACCCAGGTGCCCCACCTCTGTTTTATATTTGATCTTCAAAGTCCACATCATAATACTCAGGAATTACGAGTGGAACTTCCTTCTCCCAAGCCAGATTGTGTTTTGGATAATTTTATACCGCCTGCTGAAACTCTGATACTGCCTCTGGACAAGAAAGAGACTTGGATTTCTCTGGATGGAAAACTAAGTTGTATCCTTACCCTTCTTGTTACCCCCACAATCTGTGTCAAGACTCTAGTGACTTAAATGGGAGATTCTGTGTCAGACCAAGCTTGAAGCTCCTCCTCCTCACTCCACTGGTATAAAATAGAAAAATACATACCTACTAGGAGGTTGGGCATTGGTAGTAGGACTTCATGATGGCAAAGCTACAGCAAGCAATAAGTCACTAACTAAGCCAACAGCAAACTTAGAGGTGAATTGTGCTGCAAAACCGAAAACTAATGTCATCCAGAAGAGCAAGATAAATTAAAAGGCAAATTGCTTGCCTGCTCCTTCTTCCTTTTCCAGTATCTGTCTCAGACTGACCCTTGAGGTTGGTGGATAATCTTTCAAGCTTGCTTTCTATTTCCAAGAGTTTTCAGGTTATGGTCGACTCCTACTAGGATATTTTAGCAGTGAGAAGGTGCATGACATGGAAGGAGACAGGAGCGCCATGCTCTGGGCCTCCATTTCCAGCCGTGTCCCTAATACCTCCAACTTGCTTAAGAGATCTTGCTGCCACTCTGGTCTCATAGCTAGTTCTGCCATCTCTCTTTTTTTTTTTTTTTAATTTTTATTTACTTATTTTAGAGAAAGAAAGCATGAACAGGGGGGAGAGGCAGAAGGAGAGAGAGTCTCAAGCAGACTCTGCACTGAATGCAGAGCCTGACACAGGGCTCCATCTCACAACCCTGAGATCATGACCAGAACCAAAATCAAGAGTTGGACATTCAACCGACTGAGCCACCCAGGCACCCACTAGTCCTGCCTTCTTACCCCTGATGGTCTCGTGAGACTGTGTTGGAGTCACTGAACACAGAGAAGGTTGGCATTCTACAATGCTATTGTGATGATCATCTATCATCTTTTCCTAGCTGGCTTTGCCATCTGACAGGCAAAAATGTTCCTTTTTCTCCAGTACCATCTACCTGGGACTAAGGAATTGTTCAAGGTGGTTAATGCCACCTTGAGAATATGAAGATATTCTCTGTGGTCAAAAGGCCTCCTGTCCTCAGAATAGCACCCAAGTTCCCAAATGTCTTTTTCAGATGTGCTCTGACATTCATGCAGGAAATGTTTGGTGAGCTCTTCGAGGGAGCCCAGTACCAAGATAGGTGTCAAACCTGGAGCTCTTACCCTGGAAGAGCTTGTGATAGAATTTCGAATTTTGCCTCAGGCTTGGGTTTCAGTTCCAGGCAAACTGGAAAGGAGTGAGTGAAATAATAAGAATCCTTAACTAGGAGTTCAGTCTTCACTGAGCCACTCTCTAGACTGTGACCTGGAACAAGTAACTTGATTAACCAGCTCTGGATCTCTGTTTCTTCACTGGGAGACAAGGAGGTGGTTTTCTGACATTAACAGTGTTTGCTCTATGTTCATACTTGTTAAAAATGCACAAACCAAAACCCAGATTTGTCTTGCATTTTTTATAATGATGTAACTTTAATATATAGTTTTCTTTTTCTTTACTCACTTTTTGGGGAGAGATCTGTGCCTCAAACCTCCTGCTATTTGTGAAGGAGTATTTGTGATCCCTGATTCTCATGGTATCATTCAGTCCTGTGCTTTTCAGGCTATCCTCCATCAGCTAAAGGGTGGGTTCCTTCAGGTAGACCAACTCTGCTTCTGTTTTATATTTTGGGCCTCAGCTGCGATTTTGTTCAAGGAAAGGGCTTCTCAATCAGCTAATGAGAGTCTGAAAATGACTAATTTGAATCCCCTGTTCTTGTTCTTGGCACCTGTGCCTGGAATTCTGGTAGCGTTCTCCAGGGTCTTCTGCGCTTCTCACCTTCTCCTTGGGTGATTTTTCACTCTAGAGTTTTTGAGAACCACTTTCCAGATATCTCCACCTAGACAGAAAACTCATTTTTTCACTCAGAAAACTGAAAGATCATCTTCCCCACCTCCACCTTTTATCTCTCAGACCTGTCTCCTGTACTCTCCATCTCTTTGGGTGGCACCATCAACCACATAGCTTTCTAAGTTAGAAACTTAAGACTTATCCTAGCTTCTGCCTCTCCTTAACCCACACGACCAATCATATACCAAGGGCTATTGGTTCAGTCTCTTTGCTTTCTCCCCAGTGAATCCTCTTCTTGCTGTTTCTCTCAGTCTTGGCTTTAGTTCAGACTCTGACATTCCTTTTGCTGACAACGCCCTCTCTACAGTAGAAATATGATTATGATGTCTGGGCTCTGCTTAGAACCCTTACCCTGGTGCCCCCATTACCTACTAGTGAGGTCTGAACTCCTTGGCGCAGTGGACAAAGGTCTTTGTGATCTGGCCTCTTCTTTTGTATTCCTCTTCTACTTTGCACTTGATGGTCCTGCGATATCTAAGTTCTGGAGGTCCCTGAGATGCATCATGCTGTCAACACTACTTGCACTTCCTACTTGCTATTTCTTCTGCCTGGAATGCCCTTCCATCCTTGTTTACTTGGGGAATTACTGTTCATTCTTTAAATGGCAGGCTTGGTAGACAGCTTCAAAGATTCCTCACAGACAGGGGTACTTATTTCCTTCCCCATACACTGTACCTTTGCTGTGTCACTAATCAAAAAGTATAACAATTTGTTTGCATGCCTGCACTCTCTTCTAGACCACGAGCTCCTTAAAACAGGACTGTGGTTTTATTTGTCTTTTGAACCACAGTGCCTGGCACAACATCTGAGACATGGTTGATATTCAGCTAAGCTGAATTCTCACTGAAGGTAGCTGAGTGCCAAATTACCAAATTATAGGGTTCCTTAGTGATAAAGAGGTAACTCACTTATTTTAGTGTAAGTTGTCAAAACAGTCATATGTTTTAAAACATCCAGTCATTATTCTGCCTAGAGAGGAATAAAGCAAATGGGAAACCAAAACTATGAAGACAAGCATTTTGCATTAGGTGCAAATTAAAACACCTAGGTAAATAGTAAGAGAGTCACAGTGGGAGATTTTAGTGTGAGTTCCTCAGGAAATATTTGCAGCTAATACTTCTAATTGATAATTTCCTGGAGCTGCGAATGTTCCACTGTGTGGCTGATTTGTTCCCATTTATTTTTACCTTTCAGGTGGCTTTATCTTTGCATAGATTATCGGTGCTGGTTCCATTTTAATTCCAGTTGCTCATGGTGTGCTACCAAAGTAAAGCAATTGGGGGGCCGTTGGGATTTCATAGCTGTTTGATTCAAAAATTTATTCTAGTGAAACCTCTTTAAACTATGGTGTTTAAAACCTCATGGATAATCAAATGAGATGGAGAGATGGTCCCCTCTGGGAAAACATACTTAAATTGGAAAATATTTCCCTCAGATGTCTTAGGAGGAAAGGGGATGTTTTCTGAGAAACCCACTAGCAGCATGACATGATTTGTATCAGAGGTAAACCCTCAAGGTCTGGGTCGGCATCAAGGTGTTTGAATACTCCTGGTTCCTGGAGCTGTACACATTCCTATCTGAGGTCACCGCCCCAACCACCCCCCTTAAAAAAAAAAAAAAAAGATTCTCTTCCTTGAGTTTGTATGAAGAGGGAAGCTTAGGTAAGATGCAAGCTTTTTCAGGTAAAGGCAGTTCATTTCTTCTGTAGGTGAATCCAGCAGAGGCTGACTTACAGTGAGTGAGCCACTGGGTGGCTAACCCTCCCCAGGCCTCTCTAAATTTTTAAAAAATTTAATTTGGGATAGACAATGGACAATTTCTTAATCTTCTGTAAAGTGTGGCTAAAGCTCTTCCTCAGAAGGTTTTGCCTTGTTTTTGTTTTTTGTTTGTTTGTTGTGGGTTTTTTTTTTTTTCTTTTATCTATGTCAGGCAACCTGAGTAAGAACAGTGGGCTTGCTATGTAATGCAACTTGAACATAAATCCCCGAGGACATCTTCCAGTCAGTTTGCCAGGCCTGGCATATAGAAGTTCTGAAGCCCCCCTGCTGTTTAGAAAGCCTGTTTCAAGATCTCTGCTACACTCCATTCAAGGCCACATCTCGGGAGAGTCAGCCAGTGGTCATCCGGAAGAGGCAGCCTGCAGCTCCTTTGGGAAATGATGCATCTCTGCACTGGTGTTTTGTCTGGTTTTTGTCTTTTTGACTTTTTTTTTTTTTTCAGTTTTATTATGTTTTGTAAGTCACCATACAATACATCATTGGTTTTTGATGTGGTGATCCACGATCCATTGTTTTCATATAACACCCAGTGCTCCATGCAGTACGTGCCCTCCTTAAGTCAAAGTCACTGGATTATGATTTACCTAGAATGAAACTGACCTTATTGGTGGACAGTTCTATGAATGTTAATCACATTAAAAGAATCACCACAACTATCAAGATCTAGAATATTTCTGTCACCTCAAAAAGTTCTCTTGAACCTCTGTGTAGTCAGTCCTCTTGCTGTCTCAGCCCTTGGCAACCATTGAGCTATTCCTTGTTCCAATAGTTTTGCTACTTCCAGAATGTCATGTAAATGCAATCACAGTATATTGAGACCTTTGAGTGTGGCTGCTTTAACTTTACAAAACACTGAGATTTGTCTGCTTTATTGCATGTATCAGCAGTTTGCTCCTTTTTATTGCTAGGTAGAACTTTATTATGTGGATGTTCTACAATTGGTTTATCCATTCACCAGTTGATGAACATTTGGATTGCTTTCAGTTTTGAGTGATTACAAATAAAGTTGCCGTACACATTTGCATGTAGGTTTTTATGTGGGAATAAGTTTTCATTTCTCTTGAATTATCGATATCTAAGAGCAGAATTACTAGTCCTATGTTAAATGTGTGTTTAACTTTATCATAAACTACCAAACTGCTTTCCAAGTGACTGTACACTTTTGCACACCCACTAACAATATGTGAGAGTCTCTTTTGGTCTACATCCCTACCAACAGTTGGTATTGTCTTCTTCTTTTTTTTTTTTTTAATTTAGACCATCAGAATAGTGTGTAGTGCTATCTTGTGGTTTTAATTTCCATTTCCCCTGTGATAAATGATTTCAGTATCTTCCCATTTGCTGCTTTTGCCATCCATAACTCTGTCTTGGTGAACTCTCTGTTCAAATCTTTTGTCCATTTTTAAATTGGGTCATTTGTTTTCTTGTTATTGGGTTTTAAGTACTCTTTATATATTATGAATAGAAGTCCTTCATCAGATATATTGATCAGTGTGTCACAAATATCTTCTCCTAGTTTGTGGCTTTTTTTTTTTTTTTTTAATTTTCCTAAAAGTGGTTTTGGGACAGCAGACATTTTAAATTTTGATAAAGTCCAAATTATCAATCTTTCATTTCTGTTTTTTCATGGCTAAATCACAAACATGCTTGGAAAAAGGCAGCAGAATAAGGAATTCAATATTTGGGGAGGAACAAGAGAAAACGAGTACCTTTAGTCTTTACCTGGATTTCCACTCTCAGTCACCTTCACTATTAAAGTTTCTGTCTTCTTTTTCCACTAAGCACTCTCTCGACCATCCACAACTTGTTCTCATCTCTCCTGTGTGCACAGCTACTTCTACCGCTACCAGCTTCCTGTCTTAATGCGGTTCGCCAAGATCTGAGATGAAAGTGCCCTCTGCACTCTAACTTGACTGACACC
This sequence comes from Leptonychotes weddellii, assembly GCF_054177405.1. NCBI lineage: Eukaryota > Metazoa > Chordata > Mammalia > Carnivora > Phocidae > Leptonychotes > Leptonychotes weddellii. The sequence continues at coordinate 90,435,056 of NC_138377.1, read as the reverse complement.
TTCCCTTCTAAATGTTTAAGCCACATTGAAAATGTATCTCCTTTTCCAGTGTGTCCCCAAATGAGGAAAGTGACGTCTCGATCCATACGCACTTCTAAAGGTACTCCATGTAACTTTACTATATGCCATGGATATTTCATGATTATTATATTTCATGTGAATGCTTCTGCCTGGATTTTTAAAATCTTTTTATTTTATTTTTTTAATTTAAATTCAATTAGCCAACATATAGTACATCATTGGTTTTTGATGTAGTGTTCAATGATTCATTAGTTGCATATAACACCCAGTGTTCATCACAACACGTGCCCTCCTTAATGCCCCTCACCCAGTTACCCCATCCCCCCCACCTACCTCCCCTTCTGCAACCCTTAATTTGTCTCCCAGAGTCAAGAGTCTCTCATGGTTTGTCTCCTTCTCTGATTTCTTCCCATTCAGTTTTCCTTCCCCTCCCCTATGATCCTCTGCATTATTTCTTATATTCCACATATGAGTGAAAACCATATGATAATTGTCTTTCTCTGATTGACTTATTTCACTTAGCATGATACCCTCCAGTTCTATCCATGTCGATGTGAATGGTGGGTATTCATCCTTTCTGATGGCTGAGTAATATTCCATTGTATATATGAACCACATCTTCTCTATCCTTTCATCTGTTGAAGGGCATCTCAGCTCCTTCCACAGTTTGGCTCTTGTGGCCATTGCTGCTATGAACATTGGGGTACAGGTGCCCCTTCTTTTCACTACAACTTATCTTTGGGGTAAATACCCAGTAGTGTAATTGCTGGGTCATAGGGTAGCTCTATTTTTAACTTCTTGAGGAACCTCCAAACTGTTTTCCAGAGTGGTTGTACCAGCTTTTTAAATCAGTTCTGCCTATTTATCCAGCTTCGCCTGCCATGGCTCCACCCCAGGGCAGATCTCTACTCCAGCCACATTACTTGCCTGACTATCCTTGGACACACCATATTCTTCCTTGTTCCTTCTGCAGAGGCTGTTTCCTGTGCTTGGAATGGTTTTCCCTGTCTGCATCTTGTCAGCCTGGAGAACTACTACTCTTCTTTGGGGACCCCATGAAGTCTCTTGCTCCATTGGCCAGACCCTCACCCGGGTCCTCGCTGGTCTTCCTCCATCCTCTGTGCTCCCATCATATTCTGCATATGCCTCTGAGAGCACTTTCCATTCTGTGGTGATTACCTGATCAGTAGACCTTCTCACTCCCTCTAGACCGCAGATTCCATGAGAACAGGAACTACATCTGATTTATCTTTGTGTTTCAACCTTTAGGCAAACTCCCTGCCACATTGTAAGGGCTTGATCCATCTTTGTTAAATGAGAAATTCCACCTTTACCTTTTCTCTTGCTGGTTCTCTCCCCTGAAATGTTTCCTTGACCTTCTTTCTGCCAACTCAGATCTCACCTGTCTTTTCAGGTCTAGTGAGGAGTTAGTCTCTTTCAGAAAGTCTTCCCTGCCCACTCCAGATTCCACTTAATTCTCTTAGCTCTTACGAAGCTGTCAGTGTGTGTGTCTCTTTCTCTGTCTCTCAGTCACTACACTGCCTCCTACTATTGCTCCTCTTTCATCTGTAGTTGTTCTGATTCCATAGCCTGCTTATGGGGTAATGGAGGGCAGAGGCTTTGCCGTAAGCTTCTTTGTGTCCTAAAAATATCTGGTATAATGTCACCTTTCCCCACCCCTGGCTGAGACCTTCTCAGACCTTCAGAATCGACCATGACCTCGTCTGTGCCACCTTGTGTACAATGTAGACTTCTGTTATGGGCTTCTGATGGCTCCATTGAACCTAATGATGTACCCACCCATCTTCCCAAGACATTCTGTGAACTCCTCCAAGACAGAGACCAAAGCACAGTTTTAAGAGTCAAACAATCCCAGAGATCAAATTCCAGCTCTTCAACTTACTAGTCGAATGACTTTTAATTAGTAAGGATCATCAACACCAGCCGCAGTAACAACCCCACAGTCTCAGTGCCTTAACACGCTAAGGCTTATTTCTTTGTTAAGGTCAGTCCGTGTGTCTGTTATGTCAGTCCATGTGTACATGGCAGGAGTTTCTGCTGCCCGCAGTCATCCAAGAGCTCAGGGTCCTTCTATCCTGTGATATCTGCCCCCTGCAGCATGGATGATCACTACCAAATAGAAGAGCAAGCATGGAGGATAATGAGGGAGTTTATTGCCTGGACTAGAAGTGATATATATTACTTCTCTTCATATTCCTGTGGACAGAATTCAGCCACGTGGCCCCGGTCTAACAGCAGGGGAACTAAGAAATGTATTCTTCCTACATTTCCAGGAGAAAAATGAGGTAGGTTTATGTTACGTATATACCTTCCTATCTGTCACGGAAGTAGAAGGAGTTTGTTGGCCTCTCTGATTCCTTTCCCTCATTGGCAATGTGGAATTATATCTGTTAGGACTAGGTTTGGTCGTATATAATAAAAGGCCCAAAGTTATACTGCTTAGCCAGTTTTTTTTTTCCTTGTGTATAAAAGGATGTTCAGAGTAGATGGCCCAGGAATGGTACAGTAATGCCACAAAATGGTGGGGGACTTTGAATCCACATAGCTCTGTGCTTAACTGTGCCTAGGATGTAGCCATTATCCTCATGGTTCAAAATGGAAGCTAGAGCTCCAGCTATCCCATGCATGTTCTAAGAAGCAGGATAGATGAAGGAGGCAGAAAAGGGACATGTCCTCTCTCTAAGGAAGCTTCTTAGAAGACTCGTGACTATTCGGCTTATATTTCACTGGCCAAGCTTAGTTATAGAGCCATACTGACATGTAAGAGTGTCTAGGAAATACATTTAACTTACTGAGCAAAAATATATCCAGTTGGAAATCAAGTTTCTATTTCTAAAAGGAAGGGCGGAATGGATATGGAGGTAGGCAGCTAGCATTCTTTGCCTCAAAGATATTTTCTTACTGGATTGTTTTAAGGGTCAAATGAGATAGAGTATGAAAATGGTGGCCAACAAATGGTAGTTATTATAAGCACAGTTACTGTTATTTGCATGCCCAGCATGCAATCAATGCGTATTTGAAATAAATGTCAATAAGCAAATAAGCATTGTCCTGAATTTAATTACTTCATTATTTCATTATTTATTTCTAATCATTAAGTATTCATTCTTTTATTTTTTTTATTTTTTTAAAGATTTTATTTATTTATTTGAGAGAGAGAGAGAATGAGAGACAGATAGCAAGAGAGGGAAGAGGGTCAGAGGGAGAAGCAGACCCCCGCTGAGCAGGGAGCCCGATGTGGGACTCGATCCCGGGACTCCAGGATCATGACCTGAGCTGAAGGCAGTCGCTTAACCAACTGAGCCACCCAGGCACCCAAGTATTCATTCTTTTAGATATTGAAGACTCCTGTTCTTCTAAAGAGGTGCTTATTAGTTGAAATTTGGTAAGGATTATTTTTTCATAATATCTTGTTGAGCTCAGGGCCACCTGTACTTAGGGCAGTAGGCAAGAGGCTTTAGGATGAAGCATGAGAGAGGGGAAGCAGTATGGGGCTAAGATTTGGGAAACCTGACTCTTAGACCTACCTCTGTTACTAACCAACAGTATGGCCTAGGGAGATGCCCTTATCATCTCTGGAATTCTGTCCCCATCAGCTTTAAAGTAGGCTCCCTTCCATGGCCCACATGGAATTATGTATTTTGTCTCCATGTTAGGGATAATCTCTTATAAAAAATAGGGGCTATGTTTCATTTACTTCATAAGTGCCTAACAGTATAACACACGTGGGAGCTGGACACCAGCCTAGGACGTAGGACACCTGGTTTCCAGTCCTGACTCCACCTCCAATAAACTGTACGAACTTGGGTAGGTCACCCGCCTGCCCTTCCTGGTCTTCCTCGGTCTTCCACTTTCTCAGCTCTAAAATGAGGGATTGGCTAAGATGATCTCTCCGAGCACTTGCAGCTCTAACTATCTGATCTTGCAATATAACACCCCATTGCCTTCACCACACATCTGCCCTGTCCCACTGATGCTGGTGGTTTTCTATTGGCTGAAATACTTTTTGCTGGTTCTATGTGCCTCTTAAAAGACAGTAAACTGGCCCTTGGTCCTGATACACTTGGCCAGTGTCTGGTCTCTAGTTCCTTTCATCAACAACCACCTGAGTCTTAAAACACTTGCCCTGGCCTGTTTCACACAGTACGTCTTCCCAAATGTCAAATCTTCCATGGCTTGATTGGGTCCACTCTGCAGGCCTGAGCAGGTTAAAAAACCTTCTTGAACCTTAGTTTTGCAATTATAAAAGGGGTGTTATGATTTATACCATAGAGGACTTGTGGTGATTACTAAAAATGAGTACAAACTCCTGGTACCTACAAGCCCTTCAGAAAAGTAACTATTATTTCTATCCTCACTGTTCAGGGCCTCCCTTTACCCTCCAAAGCCATGAAAAGGAATCGAGGATGGTTGGACATTTGATCCCAAGATGAATGTGAGCAAGTCTCCAAATTCCAGTTCTTAAAGCAAAACTGAAGCAAAGGGTGAGGGTGAGCAGAATCCTATGGTAGAAGAACAGGTGGGTCTCAGATCCTCCGAGTCCCAGGTTGTATATGGTTGTGAAACTAGAAGTGTAACACCTCTGGAATGCCCCTCACTGTGCTCATAGCTATGCTCCCGGAGTGACACATGCTCACAGGTGTGCCCCAAGAGTATTCACTGTCATCTCTCTCCTTAGGGAAAACTTACCACAAGCCGAATAAAACAAACTTGTGACATTTTACTAGTATAAACTTTTCAGAGAGGTATATTTCAAATCAGCTTTATTTCACTATAAATTGGCCCCGTTAATGCCCATCTCTAGGGGCTGATAAGAAGTTTAAGCAACATCAACAACATCATCAATAATGAAATTAACAATGGCATTAGGTACCTCTTAAAACATCCCTTCAAAAAGAAGGTAGAATGCTGAAGGTCCCTACCAGCTTAATTGTTTGCTGTTGCGATTAATTGGGTAATTTATAAAATTTATTATTCCCTTCTGGCCAGCAGAGCCTTTCTATAGAGGAATGTAATAGATGTAATTTGGGTTTTAAAACCAGAAAGGGGATCGCTTCTCGGCCTTTTGGCTAAGATCAAGTGTAAAACCAAAAAGGGAGATCAGGCCAAAATCTCATAAAAGCCTCTCTAAATCTTAGAAGGATCCCCGCTCAGCCCTGAGCTTGGTTAGGTCATCCTGGGGATATGTATCCCTGTATTAGCAGGAGATCAGGGAGAGAGAATAGCCGTGGAAGCCAAGGCTGACCTTCCTAAAGGCCACCCTGCGTAAGAAGCATGAATATTGCTTTTCAGACTCATAGAGAATGCTATGCTAGAAGCATATCTCTCTTCCAATTGACAGCCGAGAGGGTAGCAGGCTGGAGAGGCAGTCCATCTGTCCCCTGTGTTCTGCACACTTGGAGGCATTTTTTCCCAAAGTAGAAAAATCTTAAGCCCATAAACAATCGGGACATCTGCCAGTGTTCTGGGGCAATGGGACAAGCCATCCAGGAAATCCATGTGATCTTTTTTAAGGAGTATTTCAGATATTTCTGATGATACAGGGTGAGAGGCTCTGAATTTGGCACCCTTTTATGGTGCTCTACAGCTCATGAATGTGTCCTAGGCTACCTGGTCCATGAGCTTCGGGAATTCCCCCACAGTAGGGACCTCCTGTCATGTCTCCCTGTCAGTAGGTCAGGTGCTCCCAGTTACTGTGCCTTCTGCTGCTGCTACCACTGGACATTATGCCTGTGAAGGGCACAAGGAAGGCCCCTCATCTCCTGGAGAGCGGCTTGAATTACCCTCCAAGGAGA
>NC_138377.1:90418604-90429119 GCF_054177405.1 Leptonychotes weddellii | reverse complement strand
GAGCAGGGAGCCCGATGCAGGGCTCGATCCCAGGACCCTGGGATCATGACCTGAGCCAAAGGCAGATGCTTAATGACTGAGCCACCCAGGCGCCCCAACAATGATCAGGTTTTAAGTTAAACTAGGCAAAGGAACAAGAAACACTATCTTCTCTTTGCCCTACTAGTCCTCGAACCCCTACAGGTCATGGCCACATCTTATGTGACTTTGGGAGGTTCTGGTGCCTAGCGGAGTGTCCTGGTACTTAGTAGGCACTCAGTAATATTTGCTGACAGAAGGTCATGTTTAGCAGAAGGATAAAGTGGAAGACCATCTTCTTGTTTGAAACCCACCTGACTTTATTGCCAAAAATAGACTTATCTTTCTGCTTTCTGTTGCCACAGTTGAAAGTCCATAAATAAACGGAGTGCCTGGGCATGCTCTCCTGGGGATGGTTAGTGGTCCAGGAGCTCCTGCACGCACTTCAGTTCTTACAGTTATGAGTCTATGCAACTTAAACTGGGACCGACATTCATGTGTGACAGCTTCTGGAGTTGCAGGTATAATTCAGAGATTCATTAACTTGGACTGGATACTGCACCAGGTGCTATTGGACAACGAAGATGAACAAAGAGAATCTTTGTTCCTGAGTTGCTCACAGTCCAGAGTGAGAGGCAGTCACTTAAACAAATGAGTATAATAAAATGCAATAAAAGACCCAGCAGAGGGATTTCAGAGTGCCACGGGAGTGCAGAAAAGAGATTGGCAGAGGGCAGAGAGAGCTTTTAAAAGGAGTGAAATGTGAGCTGGCTCCTCAAAGATGACTAGGAGTTGGCTAGAGAAGAGGGAGTGTCATTGCAGGCCCTGGGGCCAACATGTCCCAGTTCAGTTCCCAGGAACACTCAAGGCCATCGTGGTTTGGAAAGCAGTAAAACGTGCTTACTGTAGGACACAGATAGGGCAGGGAGGTGGGCTCAGGTATCTGGTCTGCAGGGTGACAACATTTGGGTTTTTACCTCATTCATTCATTCATTCATTCACCCAACAAATATTTGTTGAGGGCATATCGTGTGCCAGGCCCTATGCTAAATGTTGAGGCTGCACACAAGCAAAACACGCTAAGACTTTATCCTCATGGCACCAGTATGCTAGTGGAGGGACAGCCAGCCAGGAAGCGAACACACAAGTGAAGAAGGTAATAGCAGACTCAGAGAAGTGCTGTGCAGGAATGAAAGAGGGTTATGGAAAAGAAATAATTGGTGATTTCTTTAGAAATGAGCTTTTTAGGGGGCAGGGTGACATTTAAACTGTCTCCTAAATCAGTCAGTCAGCCAGGATAGATGGAGGGGTGGTAATTAGCAAGAGGAGCATTTAGGAGGCTGGGGTAGTCAACTGGGAAAGGCTCAGAGATGGAGGAAGAATAAGTGAGATATTTAGCGTGAGATTCTACAAGCCTCAATGCACAGGGTAAAGGAGAAGGAGACATTTTGGCTGACCCTCAGATACAAGGTGGGACCACACCTTGTATCCCCACTGATACGGTATCTTCCTCTTGTCTCCTCCTTGCTGATGGCAACTCTGTGTTACCAACAGCAGTAGCAATGCTTTTGCTTCCATGAAATCCTAACTCGCAGCCCGTCAGACGCTGGTGAGCAGATCAAAATGGATTCGATAGCCCCAGTTGCTCCCAGTTTGCTTCAGAGTTGCCAGGCAGGTGTGGCTACTGGAATGACCTAGCACAGGTCAGCACAGCACAATGTAGGTAGTGAGTCTACTAGGAGGGGGTCACAGAGCTTCAGAGCCCAAGGAAGATTCATCCCAGGGAACAGTGGTTCACATGCTTGTATTTGCATGTCTTTAAATGTGATTCACTCGTTGAGACTGGGACTCTCACAGTTTATCTGGGCTAGAAGGGCCTGGAGGGATCATCTGGTCCAGCTTCCTGAGTTTGGGACTGAGAAGGGTCATCATCAACACCATCTAACAGATGTGGCAAACTGAGGTCTAAAGCATTCCAGTGATGTTTTCTGCATTGATCAGCTAATACCTTGTGTGTGTATATACTAGAAAACTGGTCTCCTGACTCCTAGTCCAGTGCTCTTTCCACGATGCCATGCCTGAAGTTGGCGGAGGCTCTTGGTGGAGGGATAGAACCCAGGCAGGGATGAGACTCCCTGTAGATGTAGCCATGCTTCCTGAAGTAGGCTTAGAGTCCTAGACTGCCACAGCTGGCAGAGGTCCTTGAAATCGTCTAGAACAGCTCCTCCACAGTGCGGGTGGGAACACTGAGGTCTAGAGACAGGGATGACTTTCCCAAGTTACATAACCAACAACTAAGGACTTGGACACAGGTATGCTTTCTCTGTGCTCGTGGTTCCGCACCTGGGCTGCACAGCAGAATAACCTGGGAGCAGTGAGAAAGCCCTCGTGCTTGGTCCTCACTCCAGAGGTTCCATTATGGTCGGTCTGGGGTGGAACCTAGTCATGGTTTGTCTTTTGTAAAACTGTCACCAGCTGATTGCAATGTGTAACCGGGGTTGAGAACCATGGTCTATTCCAGTGACTACCTCAAGATGTACAGCCCACTCTCACTGAGAAAATATTGACAGAAATTGCAGTAGTCTTGAATTTGTGGAGGGTACCCCATATGTCAAGGTGCTTCCTACAATGGCAGACGCACTTCGTTTACTGTCTGGTTTCTGGGGGCTGGGACAATTTCCAAAGACCATTATCAAAAATAGTAAATGCAGGCATCTGTGGGTTAGGAGAAAGAACTGAGGAGAGATGTGGCTACACTGTGAATTTTTTTTTTTTTAAAGATTTTATTTATTTGACAGAGAGAGAGATAGCAAGAAGAGGAACACAAACAGGGGGAGTAGGAGAGGGAGAAGCAGGCTTCCCGCTGAGCAAGGAGCCTGATGTGGGTCTCGATCCCAGGACCCTGGGATCATGACCTGAGCCGAAGGCAGACACTTAACAACTGAGGCACCCAGGCACCCCACCATGAATTTCTTATTAAAGAAAAGCCACCAAGTCCTCATCTTCCCCTAACCATCATCTAGTCTCATTTGCTCTACTTTCGAAATAAGGCTTGTGAACCCCATCTTTCCTTCTCTTCACCCTCCACCCTCCCTTGTAGAGCTTTTAGTAGATATAAACAGGACAGTGACTCCATCAGGCTTTTTGAATTTTATTCAGAAAGCACAGATGACTTAACCTGTGTCTGCCAATCCTAGTCCCCTCTCCTCCACCTGCTTACAAGGCAGCATATTCTTCAGTGAACCGTGTCAGCTCAGGGCTCTGAGTGGAACCCCTGGCAAATGTTAGTTGTCACCTCTCTTTTGTCCTGTAGAGCCTACCCCACCTCAACCCACCTCTCAAGGGTCTCCTTGCAGTCACTTCATGCTAAGCCAGTGTGACTTTAGGATCTTACTGTTCTCTAATAGCATGATCCTTTCTCCCTCTGCCACAGGGTCTTTGCACATACCGTCCCCTCAGCCCGAAAAGCACTTAGCACAGACCTCATTTATCATTTATTTGTGTGATTATTTGTTTGATGTCTATCTCTCCCCATTAAGTGGCAGGATTTCTCAGGACAGGTAATACAGCTGTTTTTGTCTATCAGTGTATTGCTAACATATAATACAGTGCCTGGCACACAGTAGATGGTTAATATTTTCTGAAGAGATGACCGAATAAGTGGATGAAGGAGTCACAACTTGTTTGGGGGATTTAATGGAATAGTATATGAAAGCATCTTATAAACTATAAAATTGTTGTTGTGGTGGGGCTCCTCTGTGAAGATGCCTATTCCTTGTTGAGAAGACACTCTAGAGAAATACTGGCTAGGACCAAGCGCTAGATGTGTTAGGGAAAAAAGATTCCGATCACCAGAAGTTTGTCTCTTCTGTCTGGGCCTGTTCCATCTTTGCTTATGTCCACATAGACTTACTTAAAGGGAAGAATTCAACACCAGACAGGGATGATTGCCGTCCTCTTCCGCTGTGGGATCTTTTCACTCGGGTTTGTTGAGATGGCTTCGGGAGGGAATTTAAACTTTCTGAGTGCCATCAAGGATCAGGAGTTCTTTATATTGCCATTTCGTTCATCTTTACAGTGGTTCTGAAGAGCAGACATTAGCCAACCTTATCGAAAATGAAGAGAGATGAAGCAATTTGCTCAAGGTCTCATAGTTAATCAGTGGGTGATGTGGAATGCAAACCAGGGTATGTCTGTTTCCAGGGTCCTTGATCTCTCCGCTGCCTGTGCTGACTCTCCAATAAAACCCAAGTGGCCAGTGCACCAGCAGACCTTGGTAAAGGAAAGCCAAATCTTGGGCTATTCAGATAGGAAATCTGAAGTATGGAGAAGTTCAAGTGATTTCCTCCCAAAGTAATAGCAAACGATTATGGCACATTTGGGGTCTTGAACCCAGAACTTAACTCTCCCAGCCTAATGATATTTAAATTATGCTTGTCTGACATAAAAATATATTGTAACTTGCTAAAAAATGTACTGCCTGCTGGTAAGCGCTGTCAGTTGCTTCCATTTTAGTCTTTTTCCTCATCTTGTTCTACTTCATGTTACTCTAAAAGATACTGCAGAGTCCCATTAAGCATTTTTTGACATCTGTTACTTTAAAAATCTTCTTTTATTGTTTTATTAACTATTTTTATTGAAAAAGTAATACATTGTGGAAAAATCCGAATGATAACAGTAGGGTGTATGGAAAGTGAAAGTCTCTCTCTTCATTGTTGATCCCCTCCCACTATTACTACTTTCTTGGGCATCCTTATGGAAATATTCTACATAGATGCAAATTATACATATATATAAATATTATGTATATAAATAAATGTGTGTATATATATATAAGAGAGAGAGACTGAGAGAGACAGAGATGGACACGCACATGCACACAGTTATGAGTACCTCTTCTAATGGCCAAAAATAATTCTATGTTTTGTAGAAGTGATAATGTGTATCATCAAACATTTCTCTCTAATACTACCCAAATTCTTATTTCAAACTCTTAATTGCTTTCTATTTATTTATATCATTGGGATTCATTATTGGAGGTACAAGGAACTTGGCAGCACCAAGGCATTTGGCAAGAAACCCTTGCTTTTATTATAGTAGTAATTAAAACCCTGTTCCAAAATGAAATGAATCTGGTGGTTCAAATGAGTAGATATTTATTAGGCTAATAGAAGTGCCTCGATGTGGCACAAGCAGCATGGAAAGCTGGGAATCAGGAACCTGGCCGTCCCACCAGCAGTGTGGTCCTTAAGAAGTCACTTCGTCTCTTGGAGGTTCAGTTTCACTACCAGTAATACAGAAAGTTGGGCTAGATAGTTTGGTAGGTCCCTTCCTGCTCTGCTGCTTGATGGCTCTGTAAATTCTGGTAAACAAAATACCCCAGGCTAGAAATAGAGAACCCGGGATTTGCCACATCATGGTCATTAATTCTGTGAATTAAATAGTTCTAGTTCTTGAGGTACATAGTAGGATTATACTTCCTCTTCCGTTGATGTCAATCACAGCCGTGTGACTTGCTGGTGGTCCATGAAATGTCAGTAGACATGACCTGCTTCACTCCCAGGCCTAAGCTTTAAGAGCCAGTGCATGACTCTCTGTTCTGTTTTTCTGTCTCACTATTCATGGACTTGGGGAGATGGAGCCCCCCTCAGTCTGGTACCCTAGGGGAGGACAATGTAGAGCAGAGCACAAGGTGAACCACAGTGGGCCTATGGTGTAAGCAAGCAATAAACCTTGATTGTGTTAAACCAACGACACTTGGGGCTGTTTGTTATTGATACTTCCGCCAGCTGATACCATGTGAATGCTGGATGTGTTTCGGAGAAGTCAGAAACTTCAGAACAATGACAGAAACCTCCCAGTATGCATATAGCTCATTTAGTTCATATGAAGGACTTTGCAGTGATCTTTCTGGCCATTTTGAATGCCTGGTAGAATCAGTAGTTGTCGTTCTCCCCCTCTCTCACCTTTCTTCTTTTTTTATTCATCTCTGTTCCCTTTTAATCTGTTTCCTCAACTTTTGACCCGTTTCCCTATTTTATATTCCATCTTCTGAGAGCTTGCTCTCTCCTCTCCCATTCCCTCCTGTGCCTCTCCGTTCCCTACAAAGTCTTTTCTTGACACTTATCCCCTGACAATTGCTTCCCTGGGTCTGCCTTTCAGCTTCATAAAGCCCCATGTGGTCCCCACCTCCAGTTTTTTTCATGCATCTTCCTTCTTTCTTTTGGATCCTATCGAATCTGTTTTGTCTGAATTCTCTGATCAAATGGACAAACACCTTGTCAAATACCTTTTGGGACATCCTCATCCTCCATCTGCCCCTGGGATGACAGATGACACCTTCTTTCTTCTTTGGTGCCTCACTTTGAGTGACTCTTTTGTTGGGGCTCTTCCAAATTATGGACGTTCACTTTCATTTCAATTCAACTAACATTTCCTGAATCTCTACTATGAATGAGTCACTGTGGTGTCAGTGAGAAACCTAAAGGCTGTCTGACGCTCAGGGATGGGGCTGAGGAATAAGACACCACATGAGTGCTAGAAATATTTCTGGAAAAGGAAAAGTGAGACCCGTGAGAGTTGTACCAGTATACATCCAGTGCCATTTTGTCTTTACCTGTCAATTAGCAGGTGTCAGGTCAAAGGACACTCAGAGCTAAGCAAGCACACACCAGAGTCAGAGTGGTGGTCAGGAGCCATGCACAGAAACTTAGAGAAGCAGATGAAGTACCAGGAAATGGGATCTTGAAGAGGTGCTGAGGGGATTGTGTGGCCAAAGTCTGATGGTCAGAGTTCTACTAACACGGAGATCCCATTAAAGAGCCAGGGAGTTCTTCAAGGTCCTGCCTTGAAGCTGCCACCTGACAATTGATATTTCCAAGCCAATAGGAGAGGCAATCATACAAGCAACTCATCCTAATTCAAAGTGGATTGAGATCCCTAGGAACAATCTGTCATGACAGTAGGGCGAGGAAAGCTTTCCTTCTGACTGGGGCAGCCACAGGGTACTCAAGTAAAGAAGGCCTCAAGAGGAGATCTGAACTGGCCTCATCCACAAAACAAGGGCAGTAATCTCTAGCATGCTAGTTATGGTGAGGAGTTACAGAGAGAGGCTACACGAGGTGGAGGGTCAAATATATGGAACCTGATGTGTGTTTATAGAATTTCATCAGCTGCAGAAGGAGGGATCAGAAGGGAGAGGCAAAGAATGGCTTCCATAGTCTCTCTCATTGAAGCCTGAACCCTGCTTTCTTTTTCCTTTGAGATTAAATTTGTCCCAGATGGATCTTAAGTATGACTCTTTTGAAGCAGACTGTAATTCTAAAATGAAGGGGGTTGTTTTGCAAAGTGGCTAAGAGTGTATGTTGTGGAGTTAGATAACCTGGGTTCAGTCTTGGCTTACTATTTGCGAACTAGGTGAACCCAGGCAAAGCTATCTTATCCATCTATTCCTCCAGGTTTTTTCATCTGTAAAATGCAAATGATTATAGTGTTACAGTGAAGATTGAATGAGACGATGCTTAGTATAGGTCTGGCATATGGGAAGTGTTCAATAAATTATTTCTTACTATCACTAAATGTATTGGTGATCTGTGTTCAGTTGAGAGGATAGAAACCACTCTAGATATTTCACACAGAAAAAGACTTAACACAAAGAAGTAGGCTTTCAAAAGCTTTGGAAGGACTGGCTGCATAAATTAAAGCAAAGGGCAGCCACTAGTTTTCAGCTTTGCCACCAGAGCTGTGATTCTGAGAATTGGGAAGCTACTGACACCTCCCAGGGGTCAAGAAACTGCAGAAAATCACCATGGGCAATGGTCACAGCTGGCCCTGCAACCCCTGACAGGAGAACATGGAAGCCACTGATAACATGGAGCCAAAGCCATATGTTCACTAGCACTGCCAGAGGAAAAATGACTTCTACGTCTCTTCCAACACTCATTTAAGTGCATCTCACAGGCAGAACCTAAACCATTGCAGGAACCTTACTGGCACAGGAGCCTAGGAAATGCAGCTCCCAGCCATCATTCCCTGAGACACTGGGAGAGCCCCGAAGGGGTGGGGAGTGAGGCAGGTGCCAACAAATAATGCCCAGCACACAGAGGATGTGCCTGCATCTGGAATTCTAGCAATGGGCTGGAAGGCTCCATTCTGTTTCCTTTCCACGCTCCATAGTTGACACCCCCAGGTAAATTGTGGCTGTCTTCCTTTGAGTCTCTGAGTCTGAGCCTCCCATCAATCGGTGTCCTGACCTGGCTGCTCTTGGGTCTCTTGCTGAACTCAGGGAATGTCCCATGTCACACTCATTGCCCCTGCCTGCCACAGCCAGGTCAGTGTCTTCTTTGTGATCATGCCAAATGCATTCACAGTGTTTTGGATCCAACTACACAAACTTTGGACTGGAAGGGAGACAGTTTTAGCTCTCAGAATGCTTCAGCAACATATGATTCTCCTCCGCAAAGTGCCTCCCATATGTCCCAGCAGAGTTTTCACACTTTCTTTCCTTTGAAGCAGTTTTAAGTTGACCGAGAGTTAGGGGCATGGCCTTCCTGCTTCAGATGGGCCACGCATTGGCCATGGGACCCGGGACAAGTTGCTTCACCTTTCTGGGCCTTGGTTGTCCCATGCACAAAAGAGGGGTGTTAAGTTAAATGGTCTTTGGGCTCTCTTCCAGGCATGATATGTTATGATTAGAGGCTACGGAGTGCAGTGGTTGGAGCACAGACCAGCACACAGACGGTGCTGTGGAAGCCTTGGATATTATAATTATTGTCCCTGTGTCCCTGCTTGGTCTGCTCCTACCCTACACATCCAACACCCATTCTCCAACCTTGGTAAGGACTCTTGGGTCAGAGACTATGAGAGGAACACCTCACCTTGTGCCCACCTTGTCAGCATGGACACAGCTCACACGCTGCTCATAGGCACATGCAACTCTGCTGAGCTGGGGCACCGATCAAGGGCTGGACAAATCCATGTTAGGACAGAGACATGTCATGGCTCATTTTCGCCTTTGAGGCCATTTTTGTTTGGAAGACGCTTGTTGTCTAAAGGCAGCTAAATTTAGCTATATTTTGTCAGCTAGAATGTACACTCCTGAAGAGAAGCCTAGCAAATCTCAGCCATGTCACACTTTATTAGTCATGCAAGCACTTAAAAGCATGCTTAGAAGAACCCGCTTCCAAGGATTGGTGGTAACAGCGCTGAGAAATGCTGTGCTGACTCTTTTAGGATTTACCTCAAGAAGCAGGATGGAGGGGAAAGCATGAAATCCCCTAAACAATGAGTGATTTTTTTTTCCTTTCTTGCAAGATTGACAAATGCGATATTGAAACGAAGAGAAAATGTGCAAAGTGGGATAGATAGTGTTCATGTGGCCTTTTTCTTAGACACACCATCCAAATTCCCCCTCCCACCTCAGTTTGAATTTAGAAATACAGTTTAGTTGCTGGCATTTGGTTAACTATTTAAGGTACAGACGGGGAGAGAAGGTAACCTTTGTTGAGTACCTACAGTGGGGTAGGTGATTTATGCTCATCATTTCCTCTGGTTCTAAAAACCATGCAATAAGGTAAGTGGTGTGACCCTCATTTTACAAAAGAAAACCCAAAACTCAGAGAGGTGAATACCAACGGTAGGGTTATAAATTCAGTTTGCTTACCTCCTAAGACTGTTCTTTCTACAACTTGGGTCAAGGTTAAGAACATTGAGGGATTCAGCTGAACAATGATTTTGAGATTTTTAACACCCCTGTCTTTATATTGGCTTCCTATTTCACTGGGCAGAGTTCTTTGTCAGTGCTGTGTGATTTCACTCTGCAAGGCTCAAGGGTCAGGATAGATGTTGGAGCAAAAGCTGCAGATCTCCAGCTACCATGGGGTTAGGCCCAGGTTGCTTTGGCAATTGCTAAACAAAATCTCCTGTCTGCAAAAAAGAGACATGTGTCTGCTCTTCCACAGGGCCCACAAAATGAAAAGGCAAATCCCTCTGCTATCAAGGGGAAAAGGAACTTTCCCCAGCTTTTGTTCATCTGTGATTCTATGGCAGGTTGACAATTTAAACTCTCTCCTAACAAACCCTTCCTGTAAAATTTCCGGAGTTTCTAAATAAAGATAAATGCTTAATTCAATATGACAAGATGCCTCCAAGCATCCTGCAAAGACTAATCGTTTTGGTGTCCCGACCCCACCACATTTCCTCTCTCCTGGGAATTAAAGGCCCAATAAAAACACCAGTCTGGATTGTCTGAGATCTTTTCTCTCATCTAGAAGACCATAATGGGATTCGTGACCCTTTGCAAACTGGCTCTCTGAATGTTAGTGATGGAAGGGGCCTCAGAGATGAGAAATTAAAGTCGATAGATGTGAAGTGATCTGTGCAAGATTTACCTGCTAGTTAGTGACAGAACCTGGGGTAAACCTGGGTCTTCTGACTTGAAGATCCATAGGTAGCAGCACAGTAGTGTTGGAGAAAGAAGGCTGTACTCTTTTTTTTTTT
>NC_138377.1:90392941-90418104 GCF_054177405.1 Leptonychotes weddellii | reverse complement strand
GACTTCTAAAAGTTCCAATTTTGTGCTCCGCGGCTCTATCACTTGCCAGAAGCGGCCGAGGGAGGCCCCCTCCCCCGCCGTCTATCCTCCCGAATATCGCCTCGGATTCACTTCTCCTCATGTCCTACCTTCCAGAAAGTGGTCGCTTTTCTGTTCAGAAAGTTGCTGTTATTCTTTTATTTGATCTCCTGTTGAGTTTGTAGGTGTTCAGAATGGTTTGATCCCTATCCAGCTGAATAGGAATGAGGTCTGCCTTCAGGAACAAGCCATTAGCAAATTATGTTTCTGTTTGCAATTCTAGTCACAAAGTTACTTGTTCAGTGTATAAGTAGTGCTTTTTTGGCTTGATCAAAAGTCTTTGCATATGAATTACATTCCAAGCCTGGCTCTCTTTAAGTTTTTGTAAATTGTTTAAAAACATTTGGTGAATCAAACATAGTTTCGATTAAGGATGAACTCTCTTTCTCCAAGAAGAAACTTTTAGGGGAAAAAACCCAATGAATTAGTTCAGAAAATAAAAGTAAGCCAAAATGATCTTAACAGAGGTGCAGACTGTTTCTCAGCAGTCAGGTCTCAGGTTGTGAAATGGTTAAAACAAAAAGCATTTTGGGGTTTCATTGGAAAAACGGTCCCTGGGATTAAATTCTCCTTTGACTTGACTTCAAACAAAACAGAGCAACAGGATGGGGTTCTTCGTGCTCTCGGTATGTATGTGATCACTTCCTTGTTATGAATTGCTTTTAAATTATTCCCTTTGCTCCTGTTTACCTCATTATTCTTTGAGCATAAATCTTACCTTCAAATAATTTATGCATAAAGGAATCTGATAGAGGAACAGAACAGGCTCACCAAGTGTCTCCTGCTCATTACAAGTGAATAAATAAATAGGAATACCAAACAATCATTCTCATCAAAAGAATGTGGTAAGGTTTTTTTTCCTAGATGTCTCCAATAATTACTGAGGGATTAGGGGAATCTATCGGCTGTGAAACTTAGCAGAGGCATATGAAATCAGCAAAGTCAAATATCTATGATTCAGCCTTGGTGGCATTATTTTCTACCATAATAAGCCTCTTCATGATGAATCAGATATTTTATGCTATTGGGAGCCCAATTCTCTGTGGATATAGTGTGGGATTAGGGGTACGGTGTGTTTTACTGGGGGAACGGGTGGTTGTAGTGAAGCACTTTTTTTTTATGATACGATTCAGGGAATTGATATAATCTCTTGCCTCCGATTATCTGCTAATGCATACTCACCCCGAGTTAATGATGAACAGAGAAGTAAACCTTGTTGGCCCACATGGGTGTTGTGTATACATTTTGTTCCCATTAGTATAGCACACAACCAAGTATTCTCACCTCTTCCTTTTTCGCTCTCATCTTTCTCTTCTATCAAATCTAAGAGTCAAGTGCCCAGTCTAGCGTCACACTTTCTTACCACACATAAATTGTTCACTTAAGGTCTCTTAGATTGGGAAATGTACCCTCTGGACTCTTCTTTGGCATCCGGGCGCTCATACTAATAGTGAGTTTATGGAAGGCAGGGGATGCTGAATTTCATTCTAGCCTAAAAAGAAATGAACCCCATCTAAAGTTTAACCCCCGTGTGGTAGATGCCATGCCCTTCTGCCCAGATTTCCCTGGGCAGAATAAAGGACTTCTCCCTCCAAGTGCCCGGAGTGCTCACAGAAGGCAGCCCTCAGCTGTCAGCCCTTTTTGGGCATTGCCTTTTTTGATGAAAACTGCTTCACCAAAGGTCTCACCTCTCTGCGTGGCAGCCCACATTCAATTCAATGACTGACATAAGGGTATATCAATGACTGACGTAAGGGTATAAAGGCCCAGCCCCTGCCCCAACTCAGGACAACTTTAGAGGACCTCAACTCCCTGTTGGGGTCCCCTGGAGCTTGCAGTCAGACTTCATCACAGCTCCCATCTCCCTCTGCCCAGTCTGGATTTCTTCCACTCCCTTCCACAGGTGCTTTTCCCAGGAGCTTTCCCTGATAGCCCTGCATGCTAATCTGCATCTCAGAGTCTCTTTCCAGGGGACCCACTCCACTTTGATATGTGGAAATTAGCTGTATCTTATGTTATTTCATTGGTTATACCCCAGCTTGTTCCAAAAAGGATTTAATTCAGGTCAAGAAAAACTCTTGAGTAAGCACAGTTCAGTGGCTACTGGGGCTACTTTGGTGACTGAGCTTTTGGCTGATAATATATATGGTGGGACATCAGAATGATTGAGGGAGGTGAGGAAGGCTTTTACAATAGAGGTTCCCAAGCCCTCTTCCTTAATAGGACTCTCCAGTAGTAAGGCCTGGGGAACTCATCTTTGTTCAAAGACCCCCTGGTATTCTGAAGTGCAGTCTGGTTTCACAGTCATGGCTTTAGGCCATCCTGGCATCCTGACTTACAATAGAGAACTCAAAGTACCAAGCCCCCAAACTGGCTCTTCTGTTGCCCTGACAGAAATGTGACAGTTATTAATAAGTTCATAATGGATCACTTGTGTTTTCCTCTTGGCCCTAGGAGAAATGTATCTCTGGGAAAGTTTCCAGGGTGTTTTAGGTCTGCCCTCTACCAGATATTCAGGTCTAGCCAACAACTGATACATGCTGCAGCCCTAGGAGCCCGAGTGTCCAGTGACTCTGCTGCACTTGCAGGAGAACACAATTGTTCGGCCACTGAGGAGACTGAGGAGCTCAAAGCTGTGGGTCCAGATTTGCCAGCCAATGTGCCCAGGGAGCCAAAGAACACACATAAGCTCTTGGAAACTTTGTGCCACATTGGGAGGCCTTCCCGAACTTCACCAACATGAAGCTATCCCTGGAAGGCCACTGGAGAGAATGCATGGGCACCTTTTTAGGTCTTGAAGGCATACTTCCTCCCCTGTCAAAGGCATGTTTTTTGGTGAGGATCAGTCAAATGCTCATGCTGGTACTCTTTTGGGCAAATCATTGAAGTTTGCAGTTGTCTTGTCAGGGCTCAGCCAGGGCTCTTGCTCCACATGATTGTGCCCCCTACCCTCCAATACCACACCCACTACTGACACCACTTCACCCACCCGCCCTTCTTGACCTGGTGCTCAGTTGCTTAAGCTGTTTATCTTGGAAGCTATTAAATTAATCCTTTCCTAAGAAGACTGTGAAGACCTTTGGAGATAAATTCCCAGTTGTGGGATTTTGGTCATTTTGGTAGGACACGGGGAGATGTTTTTGAGTACAACATGAATTCCGTGTTCACCTTCAAGTCCTACAACAAAAGGGAAAACTGCCTCCTGTGTTTAATTCTGAAGTTGCCCCAAGGAGGGCAGGAGGATGTGCAGGAGGCTGACCTGTGACAGACAAGAGAATTCACTTAACAGGTCGCCAGTACAGGGGTGCAATTAAGCAAGGGCCAAGCTGTGCCATTTTGAAAGCCATCCCTGCATTTACATTGAGGCCATGCCTTTCATGGGTTTCTCTCAACCATGGCCTAGGAGTGACAGGAGTACTAAGGCAAGCATTTCTGGGAGGCAGAACTCCACTGACAGCCAGCTTTGGTGAAGACTCCCCAACAGCCTTGTAGAACCTCCCTTAACCTGCATGGCAGTCTCGGATGCTTCCACCCAATCTCTCTCTCCTTTTCACCGAGTAACCAGACTTTCATGGTAGTCTGACAGCTCTCCCAGATCTCCCACCTTTGCCTCATTTTATCGCACAGGCTCTTTCTGTAATAAATTCCTCGTACATTTAACTCCTTTTTGCTTTCTACTTTTCTACTTTTCTGAAACGCAGATTAGTGAACTAGGCTTCTATTGACTTGACTATTTACTAATTCACTCCTTCCACCACCACCATCCCCAACTCAGAAGAGGTGTAAAAGGCCCTTTCCATTAGGACAAAATGTTGTAGACTCAGGAGACCTCAGATAAAACCTAGGGAAAGAAATCACAACCAAATAATAATAATAATAATAACAACAATAATACCTTTAAAGGTTAAAAAGAACATTTCTATCCTTAATTTAATAAGATAGGAGAAAAGGGAAGTATAACTACTGTTCATTGAGTGCCCACCCCATGCCATGCATTTGCTCCAAATTTGCATAAGAGGAATATGAGTATCAACCCAGGTGAACAGATGAGGACTCCAAGGCATGGAAAGACAATGCAATGAATCCATGATTACACTGTTGGCAGGAGATGAACCAGTATTCAAACACAGCATTGTAGGACCTCAAAATCTCTGCAGTACCAAACAAGTGCTCCCTTATTTTGAGTAAATAAGGATTTCTACTCCAGTCTTTTGACTGTAGGATGGAGAAATGGAGTTAGTGGCCTTTGCTGCTAAACAGGCACTAGGGCCATTCCGTAGCTGTGTTGATAAGCCAAGGGTGACCCCTTTGTGCTTTTCTAAGTGTCTCTGTGCCAAACAATTGTGAGAACAGACTCCCAGAGGTCCTAAACAAGAGCAAATGCTCTAGGCTCCCCGTTGAGGAATTGCCAGGACTGGTGGCAAAGCCTGGGAGAGCAAGAAGGAAATGAGGAGCTGCCTTATATACAAAGAAAGTCCAAGACAAAGAAACAGCAAAACATTTCTCTGGAAGGCAAAGCAGAGATGCATCATCACTAATAACCAGAACATCCTGCAACAGTCCCCTCGCCCCATCCCTCCTGGCCATTTGTGAGCCACTTTCCTCTTTTGTTTACCCAGATGCTAATTTGAATTTGATTGAAAAGTTTGAGGTGGGGGAATTTGGGAAGAGGTATACAATTTTAGTTGTCCCAGGCCCTACTCCACCATGGCATGGCTCTGCCTTCCTCAGCAGGTGGAGGGTCTCATTCAGCCCAATGGAAAATTTCGTTCCCTGGAGGAACTGGCTTCCAGAGATTTGGAGAAAGTTTAAATTTCCTTATCCAGTTGAATCTAATTCAAGAAGTGGTCAAGGCACTTAAGAATGACTTCTGCAGGGGCGCCTGGGTGGCTCAGTCGGTTAAGCGGCTGCCTTCGGCTCAGGTCATGATCCTGGGGTCCTGGGATCGAGCCCCGCATCTGGCTCCCTGCTCTGCCGGAAGCCTGCTTCTCCCTCTCCCTCTGCCTGCCACTCTGCCTACTTGTGCTCTCTCTGTCAAATGAATAAATAAAATCTTTAAAAAAAAAAGAATGACTTCTGCCTTCTTTATAGAGCCAAAAATTGTTCTGTAACAACAACAACAAAACCATGATCTAGAAGCTCTTTGGAAGGTTTTACTTTTGCTATTACTAGAGAGAGCTTAGAATGAGAAGGAAATTACACCAATGTTTTTTGTATCCTGGAATCCTTCCAATTCCCAGCATATCATACCAGTCTAGTCTCCGGAGCAGGGATAGGAATGCATATCTCCCAAAGTTAAGCAAATTGAGCAATGATCCACAATTTTATTTCTCTACTTAAATGTATATATATCTGTAAATTATATGAATATGCTATTATCATTTACTAATATTTCAGGGCACAATATATTATAAGTGCATTAAGGCTTATACTTCATCAGAATAGATATATATCTATATTTCAGATAGTCTTATCATTTCTCATTTTTTTAGCTGACCTTATTCTAATTAGATCATCATCGTTTATATCTTATAAAAGGACTTTCTCCTTCTTGACTAGAAGTATAAGCTCGGCTTCTTTTCATTTGTACTTCATTAGTACATAATATCTTCTGTGAGACAGTTCTTCATGGGTCTCTCACTTTTTTTGCTCATCTTCAGAGCAGAAGCTGTGACAGCTTTCATTCTAGGCTGTCTTTCCAAGGATGTTTGTATAGCAAACAGCCTTGAAGCATAAAAATAGTGGCTCCCACTGGAGCAGAGAGCAAGTTTGTTTTCTGTCCAGTATTATAAAGATAATGTCTTTCTCTGGGGCAAGGTTTGGGCAGGTTTTCTAGTGGTTCCATTATAAAATATTTGGGTTTCCTTTGCTCAGGCATTTTCAGCTGTGGTACAAGCACACTGAATGTGCAGCATCCACCCAGGCTGTCTCTGTTGGCCCTGTGGAACTTAAGGGCAGAGATAGCCAGGACAAACATGAGGTTCCGGCTGTCTCTTGTGCTGGGAGTAATAAAGTCCTTTGTCTCTGACCCAGGAGTCTTGCGTCTTCTGACAGCATCCATGAAACATGGCAGACCAGCTTGTTAGCTTGCAAGTGGGTTAAAACCTCAGACCCTCCACAATTATTACAGTATCTTTAATACTTCTTTTAAGTAAAGCAGGAATTCTTTTTTAGTCATTTGTCTATTTTATGAGGGTTAATTTGGTTTAAACTACAGTTGTCCTTGAACAACACAGGTTTGAACTATGCAGGTCCACATATATGCAGATATTTTGGTAAATACAGTACAGTATTGTAAATGTATTTTATCTTCCTTTTAATTTTAATTACATTTTCTTTTTTCTACCTTATTTTATTGTGAGAATACAATATATAAACATATATCATACAAGATATGTGTTAATTGAGTATGTTAGCAGTTAGGCTTCCAGTCAATAGTAGGTTGACTATTACTAATTAAGTATTCGGGGAGTCAAAAGTTATAGCAGATTTTTGACTGCATAGGGGGTTGGCTCTCCTAACACCTGTGTTGTTCAAGGGTAAACTATATATAATATTGCCAAACTCACCCAACTACACACATCCTAATTCATCTCAACACACTGACACGAAGACGAGTGCCAGGCCTCCGCTGTCCACTTGGCCTTGTTCTGACAAGCACTTCTTCCTCAGGGTAGCTTTTCTGCCAACCAGGTTGCTTGGACACTGACACATAGACTGAGGGAAGTTACAGGTTGACTCATATATGAATGAAGCTAATATCTTTCCTTTGTAGACAAAATACAAGTATCAAAAGAAATCATGATGTCGTCTTCTGCTCCCAAAGGATGACCTCGGGACCTCCTTTGGAGACCACTGCCTCTGAATGTGTCTTCCTCACCATTACATGAGTAGCCCCATAATATCTATTGAGCACTTTTGGTGGACCAGTCACTGAGCTAAGCATTTCATTTTTTTTTAATATTTTATTTATTTGACACAGAGAGTGTGTGTGCGCCCAGGCACAAGCAGGGGGGATGGGCAGAGGGAAAAGGAGAAGCAGGCCCCCCACTGAGCAGGGAGCCTGATGTGGGGCTCAATCCCAGGACTCTGGGATCGTGACTGGAGCCGAAGGCGGACACCCAACTGACTGAGCCACCCAGGCGCCCCTGAGCTAAGCATTTCAAATGAACTGTTTTATTTACTTCATTTTCTATCTGAGCACTATCATATCAGTTTTACATGTGAGTTACCTATGGCCTAGATACATTAAGTAACTGTCACATAAACTTTTCACAGAACAAAGTGGATAAGAGCCTCTGTGGCCACAGTCTGAACTCCAGTACTCTCTCTGTATTTCACAGCAAGATTGAAGGCTGAGATCACGGACTGCCTAGTTCCTATGCATACCAGTACCTTCCTTGTTCCAATGGCTTAGAATAGGGTCTAGTCTTCATTAAATGACTTGTGATTATGAGTAAAACTTGATTAATTTCTATTTAATGAATTCTATCTTGTTCTGAAATAATATCAGAAGAAGACATTTAAGTATGCTCTTTTTTGTGTTTTGAATATGCAGACTGAAATTTTTACCTTACGGATTTGAAGGGAAAGAGGAAAGGCAGATTTAAGGTGAGAGAGATTCATGTAGGAAACAAAAGGAGAGGGTGGCCTGCCAAATGACTCTGTCATACTCAGGGACATATGCAGGATCAAATACATACATGCATGGGAAACAATTAATTCTACCAGTTCCACAATTAAGATATGATAAATTATCCTCCTCAAACAGAGACTCCAGCAAGTCAGACATGTCGGATCTGAGCACTTGAGCATGTCACACTTCACACCTGCTGGTCTTTAAAAAGATTGATTATCTTGACATGCTCTGAGAAGACCACCACCATGCTCCACCAGTATTTTCTGTCTTCTAAAAACAATCTTTCAATTTAATAGAACACAAGGGAAGTTTCAAAAACCACCAGGCTGAATCCACCTCAGAAGTCTTGGAGGGAAAGTCATCCAAGCTTCCAGAAGTAGTAAGAGTGCTGGCATTTGTGGACATGGGGAAATGGGGAGATGAAGAGGAAGGCTGAAGGGGAGGGGGAGGTACACGTTCCTATAGGAGTTTAAACAGGTGTGGCAATTTGTTGTACATCCTAACCATAAAACACTGCTCAGATGCTGCATTTGTATTCTGTGGAAATCTTTCTGGGACTTACTAAATTTCTATCTGTTGGAGGCTGCGAAGGCATGTGGCAGGAAGTTTGTGAGGATGGATTATGGTTGGGGGAGGAGAGTGGGCAAGAGGCAGGACATGGGCTGGGCAGTGGCAATAGGATTTCTTTAGGTGCGAGTCTTTCTTTCACATCATTGGAAAGCTCTGTGATATTTCATTCACTGGCTGAACCTGTCTTTGCCATCCTCAAGGTGATTCTGGTCCATGATCATTTTCTGGCTCATGATAGTGTTATAAATGCAGAAGCAGTAGATACTTATTTGTCTCCTGAGACCGTGTCTCACAAGTGAATGCTGCATATTTCTGGGCGCTTGGTGGAGGAGGAAGCAGAACACGAAAAAAGGTAGCAAGATAAATAAACCAACTTACCTGTAATCTAGGGAAGTATATGTTAACAGTTTTTCTTGGCCATTGATTAGGAAATTTTGAAATTAGTGAATAGAGTAACTAGGAATTTTGAATTTTTTTTATCCTTAAATTATTTTTTTATTTTTTAAATCCCTGATTATTTATCAAAATGTTCCAGTCTTAAATTAGAGACAACCATAATGAGATCATAGGACTGGCATCTAGCCCATCCTTCTTATTTTACAGAAGAAGAAATTTAGGCTCAAAGACATGAAGGGACTTATCTGAGGCCACAGAGCATGCCGGAGTTGAAACTAGGTCTGGAACCCAGGGGCCAGGATGAAGCATCAGCTCTTTTTCTAAAATGTAAAATTTCCTGGAAGTATCAGAAATAAACTAGGTCTGGAACCCAGGGGCCAGGATGAAGCATCAGCTCTTTTTCTAAAATGTAAAATTTCCTGGAAGTATCAGAAATAATTCTCTAATATCTCACTCCACAAATAAGTTTTCCCCTTGGCAGGAGAAAGGTGGACAGCTGAAAATCTTTGGGTTCTAAAGAGGTGGAGGGCATGGACATGGTCAGCAAGAACCCTGAAGACAAACTATTATTTAATACCATTGTTCAGAAGCATGCCACCCACAAAGTTATTTTGTCAAAATCCTGCTGTCATTATGTCACTCTCCTGTTCCAAAATCCTCTACAGGCTCTATCATCATCTATGGAATAAAAACCAAACTTTTTATCTACACAAAAAACGGCTCCAGCTTGGGCGCCTGGGTGGCCCAGTTGGTTAAGCATCTGACTTTTTATTTTGGCTCAGGTCATGATCTCAAGGTCATGGGATTAAGCCCCAAATAGGGCTCTGTGCTGAGAGCTGAGCAGTGGGCATGGAGCCTGCTTAAGATTCTCTCTTCCTCTCCCTCTGCCCCACCACCGCTATGCATGTGCACACACTCTTTCTCTCTAAAAAAACCCCAAAAAACAAAACAGCTCCAGCTTTCACAGCCACTGCTCTCCTGTAATGACTCCACACCTGGTCAGGCACCTACTTGGTGTACTCCATTACATGGGGGGGACACTAGTATGGTAAAACAAGATCCTTTTCCTCATAGAGCTCATATTCAATAGGGGAGACAGTGACCAAATAGAGAGATGAATGGACAAAATAATTATGACTCATGAGGACAGCAAACAGGTGAAGTGGCAAAGAGTAGTTGGTGGTAGTGCGGGAGGGAAGGGGGAAGGGATTTCCTAACTACTTTATCTGGAAGTGACATTTGACTTGAGACCTAAAGGTATTGATGAGCCAGCCCTACAAAGAGCTAAGAAAAGAACTATCTAGAAAGAGGGAATTGCAATTGCCCCAACTGAATGGCTAGGTAGTCACTTACCTGCCTTCATTTCTTTGTTAATGCCATGTCTACTGCTGGAAATGCCTTTCCCCCACTGGCCTATACTGGCCAGTCCCATTTGAAGCAATACCAAATAGCAGTTACAAGTGTAGATTCTGAGTTAGATGTGGGTTTGGTTCTCTCTTCACCACCTACAAGCTGGGTAGCCTTGGGCAAGTCACTTCACTTCTATGAGCCTCAGTTTCCTTATCTTTAAAGTGGAGATGGTAATAAAACCTATGTTAGAGGATTAATATGAAAATCAAGTGAAATATTTCAGATAAAACACTTAACATAGTAAAACTACAAAAATCAGTAAATGTTGGTCATTATCTACTCTTCAAGACTCAGCTCAAATCATATCTTCTCTGTAAATTTTGTGGACAACAGCAGCCCAGAGTAGTATTTGTTTCACTGGGCTTCTTATGTTTCTTGACCTGAATCCCCCCTGACCCCTGTGATGTTTTGTAGCAACATTCTCTTAGCTATTTTGTGTATCTCTTTTATTCATCTTCCCTAGTAAATTGTGTGCTCCTTCTCATGATCATGGTGTATCTTCATATTGCCCTGCTCATAATAAGTTACAGTGCATAGTAAGTTATTATTGTTCAGAGTGCATATGTATGGGTGGCTGAGGAGGAGAAATAATGGAGAGGCAATGCTTACATAGGTATGTAAGTTAGAATAAATGGGTTATAGTTCTACTTTTACCCTCTTGATTGTGGTAGCTGGCCTCCAAGACAGCCCCCCAATGATCTGCTCTCGGTATTCATCCCTTCTATAAGCTTCCCCACTTCAGTGCAGGTGAGACTTGTGATTTGCTCCTATTCCAAAGAATATGGGATGTTGCTTTCATGATTAGGTTGTGTAAGAGTGTGACTTCCATCTTCCTAGAAGACTCTCTCTTTGATAAAGCAAGTGACCACATTTTGGAGAGGCCTGTGTACAAAGAACTGTGAGAGTGGCCTCTGGCCAACAGTATGCAAAGAACTAAATCCTGCTAACAAGCAAGTAGGAGAACTTGAAAGTGGGTCTTTCCCTAAGCGAACCTTCAGATGAGATGCAGCCCTAGGTGACACCTTGACTTCAGCTTGTGGGAGACTCTAGAACAGAGGACCCGGATAAGTTGTACCTGTATTTCTGATTCACAGAAACTATGGGGTAATAAATGTGTGTTGTTCTGAGCCCTTTTGGTAATTTGGAGTGACATGGTAGTAAATTGTTCTGTAGCAATAGAAAACAAATACACTTGCTGAGTTCTCTTGGAAAGATAAATTCATCTCCCTGACCTGGGTTTTCCTTCTTAGAGATCTTCTTTGTGTCAGGCACTGGAGTGGGCATGAGGTCTACAGTAGCAAACAGGACTGGCAGCATCCTGCCCCTGGGGCCACTAGTCTAGCTGCAGCCCCCATGGGATATTGTGTTCACCTGCTGGTTGCCCAGGAAACATAGCAGTTTCAGGCCTTTCCATTAGAAGGCCAACCCAACCACTAGATAGGGACAAAAACCAGAGCCATTCTGGAAGCCCTTAAAAAGGAAAATCAAATTAAAAAGTTGGGAACTTTCAACATAAGCAGATGCATTTAGGCTTTTCTTGTTTTTTAAAAAATTACTGGGCTTTTTAAATGATGGCAAATGTGGGGCTCCTTCTAAGAAATAAGTATGTGACTTGGAAAGCCATTCTGTAACCAAAGCACATTCTGTTTACCTCCAGCTCAGACTGAAGCCTTCTTACTTTTTTAAGAGAGACACATGATTACAAGTATCATTTGATACAAGGAATACTAGGACAGTATCTGGATGATGGGGTCAGTTCTGGGCTAGAAACATGTGTCCCTGTAAGAGGCCTTGTTTCTTTCAACTAGCCCCACACAGACTCTGAGACAGCTGTCAGAAAGGAGGCCCCAGGCCGCCTGGATGGCTCAGTCATTAGGTGTCTGCCTTCAGCTCAGGTCATGATCCCAGAGTCCTGGGATCGAGCCCTGCATCTGGCTCGCTGCTCGGCGGGAAGCCTGCTTCTCCCTCTCCCACTCCCCCTGCTTGTGTTCCCTCTCTCACTGTGTCTCTCTCTGTCAAATAAATAAAATCATTAAAAAAAAAAAAGGAAAGGAAGGAAGGCCCAACATCCTGACCTCTGGACTCCTGAGCCCCCTCCTGACCTTTACGTCTCTTCCCCAGCCTCCTCCCCTAAGTAGCATTCCTTCCCCACTTCCCACAGGTACCACTTTCAAGCTTACCCACAAAATTCTGAAGTCCACCTCTCATCTTCTTCATTAGTACTCAATGGCCTGTGTGAAATCACTCTCTGAAAGGAGTCATAGCTCTTAATGACACAAAACATGTTTATTTTTTTTTCAAGGCTAAGTGATGGCCTCAAAAATAAATGGCCTGTTGGCCCTCCCTGGATAGAAGCATTCAGGTACTTTCTTTCTTCTTTGAGACACACATCCGCATGTGCTCTTCACCCTTACAAACAATGGGCAGAATGTTGTCGTAAAGAGTAGGACTCATTTATTAGGTTCAGTATATTAGCTCAGCCACTTAGGGCTGTGTGACCTGTGGCAAATTATTTAACCTCTCTGGTCTGTTTTCTAAATGGGCCAATAATAGCACCTACCTCACAGATAGGGTGTGAAGTGCTTAGAATGGTGCCTGGCACAGGGCAAGCACTTGGTAACTGTTAGCTGTTGCTAATATTAAGATAGCAAAAGGAACAAACAAAACAGAGTTTTCTTTCTTTTTTTAAGATTTTATTTATTTATTTGAGAGAGAGAGCAGAGCGAATGAGAGAGAACACAAGTGAGGGGGGAGGGCCAGAGGGAGAGGGAGAGAAGTAGGCTCCCCACTGAGCAAGGAGCCTGATGTGGGTCTCGATCCCAGGACGCTGGGATCATGACCTGAGCTGAATGCAGACACTTAACCGACTAAGCCACCCAGGTGCCCCAAAACAGACAGTTTTCATTTCTGATTATGTTGAGTTTGATCAGGACACAACTAGAAAAAAACTAGATAAATAGGCAATATTTGTCCTCAGAGCTTTTACATTTTTGGTTCAGATCCCCCTTTACCCTTGTCTTTTTCCAGCTCCCCTCCTCTGCTCTCTCCTTAGCCAAACCCCTTGGGGTAAAGCCCCACCTGGGACCACCTCCCCCAAGCTTCAGATTTTGCTGTCCCACTTCCTTCCTCATCACATCTCTCCTTTCCTCTGTCCTTGTCCTTAGGCCTTTTGCTAGCATCTGATCAACTAATTTGTGCCAAAATGTTAATCACTCTTGGTTTAAATCAATTGTTCTGAGTTGTTGTTGTTGTTTTTTAATATCTCCACACCATGCACATGAAATGCATAATAAATCCCCATTTGTAATAACATCCTTCACCTCCCCAGTGACTTCAGCTCAATGCAGGAAGGGGGGATGTAATCTGGAAGTATTCCGACCCCCACAGTGTCTCCCCTCCAGCCCCTCATGATGCTAAAAATCATAGCAAGTGCTGCCTCCCAGATTCGTCTTTTGGCAGATACCTTCAATGACTTAACCCAAGTAATATATGATAATAAAGGTTCATGGTTCTTCAGCAGAGCCGTATTTAAGGCCTGGAAGGGTTTGCTGGGTGAGGACTGGGAGAAGGCATATTTGATCACTTTTCTAATCACACATGTAACTGTCCTCTCCATCCAACTCCAAAAAAAGCAAGTAACTGTGGGCTCTTTGCCTCATTTTCCTTTGACTTTCAAATAAGATGTTAGGCTAGTTTTTCAAGGCCATCCTGTCTACTAGTGTCTTCAGAGCTGGCCCTGGGAAAAGGACAACATCTTGGTTTAGAAGTAGGAATGCTTTGGAAATTCAGCTTTCTACTTATTCAAAGCAATGTATTAACTGTTTGATAAGGGAAGCCTTCTTACCACCAAGGGCTCTGGCTGGCCTGGAGGGCAAGATTGGCTGGGAAAGACTAGCTGGGCTTTCTGCTTCTGTTCCTTAGGCCAACCAGGCCAGAGTAACTACATATACCCTGATACTGCTGTCCTAGTCCAGGAAGTCCTTGATGTCAACAAATCCCAACCTCCTCAGATGACCCTAAAAACACAAGTTTCTCCAGGAGGTGATACACCTCATGCTATAGTTCCCGTTTGGGTTGAGTCGGGGAAAAACATGATCACTGAGTTGTACCTCACTGTGAAAGATGAGTGAAAATCACCAGGGCAGATCTACCTTCAAGTATTTAATTCTGTTTCCATAAAACCAAACTAAGATGTTTAATATTTTGTCGTCAAAACAAAATCTTCTAATTTGATCTGGGTGATGGTTACATGAGTTTTGCTTTAAAATATTCTATAAATGATAAAAATTGTGTGTATGTATATATATATGTTTATATGGTTGGATGGATCTACTAGAACAGTGGTTCTCAAACATTGCCATATATCAGAATCAGGCTGCCTCCTGGACCAATTAAATGACACTCTCTCTGGCGTTAGTATTTTCAAATTTCCCAGTTGATTTCAATGTGCTCGAAGAAAGGGAGCAAAAAAAGATTTCATCCCCAATGAAGGCTTATCTGTAAGATCCTTTTCAGTTGTACGTTTCTCTGATTAAATAAATATTTGTTGCTTTACAAAAGGAAAAATACTGCCAGACTATCTCTTGCATCTGACAGTTGCAAAAGTATGAACAAACAAAAAAAAAATCTTCTGGTTCAGAAAACATAGTCCCTAGATTGGAAACTTTTGAGACTTGCCAAACACAAGTTCTGAGAATTTCCCAATTCTCCTATAGGCTGGCCCTGTCTAGTCTCATGCAGACATTCTTAGAGGTACATTTGATTTCTCCAGAGAAGATGCCCTAACATGGACAAGCAAAGACTAAAAACTAGAAGTTCATTGGAAACCAAATTCCCTGGCTAAATGTTGAGTCCTGCCTGTTGGGTTTGTGTAGATGGAGGTCTGGGGACTCAATCTAGGCTGCCGGAGGCATCATTAATTTCAATTAGGTGGAAAGTCTTTGGAGTGCATTGCTCCAGTGATAGTCATTTCAGGATGTCCTGCTAGCATGCGTGTTTTGTTGTGTTTTTTTTTCCCCCAAGGATACTGCTAATGGAGTTTAAGGTCCTTTCATCTCAACAGAGGCTTTATTAAGTCTCCTCACGTCTGTAAGTACCTGTAGCTGCCCTGTTCCCTCTTAATTCATTTTCTGTGCCGCATTCAAGAGTATTTGGAATCTCCGCAAGAACAAATAAGCCTCTGAACTCTGATACACGTGTAATCTGCCAAGGTCCACCCCACAACTCCAGACTGTCCCCAGGCACGGCTGAAACAGTATCAAAAAGCATCAGTGTTTTCTGTAATCCATTTGCCAAAGACAATGCACCACCAGACGTGTCACATTTCCTCTTTCAGCTGTGCCTGGTATTGCTTTCCCTCTGGTAACTGGGGCAAAGGGTCAAGGGAGACTCTCAAGGTGACAGATTTGTTAAAGAAAAAATGCAGTCACTTGAGCTCCCAGGGCTCAGCATTAACCACTTCTTATCTACTTTCCTTTCTCTTCCTTTTTTTTTTTTTTTTACTCAATGGATGAGTGAGGACCTTGTGTATGATGGGAAGAAAATTGAAAGTTCTTACATGAACCAGCTATGTGACCTTGGGCCTCGGAGATTGCCTTTGTGAAATAAGTAATTCCTCAGCATGCTCTAAATTTCCCTGATTCTATTCTAATAAACATATGAGGTAGAAACAGGGTTATTTTTATGACCACAGGCACCCTTCTGGCTCAACTACCTCTTGACAGCAAGTTTGTGGCCCTCAAGACATGCGGACAGCTTTGCACATACTGGACAGAGGCTTTAACCAGCCTTCTCAGGGAACCAAGAGGCCAAGGACTTGGTAGATGAGTAGAACACCCTCCTCCCAGTTTCTGCGTAAACCATCAGGAACCAGAAACACTGGGGACGCTTCTCCCTCTCGTAATTACTTGGGAGGGAATGTCATAGCCTCAAGCGTAATTAACAGCATTTTATTTCATTCTCTCTTTTTAGGCTGTTCACATACTTGCTGTTGCTAGAATGAACACAGAATTATGGTGTGTTAACTTTTTAAAACGAGGCCAAAGATGTTGAACTATGGCCATCCTCATAAGGAACCTTGCTCTCTCAGCTTAAACACAGGTTGGGAAAGAGTGTCGTGTGGCTGAGTGAAACACACACAGGCCTGCGGTGGTCCTGTGCTCCCCAAGATGAGATACAAACAGCATTTGGCTATGCTTGTCCAAGGGAGGGCCCGCTCATTATCTGGCCAGCAGGGAAAGATTCCACAAATACCGCCCACTGACAAGTTACACAATTAGCCACATGACTGTGATGGTGCATCTGAGGGCTTGCCCTCCCCCTCCCCATCCTCCTCCTTATCACTAGGCCAGCATACCTCCCTAGCTGCCATGGCAGCCATACTCACCCCCTCTAGCCCAAATGTTAACGAAGAGAAAGGTTCCTATGTATTTGCTTGTGAAAGACACTGCATGTTATCTCATCAAGTGGAGTGTGATGATCTCCTTTCTGGAAAAGTTTTCAACTCTCATGGATACCTTTCCTTTACTTGAAATACACCAAGACACACACCTAATACACACGCATATACGCACATTGACTTCACAGAAGCGACTAGTTCTGTCCCTCTTTTAATTTCATACTTAATGGTAATGAGTTCTTTCAAACAGAACCAAATGTGAAACTGACATTGGTTGAAATTTGGGGCATCCTGCTTTCCTATACATTATTCCTTCTAAAATATTCATAACCACTTAAAGATGATTTATAGAGGCATATCTAGAATTGTATCCTGTTAGTAAGAGTTTTACATATATTTCATTTCTCAGAGTATACATATGTTTGGTAGCAATCGGAGATCAAAATGCAGTGAAATATTTGTATGTGTTAATTATGTAATATAAATATACATGTAATACATACACATATATATTGGCCAAAGCTCTACAATGAGAGATACCATGTCAAAAAGCAGTAAACTGTCAGGAATCTATGAATATAAATAGTTTTTAGCAATAGCATATTATCAAGGCATTCTTAACTACATTTGGCATTTTTGGAGCAAGAAAAATGCTGGGGTTTCATTAAACTGCAGTGCAAAGGAAATAGAGAATTTGGATCCTATATGGGAATGTCCTTGAAATGAATAGATTGCATAGAAAAAGGAAAGGTTTGTTCATGCAAAATCACCGCCCCGCCCCCGCAAAGGAAATCTCAACTCATTTTTAAGGGCCCAGAAATTAACAGAAAAAAACGTAGTAAATAATTAAGAGTATGTTTAAATGTCATATACAACATTATTCATGATGAAAGTGAAGTTCATAAAAGATTCATTTGTTTTCTTATTCATGTAAGAGAGCAAAATCAAATAGAGTGAAAAACTATATTTTTGTGATCTATCTCAATTGTGTACATTCTTATTTGATTCTGGGAAAATTACAGATGATGTTTAGTGATTTACTGCTAGAAAAATGCGGTTTTTTTCCTGTGATGTATGCTAAAGGTAAATAGCAAATTGAAGCTATAAATTATTCTTAGTATGAAACGCCCAGGCAATATTTTTACTATATTTTGGGTGCCAGGATATCACCCCAGGTACCTCATTTAAGCCATCCAATCTGTGCTGTTCTCAGAAAAGAAGAATGCATTTCTGGGAAATTCGCCATTTGAAATTCCAATGGTTGCTTATCCCCTTCTGAGGCTAATGGTGCCAGTTGCTAAGAAAACAGGGCTTCTTGGCTGGCCAGAGGACGTAGCTCTTTCTCTGTGTTGCTGCAGGATCAGGGATCAACTTTGAGACACTCATTGTCCTGGAAAATTGGTGTATTGTGAGCCTTCTCAAACTTGGCATCCAAGAGTATAATCCGTAGTGCTTGTTTTTTGATCCCAGGGAAGGCCCTGATAATAATTTTGAAATCAGTGTGTGCTAGCTCCCAAGATGCTCATATTGTAAAGAACTTGAGGTCTGGCTGGCTTGTGGAAAGACTTGGGGGAAGAATTTCTTGAGGCAGAGCCAAAGAAGAGGGGTGGCTTTTAGTCATAGTTTAAACCCCCAGCCTTCTTTCTCTTCCGACCACGATAAGGTACACAAATTTTGGGGTATGCTCCCTATCTCTTTACGTTCTGTTGGGCTCAGTGCTGAGTCCCTGAGGATGATGCTGGGAATGCGCTTTTAAGAAAGGGTACCTTCATTTCTGTGCCTGAATTTGGCCAGAAATAAAATGGCTCACTGTCTCAAGATGAGACTCCATTATACGTAACAGGCTGCCACAAGTTAGTAGTCAGAGCTGTGGACACCATCTCAAATAAAATTTTCTCCAGAACAGAAGACCTAATTTTCATTTATGAACTCAATTCTTCCTCCAAATCCTTTGGAATGTGAAATTCAAAGCCTACCTACCTAGAATTACTTGAAGCAGAGTATGCTAGCTGGAGGAAGTTCAGTTGAAGGGAGAAAGGTTCTAGAGGAAAGCCATGATTTAGAAAGATCTGTGGAGTGAATAGTGAAGCAAAGTAGTGTTGACCAACATTCTCCACCTGACAGTTGGTATCTACTCCCTGACTGTAAACTCTAACCTACTCCATGACCACACTAACATCTCCCCTCCTGTGGCATGACCCTTGTCTCCTTTACCCGTTTTCCTCCTTCATGAAATAATACAAATGTTACTATTAATAACCATTTATTATCTGTTATGTGCCAGGCCACATATGTATGCTACCAATAATCTTTGCATAGACCATTCAAGGGAGGTTAAACTCTCCTCTTTCTACAGATAAGAAAACAGACTGAGAGGGGCGCCTGGGTGGCTCAGTTGGTTGGGCAACTGCCTTCAGCTCAGGTCATGATCCTGGAGTCCCTGGATTGAGTCCTGCATCGGGCTCCCTGCTCGGCAGGGAGTCTGCTTCTCCCTCTGACCCTCCCCCCTCGCATGTGCTCTCTCTCTCTCTCTCATTCTCTCTGTCTCAAATAAATAAATAAAATCTTTAAAAAAAAAAAAAAAGAAAAGAAAACAGACTGAGAGAAGTTATAAAATTTACCTAAGGCCACAGAGCTGGTAGGTGGCATAGCCAGTTTCAAATCCAGTCTGTTTTAAATCCAGCCCCGCTATCTTACCCACTATACCACACTCATGCCACATAGTGGTATAGATAGAACCTTCGTTATTTTTGCTTCGTCTCTCTAGCTCTGCTTGATAGCAGCAGCTTAGGCCCCCTCCCGAACCCGAGACCCCAAATCCAAGTCTATCTGATGCCAGAACCTCACCATTTTCCACAAAATTTGCATTGTCCAATACTATAGACACTAGTGATATGTGGCCAGTAAGCACTTAAAATGTGGCTACTCCAAATTGAGATGTGGTCTGTGTATAAAATATGCACAGATTTTGAAGACTCATACTGAGACTCCTACTAAGAAATAATGAATGTAAAATATCTCATTAATAATTTTTATATTGACTTCATGTTGAAATGAAAATATTTTAAATATATTGTGTTAAATAAAATACCTTATTAAAATGAATATTACCTGCTTCCTTTTACTTTTCATCATGTGACTCCTAGACAGTTTAAAATTACATATGTGGCTCTCACCAAATTTTTTATTGGGTGGCACCATGCAAGATAGGATCGGATAGTGTCTGCATGGAAGTATATAGTGAGAAGCTGCTGCCAACCCGATCCAGGAACTTTACTATTTCCATTCTCCAAGCTCTCATCTCCCTGCCTTAATATTTCTATCTCAAAAGTAATGGCTTCCTACAGAAGCATCGGTGAACCCTGGCATAACATAGAATTTTAAGGTTAAGAGGAAACTTGTGAGTTATCTAGCCTAAACCACCAAAGCAGTACTTTTATAACCTCTCTTTATGGCATGGACATTGTCGTAGATTATGTCACTGTTCCAGAGATTCGCTGCCTCTCCTACTTCTCCAGCCCACTCATGCAAAGCTTGGCCAGAGGACTTAAGGTGCCCCTCCCTAGGGGAGGACTCTGTATCTCCACCCTTTCTAACACAGGAGTAGCTTGTCACTTGCTTTGGTCAATGAAATATCTATAGCAATGTCACTTCTGAGCCATGGCTTTAAGAAACAACTCATGGTTTGCCATGAGTCTTTTTCCTCTGACAGGAGACCTCCAGTGTCGCAGGTAGGGGCTCTTCTGTCAGCCCGGGCCTCCAAGGGAGGAAGACAGAGAAGAGATTCATGGCAACCATGATGGATGTGTAAGCTGAGTGACCAATAAGCCTGAGTTGTTGCAAGCCACTGAAGTTTTGAGGATCTTTGTTACTGCATCAAAACTTCGACATAGATGCTATCCCGCCCACCAAATCATCGTACAATTACATTTGAATCCCTCCAGTGACAAAAATCATTACTACCACAGCTGGCAGAACATTGCATCTTTCGATGGCCCTGACTACTAGAAAGATCTTCCTCATATGGCACCGTGATCTGCTTCCTGGGATAAACTTTTTCTTGTGCAACAGATTGGGCTCCCTTCCCGCTGTCAGCACAAGTGAGGGAGTAATGATCTGAACCCAGAAATTGGCTGGGGTCAGACACTAACAAAAGCAGGAGAGGTCAGTGCAGCTTCTTTTAAGAGGAAGAAGAAGAGGAGAGTGAGCCAAGGGACCATATTCATAGCAGAAGGGGAGAACACGGAAAGCTGAGCCCAAGAGGCAGGTGAGCTCAGAGCCATGGAGCAGAGGAAGAGGAAAAGCAGGAGGAAGTAGGAGATTCATTCATGGGTGGTCTGCTGGCAGTGGTCAGGCATGACAGGCTCACTTAGGAACACTCTGCCCCACTGTACAGGCTCTGGGAGTAGAAGAGACAGGAACGCTGAACTTGACATCGGCACCCTCTGTCATCTGCCTACCTGTTTCACCCTTAGAATCAAAGGATAAAGTTTTCTCCATCTGCCACAGGACAGCCCTGTGTTTATAGACAGGTTCATTCATGGCCTGAGCAGACTAACATCGATATTTTGTAATTCTGCTAGAAGTGTGGTGAAGTAGTTTAGAACTTGGATTTCAGAGTCAAGTTAGATCTGGTTTAAAATCTTGACCCCCATCAATTGATAGTGGCGTAACTTTCAGCAGTTTTTAACCTCAGTAAGCCTCATTAATCTGTAAAACGGGAATACTCCCAACCTTGAAGTGCTATTGTTCTAAGGATTAAATGAAATAATATAAAGTGCATGCTACTGTATTTGCCCTTCAATAAATGGTAGTTATATATTTTTCTCTGGCAAAACCAAAGGAAATACTTTTAAAAAGATCCACCATAAGATGGTAACGACATTGATAGCACGTTATACCTTTAGGGACTCATTTAGAGTCTTACAAAATGCTCAGTAATGATATTTGTCCTTATATTTTAGGACAGAATCATCTGCTATTGAAATTTTGCCACATGACCCCTTAAAGGTTCATTTGAGGTAATTCAGTAAAGGGATGCATACCTTATTTCTATTTGTGTCCTATTTTCTGTTGTATTTCCTTATCTAATTTCTCCCTTTATTGAAGTCAGTGCTGAGAAACAGCACCTTACAAGAGCATTACAACAAGGAAGTGTAGGAATTCCACAGCCAATTTTGTATACATATTTGAAAGCACAAGAGAAGGAAAAGGCGAAGAGAACACTTATGATGCACTGTGCAGTCCTAAAAGCATCAGAAAGGCTGCAACAGAACTGGTCTAGCCATCCAGCCAGCTCAAGATACTGTCCCTGGCACCCAAGGCTGTCCTTCCCCAAGTCACCTTGAAAAGTTTGGGTCTGCCACCTTTGCTTCACCTTTATATTCTAGGAAGCCTATTCATAAAGCATAATATATGGTTTTTAAAAATTCCTACTTCAGTGTGTGTGTGGAGAGAGGGACAGAGAAGGAGGGACAGTGGGACAGAGGGGAGGGGGGAGGGAATAATGAATGAATGAATGGGAATATCTCTTGGTCCTCTTGAAATCACTACATGTCATTAGAACTTACCCTCTTTTCACCAGGTCTTCCCCAATCCCGTGAACACGAATCCTGGGTGTCTATTCCCTTTGTCACTTCAGATGTCCTTCTCCAACCTTTTCCAGAGTGGTTACATTTTATTGAGGCCCAGTGACCAGAACTGCTTTGGGTAATGGGGCATACTTGATTTTCCCTGTCAAGCTTTAATTCCCTTGTGGATGATATTCAGGATGCAGACCTCTCTCTGGGCCCTAGCATATTCATCTTACGACTCCAGTCTACAATAATTTGTATACAAATTACACAAATAATATAGCTGTAAGTAATACAAACTTGGGTCCTATAGTTCTATAAGTATTCTGACGATCTTATATTCTGAGGATCCAAATTTCTAACCCAATTTAAAGTGTTCTAGCTATTCGCCATTTGTTAACGGAAGTTATTCCCCAATTACATTGTGCTTACTTACCTTCAGGGGGTACAATAAAATAAAGTGCCTACATCTTTGTAAAATTAGGGTTTTTAATTCCCTTGTACCACCTTCAATTAGCCCATTTTCTGTCTTTATTCATTACAGACTTTAAACTCTGATACATGTATATCATATATGTGAGATTTTGAAAATGTACTTAGGACTCTCGACTTCTGAGTCATCATAGTGGTAAATTGGATATGCCCAGTACACCTTCTCTCAATTTCCTATTATAATGCTCAAAAAAATCCATAAAAAGATAGATACTGGTGAAAGAATTATCATCTAAACTCACCATGGTCGGGGATTTACATTAACTGAGTCACTGGCAAAAATGGATTGAGAAGCCCACTGTAGGACCAAATATCAGAAGCCACACATCCCTCCCTGTGAACTAGAGCAAGGCAGGTACTTGCCAAGAAGGCTGTACTCACACCCACTGTCCAGGCTCACTGCCCTGCCCTTGAAAGTAGAGAGGGTGCTCTCTACTTTCCCATTATATTTCAGTGGTTTCAATGCCCAGCACAATTATATCTTATAACTTCTCAATTCTTGAGTTTCTAATTTTGATGAAAGTGGTATATTTTATTTGTTGAGGTATCTCTAGAGTTTTCTTTCTACTGCTTTCATTTGTAAATGTTAACCGTTCTAAGTTTATAAATGTATCATGAAACTTCCTTTTCCAATTAAACCCTGACTTCTAAGCCCAGAGCCCTACTCTTCCCCACGTCCATCAGTTGTTATTTCTACATACATTCAGTCACTGTCTCCCAAAGCTTACATTATGAAGTAAAACGAAGTAATAGCTCTTAGTTGTCTAAGGAAAAATAGCCCAGGAGTAAAGACATGAAGAGATTTACGAATGGTGGGTGTTGTTTCAAACTGCATGATTGTCTGTGTCGTTTCTAAAAAGCAAGTATCAGATCAAGGTTCAACTGAACACATTCCCACACTAGAAGAAGCCTGTCTGTGGCAAATTGAGCAAGGGCGCTGCGTATCAAACTGAACCGAGCATCAGGAGCTGCCGGTACTCAGGCAGGGAGATCTAAGGACACCATCTTTTTCGGTTGATAAGACACTAGCCCTAAAGAGCATTTTCTCTCCGTATGAATGAAGAAAGAAAGATGGATGAATGGATAGATGGAGGAATGGAGGGTAGGGAGGGAGGAGAGGAGGGAGGGAAAGAGAGAGGAAAAAACAAGGGAGAGATGGAGGGAGGGAAGAAAAAAACAAATGGGGATACAGATATAGGTGTAGACATAGACACAGATACAAATATTTGTGTGCTTATGAACTGATAGTAAAACATAAAGGGACCTTTTCTGAAGACTTGGAGGAAGAGATTAGCTTTAAAAACAGAACAAGAACAGGCTGTCATAACAGAAAATGACTAAGAAGAGGACAAATATGCCAAAAGGGTCCAGTCAAAACAAGAAATGACTACAAAGCAATGCAAATTTCAAGATCAACTTAAAAATTCTTATTGGAAGACATGAAGCACAGCAGACTATGCAGCATTCTGATACTGCCCAAATAAACTGAATCAGTAATGTAGAGACAAATACAAATAAATAAACCATCCAGAATACATAGGGAAAGTTCGAGATAAAAATCAATGAGTGAGAAGCTGTTCAAGAGGAGGTCAGGAACTGACTTTACAATAAAAGAACTATGAGTAATTTTGAGGATTAAACCAAAACAATAGAAACAGAAATAATAATCAGAGATATAATAGAAGGTAATTTTTCTGTGCTAAGTAATGAATTGAAAGAACATAAATCAAATAAACAAAAAATAAATTCACATGTTTGGTTTAGCAATAGCTTAACATCCTAGGAATGTTTCCAAATTTTGAAAATAAAAAATTCACACACATCAAGGAAAGGTAAAAAAAAAAAAAGTTACCTTTAAATCAGGTTTTCCTCAGACTCCACCTCCAAAGGAAACAAAACAAAAAAACAAAAAAGCCAGAAAACAATGGAGTAATGCCTACAGAGTTTTAAAAAGGAAGTTTCATGATACATTTATAAACTTAGAACGGTTAACATTTATAAATGAAAGCAGTAGAAAGAAAATTCTAGAGATACCTCAACAAATAAAATATACCACTTTTATCAAAATTAGAAACTCAAGAATTGAGAAGTTATAAGATATAACTGTGCTGGGCATTGAAACCACTGAAATATAATGGGAATAAGGGATCTCACTATGAGTCCATCTTTTTGAAATTGTTAAACAGGTTCTTGCTGTCACTTTTCATCTCCTAAAGCAGAATCTTTGAGAGATGGAGCCTAGACATTTGTGTTTTTTAAGCGTTTCACAAAGGATCATGATATACAGGCAAATCTGAGAATCCTTGTAATAAATGGACAATATCTTTGCTTGAACTTGCCTTCTTTTTTTTATTATGTTAATCACCATACATTACATCATTAGTTTTTGATGTAGTGTTCCATTATTCATTGTTTGCGTATAACACCCAGTGCTCCATGCAGAACGTGCCCTCTTTAA
Organism: Leptonychotes weddellii; assembly: GCF_054177405.1. Lineage (NCBI taxonomy): Eukaryota > Metazoa > Chordata > Mammalia > Carnivora > Phocidae > Leptonychotes > Leptonychotes weddellii. Next base: position 90,393,091 of record NC_138377.1, on the reverse strand, counting down.
TACCCATCACCAGGCTAACCCATCCTCCCACTCCCCTCCCGTCTAGAACCCTCAGTTTGTTTTTCAGAGTCCATAGTCTCTCATGGTTTGTCTCCCCCTCCGATTTCCCCCCCTTCATTCTTCCCCTCCTGCTATCTTCTTCTTCTTCTT
>NC_138377.1:90309820-90392441 GCF_054177405.1 Leptonychotes weddellii | reverse complement strand
TCATTGCCTTTAAACTTTGTTTGAAAGTCTGAATGGCCATTCACATTCATAATCATGGATTTTAACTATTCTAGATTCTGTGGATCTATATAACATCTTAAATTCTTGCACGTCTTTTCTGAGTGCCTGGCATTCATACATCAAGAAAAACAAGTAAGGAAAACATGCATTTCTCTCGGACAGCCATAGCACTATACATAGAGGAAATGCAGTATATAGTAGAGACTTTCAGAAGTAATTGGAACAACAGGAAATCTCTGCATGCATTTGGCCTTTTAAGGCCATTCCATGTTGGAAACATATCAAATCCTAGTTCGAACATGGAAAGAAGAAAAGGTAAACCACTTTTCAGGCCATGATTTCACACAGCTCACTCAATTCTGATGAAGAACTTTTTTTCTAAACGCTCAGAGGAAGACCCTCTGGTCTTTTCCTCTTCGGTTTTTCCTTTGTTTGCCGTTTAGAAACGCCTTTCCCACCCAAACGTATTTTTTTAAATATATCTATATTTCTTATAGCTGAATGGGTTCATTTTTCACCTTTAACTTATAAATTCAAACTTGCAGTTGGTGTTTTATTATCTCTCCCATTTTTCAGATGACAATATGGAAGCTCAGAAATGATTTTAAAAACTTGGCTCAGGGTCAGGTCTTCTGATTTGAAATCAGTTTATTTTCAGCAACCCTAGGATGTGAACTTGGTTTTCAACCATGATAGCCTCATACAACTCCTGCCATCATAGGAACTGGGTTAAAGAACATGATCTGGAATGGGCCACAGACACAGGTGGAATAATGTCTGTTTGGCTCATCAACCCCCTACCCTAGCCAGTGCAACAACAGTGATGGGAGAGATGCTTTGAGACTGCACAAGGCAATAGGCTGTCATTGGTCCTTGGGACCAAGCAGGAACCACCATCATGTGTGTTCAAACTTCAGCATAAGAGCGTTTTCCAGGAGGGACCTGTGGAGCCTTCTAATATTTTGCCTCCCATTATTTTTCTACATATCTTTTCAAGAAACTATAGGATTAGTGCTTTATCAAAGATAAAAACAATTACTTCTCTATACAGTAGATAGAAAACAAATCAATCAGTCTCAGTGGTATGAGTTGAACATTTTATTCCAGTGTTTGTTTTAACCTATTTAATGAAAAATAATTACTGTGATCTTTCAGAAATGTGCTTGGTTCAGCTTGGGGAATTATTGAGAAGCATTATAATGTCAGAGAAAAATAGGCTAGATGGTGTCACAAATTTACTTCTACCTTTCTGATATTTCTTCACTTCCTCTAACTCTGAAACATAGGCACCCACTCAAGTCCTTTTGAGTTAAGGTTAAATATTAAATATGTCAGTTTGTCAATATAGAGATTTACAAAAGGACTGAGGAAGGATTTACATATGTTGTCTGAAAAGTAGAATTCAAGATTCTAGTCAATAAATCCCTACTTGGTAGAGTGGATTTTTATTGAGAAGGAAAGTGATGCCAATGTACAGTCTTGATTAAAACTCAGTTTGGCAATTGCTCTTTCTTTAGAAAGAAAACAAGAAGTAATTTAATAAAAAGATTGTGTTTTATGAACACCCATATTTTTTATTGATAACTCACTGATAAGAATACACGGTTCTGAAGTATAAACTAACTATTCACCTTTGCTTTCCCTATTTTTATTTTTTTATGGTAGGGATAAATTGCAAGCACACTTTTCTGTGAGATGACTAAATTAATTAAATTAGTAAAATGTAATTTTTTTTTTATTATTTATTTGAGAGAGAGAGTGAGAGAGAGAAAGAGCACAAGAGGGGGAAGCGGGAGAGGGAGAAGCAGACTCCCTGCTGAGCAGGGAGCCCGATGCGGGACTCGATCCCGGGACTCCAGGATCATGACCTGAGCCGAAGGCAGTCGCCTAACCAACTGAGCCACCCAGGCGCCCCTGTAAAATGTAATTTAATACACCATGGCCAGTGTGGCATAAATACTTAGATAAGTCAGGCATTCTGCTAGATACTTGGAACACAAAATGCAGACCTCAAAGAGCTCACAGGCTAAAAGGGACTCTGGTGATTGACATCATTGCAATATGATGTGGTAAATGCTAAACAGAGGCAAGTGTAAAGTATTAATACAGAATAGAGGGGGAAGAGGCCAATCTGCCCATGGGAATTAGGAAAGGCTTCACAGAGATGATAATATTTAGGTTGAGTCTTAAAGAAAGAAAGGAAGTTTGCCACATGAACAACGTTGTAGAAGTAAGTAATCTTAAAGGACAATGAATGGTATGTTTAGAATATAGTAAGAAAACCAGTCTGATTTTAGAATATGGGGAAATTATGTTGGGGGCAGATAGAAAAGTAAACTGAAAAATTGGATTGAGGCCTAGATCTGAGTCAGCAACTTCTTTTGTAAAGATTATAAACATTTACTGCTTGGGGGAAACTTACTCAACACTATCCTTGTCATGTGAAAGCAACTGTAGAGAATATGTAAATGAATGGGGGCATGGCTATGTCCCAATAAAACCTTACCTGTACTTACAAAAAGAGTTGGTGGGCAAGATTTGGCCCACAGGCCATAGTTTGCCAACCCATGGACTAAAATGTGAAGGGTATATTCATGTTATATTATAGATTTGAACCCCATGCTGTGGGCATCTTTAGGCATGGCATGATCAAATTTGTCTCCCAGGAGGCTAACTGTGGTGTCATCGTGCAGCGCAGTGGGAGTGGAGATGGACCTTAGAACAATGGTCTGGCTGCTGAGGGAGAAAGACGGGGGGAGAGAAGAAGGGCCAGATGTTTGAAGTAGTTCCAAACTAAGATGGACAGGGACTGAAGGTAGAGTGGGGAGGGAGAGGCTGGAGTTAACTTGACTCTGAAGTCTCCCCCATATGTCTTGACAATCAGTATAGAGAAGATGGGGTTTTCCACTTCTATAGCCCAGTTATAGCCCAGTTTTGTCTGTTTTGAAGATGAAACCAGAAGATAAGCCAAAAAGGTCTGTATCTAAGGTAGGAATTGTCTGGTTTTAGGTCTCAGGTCTTACTACAGTTCTCAAATGCTTCGTTGTGAAATTCTTGGAACTGGGCTCAGACCTGGCTATATCCAAGATCAGCCAATCTGATCCCCTGCTGAATGCCTGATAGTAAATGCTGTTATTTTCTGAAAAATCTTTGGCGATCTTAAAATCTATGTGGTATAAGGAATAAACAGAAATGACAAAAAAAATCCAAATTTTTTTTCATATACATTCTTGTTTTACATTCTCTTCATGGATGTTAAATGTTCCAAATGGTTGTATCTTGACTATGAAATGTCCAGAGTACACTGGAACTTAAAAATAAGTCCTTGCCATGACTCAGATTGAAATAACCATATCATAAATTTCTTAGTAATCTGTCTATCCCTGGGCACCTGGCCTTGTCACCATGTATTTAAATCCTGTGATTTACTCTTCACCCCTCCTTTGCTCTCCCACCCCCACTTTGGCTGTAATAGACCAGAGTCAACTCTTTTAGACAGAACATTATTCCTTATCATTAGTGGTTTGGCTTAGTCTTAGAGACATAGATCAACTCAGAATTCTCCCAAAGCAGCTTTTAAAAACTGAGATACTTGACTGGTCATTGTTTTTAAAGCATGATTTATCAGTGAAGCTCATTTGAACACTCTTTCTATATCTTTGTCATGACTGATAGCTGGCTTTCAGACTTCAGTCTTCCCTTGTTGCTAGGTTCCATTGTGGGGCCATCTTGCTTTGTGGGATTGTTGAGAACCCAAGACTTCTCTGCCTCTTCAAGGTATCACGTGGTGACCCTGGGATTCACATTGCTGCAGGTGGATGTGCTTGACTGGCTTGTCTTTTGTTCCTTGGAAAGTACCCAGTTATCTCACATCTCCAACATAAGTTGTAAACACAGAGTGATAAATGAATATAGGTAGGATTTCTACTCCAGAGATCTTCCCTCTGAACATTGTCTGCATGTCAATAGGGAAGTTGCAGCTCATGTTTACATGTGTGCTGGTTTCCTCTTTGGCCATATGGGCAAGCCAAGTACTTTATTCCCAGGGACTTTGCCTTCAAAATGAAGGAAAAATCAAACACAGTCCAGGCTTTTTAAAAATAATTTAATTTGACTCAAAATATTATGTATTAGGAAGACTTTTAGAATGCCATATATTAAAAATATTTTATAGAGAAAGAGCCTTATGTAATTAAAGCACAGTTAAGACTTAAGAGAAGTAGGTTCTTGTTTGGATCACAACCAGTAATTGTGTGCTATGGCCAATTAAGTAATTTCTTATTTATAAAATAATGAAGTTATATTAGGTGCTTCATGTCCCAACCAACTTTAAAAACATTACGTGGGTTTTTTTTGGTTCAAAATGAGATGCTTGACATCTCTTGTGATGCAATGTCATCTTTCTCCCTGGGAATTGGGATGTAACTTCTGAGCCCGGCTCTGTCATTATGTTATTATATGCAGGAACAGGGTTGCTGCTCTCTCCCATCTGTGCAAAGGAGAGGATGAGCCCTGATGGCTTCAGGGAACATTAATTTCCCTTCCTTTGCTGGATCTAGAGTGGAGAGAACACAGGAAATTCTGGACTGGACCAGCTTTTTCCCTGTTCTCACTTTCTTCTCCCTCATCTGAAAACAAGAGGGATGGATGCAGTGGTCCCTTGGGCCTTGTCAAGTTCTGAAGTTCAAAGCTAGCATGTAATGTAATGTTTTTGAATCATAGTGTTTAAGAATTTAGAGGTCAGATTCTATGACATTCAGTGACATACTATCTCTGTGGAAACGGGTGAGGCAGAGAGAAAATCAGAATGATTTGGGAATATTGGAAAATAACATCAAGTTTCTTAGATCAACAAGCCTCATTGCAGTCCACATATTTCAGCTGGCCTAAAATATTTTTGTGACAATATGACTAGATATGGCTATGTTGTGCTATTACATAGCAATGACAAGGAATGTTTTGTTTTGTTTTTTTTCTTAGCATTAATCTAGTCAGGGAACTTGACATTGAGATTTGTTCAGTGTTTTGGGGTGGGGCTCCCTAGAAGCGGAGTCAGAGATATGGTTTTGTGTCAGAGTGATTTATTGAGGAGGATTGCTCTCACTTGAAACTTGCAAGGGAGTGAGAGGATCAGCAGAGGGCAGGGGAAGCAGTGAGGCAAAGATGTGGGCTGATCTGACACCTAGCCACTGTCTGATGCCACCAGGATCTCTGGAAGATACTGGCACCTTCCAGTCATCCTGCCTGGAAGCAACATGGCCTACCTTTTCCAGGGATCAGTCAGTCAGTGGCTGTGGGCCACCATTCCTGTCCCCACCCTTGTCTTATTCTTGACCTTAAAGTATTTCATCATGGAAGTGTTTGCCCTACGTCTTTGTTTTTTTGTTTTTTTTTAAGATTTTATTTATTTATTAGAGAAAGAGAGATAGAGAGGAGGAGAGGAAGAAGAGTGGAGGGCCAGAGGGAGAGGGAGAAGCAGACTCCCCGATGAGCAGGGAGCCTGACTCGGGGCTCGATCCCAGAACCCTGAGATCATGACCTGAGCTGAAGGCAGATGCTTAATCGACTGAGCCACCCAGGCACCCCGGTCTACATTTTTGATAACTTTTTTAAGATGATGGTATTTTTCCTTTGTTCCTACTTTTCTAACAATTTTGTCATTAAGTATTCAAAATTTTATAAAATGCATTTTTGTATGTATTAAGACTATTATATATCTTTTTCCTTTAAGCTGTGAGTGGAAATTAATAGTTTTTCTCTTGTTTTACATTTTAAAGATAATCCCTTCTTAGGTAGAGCATATTATTTTAAAACATACATGGTTGTATTCAGGATGCTCACATTCTGTTTGCTATTTCTGTATCTGTTGTCATAACTAAATTTGGCTTATTTGGTATCAAGGTTGTACCAGGTTCATGCAATGAGTTACAAGTTTTCTCTCTCTCTCTTTTTTTTTTTCCAATTATTTAGAATGTTTTTCATAATATTGGGATTGTCCATGTATTTGTTTCTTGAGGCTGCCATAATTGAGTACTACAAACTTGGTGGGTTAAAACAACAGGAATTTGTCCTCTTATAGTTCTGGAAGCTGGAAGTTTACCATCGAGATGTCAGCAGGGCCATGCTCCTGCCAGAGGCTCTAGGAAAGATTCCCTTGTCTCTTCCACCTTCTGGTGGCTGTGCTATATTATTCCTCAATCAGCTTCCCTGGTCACATGTCCTCCTCCTCTTCTGTCTGGGTGTCTCTCCTCTGTGTATCTTTTGTAAGGACACATCATGGGACTTAGGACCCATCTGGATAATCTAGGACAGTCTCCTCATCTCAGGATCCTAAATTATACCTACAGAGGACCTTTGCTTTAACATTCCCAGGGGCCAGTGATTTGATGTAGGCATACTTTTGGGGGAGGCTACCATTCAACCCACCACAATCCGTTTCTTAAAAGCTTAGTAGATTTCATCTCTAAAATCATTTGCCTCTGGAGAGGGATTTGGGGTTAAATTTTTAAATACCAGTTCAAGTTCTTTAGTGGTTTTAGGCCTGTTCATTATTTCTTCTTGAGTCTGTTTTGGCACTTACTTTTTTTTTTTCTGAAAACATATCACTTTTGACTGTTTTCAGATTTACTGGCATGAAGTTGTACATTGAATTCTCTTAAGGTTTTCTAATCAAAATATGTTGTATATGTACTTACGTACCAGAAGCTGGAAGAGACGAGAATTTTTCCTAGAACCTCTGGCAGGAGAGTGGCCCTGCTGACATCTTGGTTAGACTTCCAGCTTCTAGAATTATGAGAGGATAAATTTCTGTGCTTTCCTAATATTGTTTATATGCTTATTACTGTGTGTATATATTCACAGATATGTAATCTATTTCATTACTCTATAAATACTTATGTAATCTATTATAGTGCTAATATTATCTCAGTGTGCACTGTGGCTCTCCTTTTATTAATTTTTGATCACATTTTCTAGAGGTATCTAGTTGCATTCATTTTTAAAATAACACAAGTCACTTTCTTTGAGATCTTTTGGAGCCATCCCTTCTAAGATTTTTACCTCCTGGTCCCCATGCAATTTCTTTCTTTTTTTTTTTAAGATTCGTTTATTTGAGAGAGAGGGAGCACACATGGGGGAGGAGTAGAGGGAAAGGGAGAGTGAGAATCTCAAGAAGACCCCCGCTGAGCAGGGAGCCCAACTCAGAGCTTGATCTCACTACTCTGAGATCGTGACCCAAGCCAAAATCAAGAGTTGGACACTCAACCAACTGAGCCACTCAGGCCCCCCCGCCATGCAATTACTGTATTCAGCTTCCTTTCTTCATTTTTTCTTCTTAATACACATCGCCATCTAGCATACTATGCATTTTATTTGTTAACATTGTTTATTGTCTGTCTCCCAAGTGGAATATAATTTTCATATGAGCAGAGATTTTTATCCATTTGGATCACTACCGAATACCTAGTACCTATAATAGTCAATAAATGTTTGTTGATTGAATGAGCCAAAATTTATCTTAAGTGTGTTAGTCCCTATCATTATTTTGTTTTCTATTCATTAATTTCTGCTCTTTATTAGTTATCCTTTCTCCTCCTTATGTTTCAGTACTTTTTCTTATTCTTATTCGAACTTCTTGAGTTGAATATGTGGATCATTAATTTTTTATCTTCTTCTTTTCTAATTAAGCAATGAGGATAAGGATTTTTTTCTCTTGGTACCTCTCTTAGCAGTATCCTAAAAGTTTTTATTTGGAGTATTTTCATTGCCATTCAGTTCTATAAGTTTTATAGTTTCTTTATGATTCCCTCTTTCACCCATGAATGATTTAGTAAACTTAGTAAACTGTGAGTTATTTTGAAGGCTCTTAAAGAGAAACATCTCTCTCTTTTTTTAAGATTTTATTTACTTATTTATTGAGAAAGAGAGAACGGGGAGGGGCCGAAAGAGAGTGAGCATCTCAAGCAGACTCCGCGCTAAGCACAGAGCCCATCTTGGGGCTTGATCTCTCGACCCTGAGATCATGACCTGAGGTGAAATCAAGAGTCAGACACTTAACCAACTGAGCCACCCAGGTACCCCAAAAGAAACAGCTCTTATTTTGTTATTAATTTATAATTTTATTTTACTTCCTTGGAAAAATATGCTCCTTATAATATTAATTCACTGAAATTTGTTGAGATTTGCCATATGGCCTACAAACATACAAATTTTTGTAAATGTGCCATTTGTGTTTGTGGTATTACAGATATGACAGATTCTTCCATTACTTTACTCTCCCTGACCTGGGGCATATGATTCTCCTTTGTAACAACTATTGAACTTCAAACCCTATGAACACTTACGGTGTTCATTAACTCATAGATTTGTCCTCCTAACATCATGGTCATTGCACTGCAGCTATCAAAATCCATCTGCTTTGATAAAAACAATACTTTTTTTTTGCCACATACACAAAAGAAAGTTAAATTGTAGTTGAATATTACTCATCTGATTATTCATATCAACAGTATTAAATACTACTTCAAAGTGTCAGACTTAAAATTTCAGGGAAAAAAGTGTCTTAATATTTTTCAGAAAATAATGTGGAATATCCACATCAGTTTTTCTTACTATGTCAATTGGAAAAATTCTTATAAACCTTATTTCCTCTACTCCATAAAACCAGGGAACTGAAAAATTTTTAAAAATTGACTCTTTCTATATGTACACTGTACTTTAACTTTTAAAAAGCTTATTTTAAACAAAGGCCACTTTTTGTATTAAAAAAGTTATTCTTTTCTGGGAGAAAGATACTGTCATGCCAAAATGAGAATTTTTAACCTTAAAGAACATTTCCTTCAACTTGAAAAAACGTTTTTGTCAATGTAAGAGTTAAAATGAAATGTCAAAAAAATTAAACATCAAAATGTCACCAGCATCTTGTGACCCAAAAAGTGGATATTTGAATATATATGTTATGTATTATAATGTCCAAGATCGTATAGGCAAGCCTCAACTCACACTAAAAGATACCTTATAAAAATGTTCCTTTATAAGCCAGTTTTTGGAACTTGAACCACAGTGGTCCTCAAATAGTGTTAAAGGAAAAGACTGAAATCCTAGGGTGGCCCCATTCCTAATGATTTATTAAATCCAAAAGCACTAGGAATACAGTATAATATCACTTAATCACTGATAAAATAATGTCCCCCCCCCCCAAAAAAAAAAAAAACATGTTTAGGGTTCTAGCTTAGGATGTCAGGCACCTATCCTGCTATTCTATAAAGAGATAGAGACTCCCCTCCTGCCGCCCCTCTCAGTCTCAAGCTGCCAGTGAGGGGCTGCTGAAAACGGTTAAAGGATCAGATTTTGCTTGGGAGCTTGGGCGCATTGCTGATAAAATGAATTAATGTGAAAGCACTAGACTGAAAATAGTAGTGAAGACCAGGAGAAGGGCAACATTGCCTTGTGATTGGAATCTCTCCTCTGCTCCTTGCCCTTTGTCCAATCTTGGGTTTCAATGCCTGCTCTGAAGTCAGAGCTTTCTCTTTGAACAGACTGCAGCACTATACTTGGATCAGATGCTTTCTGGGCCTATACTAGCTCTTTGAACCGTAATTCTCTTCCCATGAGTCCACTTCTACCAGCTTGTTTTTGTGAGCCCTTGATTGCCAGATTTGTGCGAATCAGATTGCATCCAATTCCTGATGCCCTTGATTCTTGGATCTATCCAAATGAGAGCAGCTAGTCCATAATTTAGTCAAGGCACTGAAATATTTTTTTCTTGTTCAACTTTGAATGAAAATTTCTTAACTACAGACCACATCAAAACTGGGAGCAAAGCAGGGATTTCTAGATTCTCCTAATACCAGTGCCCAATACAAAATAGTGGTTATATCAGTTGACAATGCATTGGCTACTAGTAATAGAAAATCTGACTCCAGTTGCCTTCACAAATAGGGGTTTGTTTTTCTCAGATAAGCAGTCCAGGGGGTAGGCATCTGTTGGTGTTGGTTCAGCTGCTCAGTTGTGCCACTGGGAATCCCAGCTTTTTCTCCTCTATTTTCCATAGCATATTGGAGTTTTGTCCTCATATTTACCCACTTTCACAAATGGCCACCCCGAAGTCCAGGTATCACAAGGCAACATGGTTGTCCAAACTCACCCTCATCTTCCTTCCTGATATGTTGCCACAATCTCCAACTCATCTCTCTGCTCTCACTCTGCCACCACCCCCACATCCATTTTCAACGTAACAGCCAAGATGATCTTTTAGAAAATAAGAATAGGTTGTAATTTTTTTCCCTTACTTAAAACACTCCTACGTTCCTAAGAGATTTAGAGGAAATTCCAAACTTTTGCCCTTGGCCTGCAAGGTCCTAGGGATCCAGCCACTGCCCCCCTTGCACCTCATCTGCCATTCGACCGCTCTGTCATTATACTTGACCACACTGTGTTCTTGGTGTTCTTCAGAAGTACACCACTTAGTCTTACCTTAGGCCCTTTGCGCTTGCTATGTCCTTTGCATGGAATGTTTTGCTGCTTCTTTTTGTCTGTATCTCAACCCAAAGGCCATATATTCAATGAAACCCTCCCTGACCATCCACAATAAATAGCCATGCCCTCCGCCCTCCACCTCCCCCCTTCCCAGGCAGTCCCTTTTTCTGTTATACTATGGCTACTTGGCAGTTCCCACTCTGGACTGCATATATGAATCACCTAGAAAACTTTTTAAAAACACCAATTTAATTGGTCTGGGATAGGCCCCAAGCTCTGGTATTACCTTTAAAGCACCCCACATGATTCTATTGTACAACTAATATTGAGAACTACTGGAAAACATGGTTAAAGGTAAGAAACCGTGAACGATAATTTTGGATAATCCTATAACACTGACTTTTTTTTTCTTGACATGATTTAACTTGATAAGGAGTCATTAAGATGATATTCATTCTCACTATATATTCCCTGCAGCGTCTAGTGGGTATTTGTGTTAAATCAAAACTTATAGTAAAGAATCACTTTCTTAGAAAAAAATTATCCAAATGAGAAAACAGTGTTTGCTGTGTGTATGTGTGTGTGTGTGTGTGTGGTGTTCCCAGAGAAACATGGTTTCTCAGTTTAGCTCACCCTCTGCACCCCCTCTTTTGACTGCGTGGGAGTTGTCAGTTTTAGGGAGAGGGACTGTGGAGGCAGGGACCTCAGGGGGCTCTCAGCAAGCCTGGAGCTGGCCCGAGTGGTGTGTGAGAGGGAAGGCACGGGTCAGAGGCTGACAGATGGTCTTTCTGCCACACGGACTGCAGGCAGATGGCTCTGACAGTTTGGACAAGGCCGCAACTTTGGGTCGCTAAGGCAGAGCTCTGAAAAGATGCTCGAAGAAGCTTCTGATGACATCCCTCTCTCTTGCCCTGAGCAGACATTGAGCTTAAAGATGCACAGGAGGTGGGGAGGAGGAGGAGAAGCAGGAGGAACAGGAGAATGAGGAAGAGAGAAAGAGACTGCAACCCTTCCACTCACTCTCTACCCTCAGGCTGCAGAAAGCCCCCCGGGGTGGGGGGGGGCGAGCCGAACCCACAGGCTGGGAGGCAGGAAGCGTAGTGGTTCCAGCTCTGCTGCTCGCTGTATGTGTAACCTTCAGAGGTTATCCCAACATCTTTTAATTCCAGTTTCCTCTTATTAATTGAATCTAATTCAAAGCATTGTTTTGTGGAGGCAACGTTTGTAAAATAGTCAGCACAGGGCATGGCCCACACTAAGTACTCCTGGCAAGTGGGCCCTGACTTGGGTGCCCCAAGGCTTAAAAGAAAGCAAACGCAAACTATGGCCTTAGTACTAACACATCCAACATTTTTTCTTCTGCTATGTAGCACCAGCCTTCTCTTTTCCTACCATATGCTCTTATTTTAATTTACCAATAAGGTCCATGTTTACTGAAAGCAAGGAAGTGAAGTGTAACGAGAAGGGAGCTCCATGAGGAGGGGGTAGCCTAATCTCATTTCGACCTCTTTTTAGCAGGAGGCCCAGGCACCTTCCCTAATCCTCTGCAACAACTATTTCCATCTTGCAGGATTTCTTTGCTTCCAGTCATCTCTGTCAAGGCCCCAGTGAAGGTTTTTATGAGTCTCCCGCTTTGGTCTGTAGACATCTGGGAATGGCCCCTGCAGTAAAACACGCGGGTTCTCTTTTCCCCATGCACCAGATTTTGCAAAGCCTCCTGGCACAGAACTACAGTAGACGTTTAATTAACATAAAACACTCTATAACACCATTAAGACAGCTAGATTGGGAAGCTGGCAATTCCCCAACCCCATGCAGCCAAGTTCCCAGACACAGGTATGTCCTTCAGCTTGCACACAGTGGTTGAAGTTGAGGGTGTCTTTCCCCTTCCAGATCTATCACCTCTGAAACTCCCCCACCAACATCTTCTGGTGTACCCATTGGGGATAGAAGTGAGGGGCACTGCTTTCACTCCCTTCTCCCACCTATCTTTCGGGACTCACCATCTCCTTTGTGGTCATTGGGTCACCACAGCTACCTGCTGAATAACCTCTGAAAAACCACAGCTTCAATTCAGAACACCTGGGAACGTCAGAGTACCATCATCTTTCCTTGCTAATGCTAATTTGCCTTCTTCAAAGCTCACTTCCAAGGTCCCCACTCTCCAGCTTTCACCCATAATGTGACCAGAGCCTGATGCCCCCTTGGAGGCTTTCACCTCTCCCCTAACTTTATGCCACACCTTATTCTCCAATTAATTGGATCATCCTCATTTTAACTCCTGTTACATGTGAAAAAAAAGGAATCTGTCCAATTGCTCAACAAAATGTAATTGAGTACTTGCTGCGTGTCAGCAACTAAAAGCATAAGGCTGAATAAGAAGGGTCCCTTGTCACTGAAAGGACGTGTGGTCTGATAGGTAGGCCCACACATACATCTCACTTTAATGCAACATAAGAACAAAATGCTCCAGAAGGAGAGACAAAGGACTGACTATTGCACCAGGTAGGAGTAGCATGGAGAATTAGAAGATGACAAAGGATTTGTTTTAGCCAAGTTTCCATGACGGCCACCCCCAGCCTTCTTCCTTGCTCTACATACAGGTCTCAGGTTTTACAAACACATCCAGTGGAATGATTAGGGGTGTCAAAAGGGCTTTCAGGAGACCTCCCTCTGTGTCCTGGCCTACATCTGAGATGTCAGCATTTGAGATTTTTTTTTTAATTGACATCATTGAGGAAGCCAACACTCCTTGAAGAAGGAGCACATCAAGCCTAGAAGATGTTGTCCTTTTGAATTAATTGAGTCTACTTTTCTTATTTTGTTCCTCTTTAGTTGTTCTTTACTCTTAGAAGGAGAGAGTGCGATTGGGAGGTAGAGATGTGCATAGAGGTCCCCTTAGGGTTAGGCCTTCACTTGGGCAAATTTCCTCTTCTCCTTAACATAGCCAAGAAAATTGTATGATTTTTCCAAAAGTTACTTTATTAGGAATCTGGTGACTGGGATTGGGGTGGGAGTGGTGGGTAAGGGAGGAAACAGCAGATGGAAGCACAAAGCCAAAACCAGAAATAGTAGTATTTGCAAAGACAGTCCGATGTGATAGGGCAATTGTGTTAGAAGGCCTGGACTCGGGTCTGAGTGTAACTGCTTACTGGCTTGCAGCTGTCTCTGAGCTTTAACTTCCTCCCCTGCACTGTCTACCTTTCAGGTTTATTTTGCATATCAAATCTAACACTGTTACGTGAGTGGCCACAGTATGGTTGGATAGGCACAGCTGATTTCACAGAGATCCTGTTCGAAGTGTGGTCCATGAACCAACAGCATCAGCCAGGTGCTTGCGAGGAATGCAGACTTTTGGGCCCCATCCCCCACCTAATGACTCAGAATCTGTATTCTAACAAGATCCCAAGTGATTCATTTTCAAACAAGAAAGTTTGAAAAGTCCTGGTCTAGACACTAGTTCTTAAATGTGGTTGTACATTAGAATCACTTAGGGAGCTTTAAAAGTACTGAAGGTCGAAGTGTCTTTCTCAGAGATCCTCATGTAATTGGTATGGGGGTCAGCCTGGCCCTAGAAATTTCTAAAAGCTTCCCAGGGTGATTTTAACATGAAACAGTTTTTGAGGGCCACTGTTCTCAACCAAGTCTTCTCAAACCATCTCTAGGAAATTATCATTTTGCTTGTAAATTTCCAGTCCATCTGGTTGTAAAATTAAAAAGCATTACCAGCTTTGGATATAGCAGCAAAGTCAAATTGGTATAAAGGTGAATAATGATCACTCTCAATTTGTTCCTCCACTTGTCACAAACTTGTAACAAAGAGTTCTCAGACCAACAACAGTCCTTGCGCCACGCTTGAACTGAGTTGCACTGCAATCCAGGCCACCCGTCACCCCAACTAGGAAACCAGTCCGACCCCACCTCATCCCCATTGGCTCCCTTCTTCTAGGTCAGAAGTTAGAGTAGACTCTATTTTATTGAACACACACTTATATAGCACCTGTCTTAGAGCTGGTACTATTCTAAATGTTTTACAAGTTTTTACTAATATCAGTATTAAACTAATTTATCATTACCCCCCTCTCCTTTATGGAACAGAAATGGAGCACCAAAAACTTACATTACTTGCCCAAAGTCACAGAGTTGGTATGTGGAGAGGCAGGATTCTGAACCCAGGTCATCTGGCTCTTAATCACTAGGGTGCCTTACCCACAGGTGTTTGTGGGAGAAAGGACTAGTCTCCCACATATGGTACATCTTTTTTTAAAAGATTTACTTATTTATTTGAGAGGGGGGAGGGTCAGAGGGAGAGGAAGAGAGAGTCTTAAGCAGACTCCGCACTGAACACGGACCCCGATGCAGGGCTCGATCCCACAACCCTGAGATCACCACCTGAGCCGAAACCAAGAGTCAGTCACTTAACCGACTGTGCCACCCAAGTGTCCCTGCTCCATCGCTTTCCCCCTAAATGTCTCTCAGTCCAGTCCCTCCATCTCCATCCCTTTGTCCTTTTCCCACCTGCTGCCCCCATCCAGGCAGGCTCTCATCATCTCCTGCACCATTGCATGAATCTCATCTCTCCCTTCTAATGTACCCCCTGAAACTTTATCAGTGAGATCTTTTTAAGATGCAAAGCCAAGCAGCTTCTAAATCCTTCAATGGCTCTAAATGAGTAATGTTCCTTAGCACTGAATAGCAGCCACTGTGCAGTAGAGCTCTACCTTTCTTGTCCCTTCTCCCCCTGCCCGCCCCCCCCGCCCAGCCATCCAGAACCAACCACATCTGCCACGGACTTTGCTTCAGCCCCTCTTGCATCAGATCCTTTGTGCAGGTGGTTTCCTGGATGATGGAGGTCCTCTGGCTAAAGTGGAGCTTTGGCTCAAACACCGCCTCCCTCACAGAGTCTTTCCTAAACACCCTCTACTGAAACCACATCTACTGATAATGTCTACTGGCTTCTCATTCCTGCTTCAGCTTCTCCTATAGCATTTGCACTACTGTATCATGGTTCCTAGTTTCTGTGCTAGATTCCCTCTCGACTCTGAGCTCCTTGCAGCAGTGACTATGTTTTAATCAACTTTGTATCCTTAATACTAGTATAAATAAATCCAGGATCATAGCAATTATTCACTATTTATTTGGAATGAATGAGTGAATGAATGCAAGCAGAACATTATACCACTTTAGAGACCCAGTAGATGCCTCCTTGTTCCTTTCTTCCCTTCCTCGCCCGGTGCCTTGTACCCCTTGCCACCCACTGCCTTTGAATGGGATAACTATGTGTACTCTTTTGGCTTTGCTGAAGTTCTTCAGACTGTCAGGTTAGGGAATGTGCCCCTTTCTCCTAAGAGTGTCAGCTGTTGGGCAGCCGGCACCAAACAGTGGCCTAACTTCCTCTTATCACTCCCTTGCTCTGTGTGCCCTGGAGAGAATATTAAATGTGTACACAAAGTACATGCTAAAATATTCATGAATATATTCAGAATGTTTTTGCTTAAGCCCCTTTTGTCTGAAAATAGAGCAGAAGAGACAAATAGGCAAACGTGACACACAAAAGCTTGGGGAGAAATATATAATAAGCAATTAGTTGCAATTGATCGCTTTGCACTAGGCTATCTAAAGACCAGTCTTAAAACATACCTGAACTGAAGGGGGGAAAATCGGAGGGGGAGATGAACCATGAGAGAGTATGGACTCTGAGAAACAAACTGAGAGTTCTAGAGGGGAGGGGCGTGGGGGGATGGGTTAGCCTGGTGATGGGTATTAAAGAGGGCACGTACTGAATGGAGCACTGGGTGTTATACGCAAACAATGAATCATGGAACACTACATCACAAAATAATGATGTAATGTATGGTGATTAACATAACATAATACAATAAAATTTTTTTAAAAAGCATACCTGAACATTAAAGGAGAGATATCCCCCCATTATTGGAAAAATATGCTATTTTAATGTATGTCTTCTTTCTGTCCTCATGACTCTGTGGTCTGTGACAATATTGTTCTGCCTTTCTCCCTGACTTTTTAACATCTACCCCATTTCTTGAGGCCAGGCCCTAAGTGAACATGGAGAATTGGGTCAATCTGGATAACCCTGCCTCAGCTTGCCTGGAGTTATGCATGGGTGAACCATGAAGAGACCTCGGGGCAGGCAGCTGGGTGGTGATCGTGGGTGGTGACTACAGCTGGTGCCGTCAGGTAGGCTTAGACAGAAGCAAGAATGGGCAGCCTCACTGGAATATGGGGTGGGGGGCTCTCTGTCCTTATGGACCTCTCACTTGTGTCCTTCATCTGACTGGCTTGCACAGAGAGACCCAGTTCCTTCACCAAGACCTTGCCAATTAGCCTTGTCCATTGGCATGTCCCACACTCTGATCTATAATGTTAATCCCTTTTACCATTCATTTCCTTCCATTTCTCCTTCCTTTCCTCCTTCCCTCCCTCTTTTCCTTCTTTCCTTATTTCATTTTTTCCTACTTTCCTCTAGTCCTCTTTTCCTCCCTCTGAAGGAGCATCTTCCTATCACTACCAAACCTGGAACAGTAGATATTTAGTAAGTAATATTTGAACATTTAGTACATGGTTTGGAGGTTAAGCTTCAGTGAGGTGTCTCAAAGCCCACTGTCCACTAAGATATAGCTTCTCTTAGGCGCTAATATGGTGACACTTGTATAAAAAGATGCCCGTGCTAACATAAGACTCAGGCTTTGGGAAACACCCTGGTGTCAGACTTAGACTGAGCGAGTGGCCAGGGTGTGAGAGAAAGGCCAAACTCTGGGAGTGGGGAAATAAGTGGTTTTTTTTTCCCCAAAGAGCATGAACTTTTTCTCTAGGTCTCAACCTGGAAGGACAGTGCCTTGGTGGAAAATGAGAACTTGAGAGACAGGACTTAGGCTGAAATAAAAGAAGACCACCTAGCATAAGGGTTGGCTCAGCCCTTAGGCCTAGGGCCATTTCTGCACTGGGGGGGTAATTCTCCTCTGGCCTGGGGAGGCAAGCAGTAGAACCCATGAGAAGTCTCAATGGTTGTGATGCTGCTCTGTGTTCAGTATATCTGTTTTCCTTATCTTTTGTTCAATTCTCCCTTGAGCTACTGTTTGTCTCTGTGGTGTGTGGGGAGCTAGGGAGAGACCAGGGTCCACGCCTGTGGAAAAGGAGTATAGCAGAAATGAGTCCTCTTCCCAAGGCCAGGGGTGGGGGTAGAAGCAGCTCCATTATCCCCGGGCAGGGCCTGGTCTCAGCAGGGCTATGGGAAGCCAGTTGGTGGGTGGCGAGGTTTCATAACCAGGGGGTCCAGATAAAGAGTTTAAGTGCATACATCCTGAGCAGAAAGATGTGGGGGCCTGGACAAACTCTTCAACACAGCTGAGGACCTTTGAGGGTGCTAACTTCCAGCCCAGTGCCATCAGGAGCTGTGCCTTCATCATTTGTGGCCAATGTCGATTTGAACTTGGGTAACAATAGCTCCAGCTTAAAGGAAGACAGAGCCTGGTCCACTGAATGAAACCAGGGCCTTTACATTAGGCAAAGCAGGGTTGGAATTCCAGGCCCACTACCTTAACTTAAATTCCAATACTTTAATAATGATTTCTACAATTTACAGAGTGCCTCTGAGAGCCAGTACATTGCCAGTAACAATAGGGATTAGTAAGTGAGTCTGCTTGGAACTCACAAAAATAAAAGCAAAGCAGAAGAACCACAGTGCCTTGTGTGTATTGTTAGATGATCTAGATTTTCATGAACGTTAGGTTTTTTCCCCTTATATCCAGGTGTTTTATCAGCATTTTCATTTGGCAGTGAGAGCTTGCACAACTGCTGGTCACCTGGCACTTTCATTCCCATTCTGTTCTTGTACCTTCTGTCAATAACATTCTCAGGGTAGGGGGTAGGAGAAAATGGGGAAGAATGATTTTTGGGAAAGGATATAATTGTTCCTGGGTCTCTGGTAAAAATCATAGTGGGTGAGACTCCATTGTAATTCTTAATGATTATAAAAAGGGTATCTATCCAAGTAAGGATGAAGACCACTGTGGAAACTTGATCTAGACCTGAGATGTAGGGTTCCAACTTTCCTTTCAGATCAGAGACTGCAACACTTTTTCATATGTTCAATGATTTATCATTCTCCCCTTGGCCTAAGAAGTCCCAGGTCATATGCTGCCCAATACTGTGTTCTGAACTTGAAGCCATTTTATTCAAAGGAATTATGTTGGGGGACCAAATGTGATGGCCAATCCTAACTATTTTGTTAAGCCCTAAGGTTAATAAAGATTATGTTCTACTCAAATCCTTTGAAGGAAAGAGTGCAGTAAACTATATATGAATAAAATGGGGGGTTGATATTCAAGGAAAAAAAGGAGTGTTGGGAATTATTGGCCTTGCACATTGCATACCATACTGATGTCAAATCTTCTAACTACAGTAGAGGGGAAAGCATGGATTCTTGTGGGAAAGACTCAAGTTTAAATCTCAGCTCTGTCCCTGCCAGTGATGTGACCCTGAGCCACTTCCTCTTCTTTCTGGATATCTGCATCTTCATACATTAAAAACAAAACAGGGAATGACTGTATCTATCATGCCTGAGATAATATCTGGAAAAGAATTTTATAATCTGGAACACAGTGAGGCATTTTAGAACACAGAGATTGTTAATTGAGGCTCCTGTGTATGTGTGTTGTTGGGGTTTGGGCTTGCCCTGTGAACTGCCATGTGGAGAAGGGGTACATGAGGAGAGACCACCCAGAACCATGATATCTGCAGGGTCCTCAGATGATTCCTACCAGTGTTGTCAACTGTAAGTGAATGCCCTGGCTTCTAAGCTCCAGATTTTGCTAAGTCATTTAGAAGTTACATGCCTGCCAAGGAGGTGCCAGAGAAGCATAACTTGCTACACTGCTCTTGTGAGTGTGAACTACACTTCTCAGGTACGACAGGGCTGGCAGGACTATTCTAATATTTGGTGTGATGTTGCCTTCTCTTATCACCACCTTATCCTCTCCTCTTTTCCCAAGCTGTGAGAATGGGAGAGGTGCTATATGGTTCATATGACTGGGCTGTATTTGAGGGTTTGGAGAAAAGATATATACATGCATTGTACCTCAATAAATTGCTCTTCATGCCGTTAGAGTCCTTTATACAGAATTTGGCTGTACTTGGACCATCCACAATTTACCAGAAACTAGAATATACTTTTGTTTGGGATTTTTTTTTTTCACCTCAAGACAAGTACTATAACTTTTGTCTTCAATAGATATTCAGTACATGTTGAATAAATTATTTCTTAGTTGACTTTAGCCAGTTCACAACTCAAACAGCTATTCAGATGCTTAATAATTGAACCCGCCATTATAGAAAGTCACCAGTAGGTATTGGCAATGATTAGTGTGGTAGTTAATATCAACAGAAGGCCTAATACCGGTGGTTCTCATCCCTATCAGCACATTTGAATCTTCCGGGGAATGCTTAGGCTTCATTCCCAGAGATTCTGGTTTAATTGGTCTAGAAAGGACTCTACACCTTGATATCTCCAGTAATCCACTGATACTGAGGCTTAGTTTTACTTCCAGTAGAGGATTCTCAACTTTGACTCCATGTTAGCATCACCTGGGAAACTTTAAGAAGTACTGATGGCCAGGGTTTGACTCTCAGGGGTTCTGCTTTGATTGGGCTCGTATGGCCTGGGCATCAGGACTTCCTAAAGCTCCGTACATACATACTTCATTGAGCCAAGGTTGAGAAACAATGACTTAGAGGGAGAAGCAACTCTGTCTTTTTCTGACAAAATTACAACTTGCATTTATAACAGTCAAATTTAAATAAGAAGATATAGAGGGCTACCACAACACTGCTCCTTATTCAGTGTTCACTGAAGTACATTTTACAGAAAACATTTTAAATAGTCAAATACCTCAACCTTTTTGCATAAATCCTAGCCATGAATATAACCTGAGACTTGAATAAGTTGCCTCTTTCTTAAATCTTGGTTCAGACTCCAGCTGAGATGACTCATGACGTTTAGGCCAGTTTGTTGTCAAAAGTTTCTGGGAATTTATTCTCAGCCTCCTGCCCCCTTTCTCTCACCTCAGCCATGAAGAGACTACTGCCCTCTCACCATATGGATTTATTGAGCTATTCAGGGCACCATTTACCTTGCTTTTCTGTCTGAGCAATAGTTAGGAAAATCACCTACTCCTCTGACTTCCCAGGGTTCCCATACTCTATACAGCCAGAACAGACAGCTGCCGACCTTATACATTGTGGTATCAACTTCCAAGTTCAACCCCAAACCCTGTCTGGATTTCACTTGGGATGCATTGAATATATAGATCAATATGGGAAAGAATTAATATATTTGTTGCGTTAAGGGTTCCAATCTATGAAGACCATATACTTCTTTATTTAGGTGTTCTTCAGTGTCATTCAATGGAGTTTTATAATCTTCTCTGAAGGATCTTGAACATTTTTCATGATATACATTCCTAGGTTGTTGAGGCATTAATTGTATCTTTGAAAAATATATTTGTTGCTAGTATATGATTTTGGTATATTGATTTTTTTTTTTAATCTGGCATACTCTCTTATGAATTCAAATAAATTATCTGTGGATTTTTTTGGATTTTCCAAATATAGAATCACATAATTTGCAGCAACAACAAAAAGTTTTATTTCTTCTTTGCCAATAACTGTGCTGTTATTTCTTTTTCTTCTCTTACTCTGTTAGCTAAGGTCTCTGATGTCCAATGAAAATGTGAAATGAAAGTGGTCATGGAGGCATCTTTATGTCCCATCCCCATCTTAAAGAGAAAATGTTTAAGTGTTATATATGACATGATCTGTAGATTTCTTTTTAAGATTTTACTTATTTATTTGAGAGAGAGAGTGCATGCACAAGTTGGGGGGAAGGTGAAGGGGCAGAGACAGAGGGAGAAGCAGACTCCCCGCTGAGCAGAGCCCAAGGCAGGGCTCAATCCCAGGACCCTGGGATCATGACCTGAGCCAAAGGCAGATACTTAACTGACTGAGCTACCCAGCCTTCCCTAATTAATTAATTTTTATTTTTTATTTTTATTTATTTACTTTTTCCAAAGATTTTATTTATTTATTTGACAGACAGAGACACAGCGAGAGAGGGAACACAAGCAGGGGGAGTGGGAGAGGGAGAAGCAGGCTTCCCACGGAGCAGGGAGCCCGATGCGATGCAGGGCTCCATCCCAGGACCCTGGGATCATGACCTGAGCTGAAGGCAGACGCTTAACTGACTGAGCCACCCAGTGTCCCTGTTCTGTAGATTTCTGTTTATTTTTTGCACACATCTTTTATCAGTTAAAGGAAATTCCCTTCTTTTTCTAATGTGATAAGCTGCATTATTATTCTTAATTTTTCACCTTTCCCCGTGTCCATGCTTTTTGTCATGTGACATTGCAGTTCTTCCCACTTGAAGTGGCACCTGTTTCCCCATCCCCATTGATAACTGGGCTTGGCAATGACCGTGACCAACAGAATGGTGATAAAAATGACTGTGTGCTGGTTCTATGTCTAGGCCTTAAGTGCTATCTTATGTTTCCACTCACTCTTTTGTTGCTTCTGCTATGACTGCAAGAAAAACATATCCCTGATAGCCCATCCTAATCTCCAAATATGGACAGACTTGAACCTAACCTAAAATTCGAAACCAAGCCCAGACAAACCCAGGGTAGATCAGCCAACCACCAACTGACCTGACATTGTGTTACATTGCATTACTGTGTCATCAGCTTACCAATGCATCTAATCTGCTAATAACATTTTAAATCATGAATTTTAAATTATATCAAATGTTGTCACCTCCTCTATTGAGATGAGCATTTTCTCCCTTCAATCTGTTAATATGGTGATTACATTAATTTAATTTGTTTTCCTGATGTAAATCAGTCTTGCCTTTCTAGAATAAATCCTACTTGGTCATGATGTATTCTGGTTTTTATAAATCACTTTATTTGGTTGGTTAATTTTGTTTAGGACTTTTGCATCAATGTTTATGAATGAGATTCCTTGCCATTTTCTTTTCTTGAATTGTCCTTGTCAAGCTGGGTAGCAAGGTTGTGGTAGTCTTATACAGTAAAAAATGGGGATCACTCTTTTTCTGTTCTTTGGAAGAGACCATATAAAGCTGATACTTGTTTTTTCCTTGAATATTTTTAAAACTTGCCAATGAAGAAACTAGACCTAAAATTTTCTTTTTGGGAAAGTTTTTACTACTGCTTTACTTTTATTTATGGCTCTGGAAATGGTCAGGTTTTATGCTTATTCTCGAATCAGTTTTAATATTATGTTTTTCTAGGAA
Organism: Leptonychotes weddellii; assembly: GCF_054177405.1. Taxonomy (NCBI): domain Eukaryota; kingdom Metazoa; phylum Chordata; class Mammalia; order Carnivora; family Phocidae; genus Leptonychotes; species Leptonychotes weddellii. The sequence goes on along the minus strand of NC_138377.1, from coordinate 90,369,619 downwards.
TTTGCCTATTTTACCAAAATTATTAATAATATCTACTATAATGTCTACAGTGATTATGTTGTTCTCCATTTCATTCCAGATAATGGTAATTTGTGCCTTCTCTCTCTCTTTCAATAAAATATTGATTTATCTCACCAGTTTTAAAGTTTTTAAAACCATCACCTTTTTAAAGAATTAACTTTTGGTTTTGTCGATATTCTCATTGTTCTCTTTCAGTTTTGTTAATTTCTATTCGTCTTCTTATTTCTTTCCTTCTACTATAGCTTCATAATTTCAGTACTTTGAAATCAGGTGAGAATTGCTTTGTGGCTCAAAATGGAGTAAGCTGTTAATATTCTACCTGTCTTTAAGGAATGCACATTATGGTGTGGTTGGGTATTGTGTTCTCTATTTGTCACACCAAGTCTGTCAATCATGTCATTCGAATCTTTACCAATAATTTTGTTGTTGCTTTTGCCATAAGTTACTTTTACAGGGATTATAGATTTTTCCCTTTCTCCTGGTAGTTCTGTCAATTTTTGCTTTACATAGGCACATACAAATTTCACATTGTTTTATCTTCCTAGTCAATGGAATCTTTATCATTATGTAAATTCCCTCTTTGTCTTCAGCATTTTTTTTTCTTTTGACTTTAGATTCATTTGGTCTGATGTTAATATAGTTAGACCAGCTGTCTTTCAGTTAGAATTTGCTTGGTCTATCACTTTCTATCCTTTTACTTTTAACCATTCATTAGTTGTATGGTGTAGATGCATTTATAAATAGCTTCTTAAAACCCATTCTGACATTTTTATCTTTTATTTGGAACATTTATCCACTTATATTTTGTGCAGTTGCTAATATATATGTATATTTACCATCATATTTTGTACTTTATATTTGACTCTTCCATTAGTTAGTTTTATCTTATTCAAGATTTCTCTACTGCTTTTTTGGAATTTATGTTCTATGTTTCTATCTTAATGGCCACCTGGGATATTACAGTATATATATGTAATCTCTCAGAAGCTAAAATTAATACCTGTACCTTTCCTCAAGACAAGAAAAGAAACTTAGAAGAGTTAAACCTCCTATCTACCCACTCCCCAACTTATATGCTATTGCTGTAGTGTGTTCTAATTCAACCTTTTTGAAAAGCCCTTAGTAAATATATTAGTTACGTAGTGCTAGGCATTATAACAAGTAAATCCTGGAATCTTGCTGACTGCACTATGAAAGTTTATTTCATACTCATGTTCCCGTCCAATAGGGACTGCTTCTGATGGGGCATCCTTCCACATAGTCACTCGGGGATCTGGGTTCCTTCCATTCTGTGACTCCACCCTCCTTTTAGTTTTTGGATTGCTCTCCATTAAGCCACCAAATGGGGAAAGAGACTTTGGGAGAAGGTACAGTGATTTCCTTACCACTTTATTTCAGAAGTTACCCATATCACTTTTGCTCAAACACCAATGGCCAGAATGCAGCCACATGCCCATACCTAATTTCACTTAACTAGGTTCCTCATGATAATATGGAGAGAACAATGGTAACTACCTGACAGCATTTTGTGAGCATGCAGGTCCACATAATGGATGAGTATCTGGTTAGGTGCTCACTGTGTGGCAGGTACTGTGCTAAGCACATCATCTTGTATAATCTTCACAATGACTTTCAGCAGAGGAGCTAATTCATCTCCATCTTCAGAGGAGGCAATCAAGACTTCAGGTGAAGGGACTCCCCCATCTGGAAAGTGGCCTGTAGCTACTTCTCCCCCATGCCAGTCTCCTCACAGCAGGAGAGTCCTTCAAGGCTGAGTACTCCAGGAAGCCTCTTCTGACTCCTCTGGGGCTTATGTATTTTCTCCTCTTTTCACATCTCAACCATACCATTTGTATTTGCATGAGCCACCTTTCATGGTTTTCTTTTGGTTCCATGTGAATTAATGTTTTCTCAATTAAATGGTAACTTCCTTGACGGCATGTACCATGTCTTACACTTAATTTATCACCTCTAAAACTGAAAGCACAGAACACTGCACACAGCAGGGTCTTAATGCCTATTGTCAATAATGCCTAAGACTCTTTTTTTTAATCCTTTACAATTCTTAACACAGTATTGGGCACATAAATGTTACTACATAAATTGTGTTGATTGACAGATAAGTCTTTCTTTATGGGCAGGATTGTAAATGTCAAGGTCGCCACAAATAGAATGGACTGGAAGCCATTAACTAATTACATGATTTTGGATTTTAATCCCCTGGACTTCACCTTTCTAATCTGTAAAATCAGCTATCTGAACTCAATATCATAAGCTTAACTCTAAAATTCCACAATTTTGTGGAGTTTGGGGAAGACAAAGTTATAAGTTCTTACATGATTAATTCATGTAATACTCACAACAAACCTATGTGGTAAATAATTATTATCCCAGCTTTATCGATGGAGAAACTAGGACCCAGAGAAGCTGGATAACTTGCCTAAGGTCACACAGTCATTAAGTGGAAGAATTGAGATTCATGCCTGAGTCCCATAGAAAGCAAAGCACACATTCTCCCTACTTCACCACTTGGCCTCTTAAAAACCTCTGCCTTAGCAGTAATGGAAGATTTTTATCAAATTTCCTTTAACTGCTTTTCCTCTAAATGGACTGTCTCAAGCTTAACTATGTCAGAGAAAATCCTAAGGCTATTAGATCAGCAATCAGTCTCTGGAAGCCCCTCCCTGCAAGGTGCGTGTTTGGCTCACTTTAATTTGTCATTCATTAGGCCTGGAGGAATGGAAGGAGAGACATCTTTGACTTTGCAGGAGCCAGAAGAACAAAGTTATTACACAAACTCATCATAAGCACTTGGGTTTCGTTGGGGTTTGAGATTTTGGCAAAGGTTCAGAGCTTCCCATTTCCTGTGAAGCCATTGCCCATTCCTGTCAGGAGATCAGTAAATTTTGAAAGAGATTCCAGAGCTGACGGATGAGTCACAGACGTCCGGACTCCATACAGCCTTGCTTGCACAAATGAAATGACCAGATAAGGCTTCTTTGTGTTGCATGGACATTTGCCATCAAACACGATATAGGACTGGGTTTTTAATGCCAGTAGGTGAGAGGACGGGAAATTGTAAAAGGGACACTTAGAGGAGTGTCCAGAGGATAATCTGAGACTTTGGTGTGACTGTATCTTAAGGTACTGTCAAGGGCCATAGAATCATCAAGGGTGTGTCAGGTACAGTGCAGAGCAGTGGGTAAGGATGTGGAATATGGAACAGGCTGGCCTGGGGTTGAATGCTAACTCTGCCAAATATTCATGAACTCGACAAGTTCCCTAACCTCTCTGAGCCTCAGCTTTCTCATCTACAAAATAGGGACAGGATATCAGTAGAAAGGGCTATTATGCAAATCAAAAGAAATAATATAGATGAAGAAGTTAGCACAATCCCCAGCACAAAGTAAACACTCTATAAGTTGTAGTTTTTTTAACATTAAAATATCAGGTGTGCAAAGCCTTAGAGACCATGTGATTCACTTACCTTTTTGGAGAACCAAGGAGACCGAGGCCCAGAAAAAGTAAACAGCCACTTCACTTAACCAGCGATTCAGACACGGTGTGTGAGAACCTACATTTCTTGACGTATATAGTATTCCCCCCTATTCCTTGACTAAACCAGCTGAAGAAAGCTTCCAGCTTCTCTTCTTTACCAGTTCATCTGGCCTGGGATGATGGTGAGAAAAGCAGGACAGCCCTGAGTGTCTGTGAGCATTTGGAGGCCTCTGGCAGGCTGGACCAGGTCAGACTCTGGAGCTTATTAGACTCTATGGGACTTCAGTTTACAACTTCATACTGTTCATTTGTCATTGCTTGATCCATGTAGAAAGCTGGGCTGTAAAAAGTCTCATAGGGCACTTTGGGAGAGAGGAAGTCTCTTTCTGGTCAGGCCCTGGCCTTTAGCTGTCTGGCTAGGACCTTCAGGTGCCTGACATTTTCAACCTGGGACAGAGCTGAAAGGCAGGTTGCATTTATATAGTGGGAGAAATTGGCTTCCATTGTCAAAACTTCACAGAAAACTGGAGATTGTCTTAAGGTTTCCTCAAAGCAGCAGAGAAAATGCCATTGGAATCCAAATTCTAGAATAATAATAATAAAAAAATTCACATGTTGGATTTATTTTTCAGACTTTCTCTTTATAGCCTGGGGTATCAGCTGAGTAGATGTTCATGGCTAGAAGTACTAGCTCTTTGCCATCAAGTTTGACTGCAAAGAAGGGCACCATTGATAGCCATAAAGTAATTCTGTCTTCTCATGAAAGGCCTCTCATGCTAGGACCCCCTTCATCTTACACTCAGTGTCCAGGATGCCAAATAACTATGAGAACAGAACTAGGCTGTTTATAAAATTCCATCCATCAAAACATTTTCCCCATGAAATAGAAGAAATGCAATGATGATCTATATTACAACTTGTATTTTATATTAGATTTATATGTTTTTATTGGCTGTTATATCCTTGTGTGTATATGTCTGTACCACAGTGTTCACTTCAAATTGATGCATTATTCATTTGATAAATATGTACCGAAGCCTTACTATATGCCAGGCACTCTTCTATTCGTTTTGTTGCTGTCTTTGTTTTATAGATAATCGTGACCCTAAAATTTCTTCCACACCATTAATTGACAGAGAAATTGAGAGAGAATATTAAACTCATTTTAAACAAATTTGGTAAAAGTCAAGTCTCTGCTGAAAGCTAGTATTTCCATTTATCAAGATATGCTCCTTCAAAAAAGCACATGCTCCCTCATAAAGAGAAATTTTTTAAAAATCTATTTGTCCAAGGTTGCAACTACCAGATTCCTAATGATTAGTCAAAATTAAGGTAGTCATGTCATGATACTGTAATTTTTCCAAAGGAAATCGCTTCTCCACATATCTGAAGCTCCTATGAATTCAGTTAGTGGTTTTAAGGAGACTTGATCAAGTACATGAAGTGGTAAATAGTTCTTCTTTAATGTAACCATAACTTATATACCGAAATATGTATCAACTACTAAAAAAAAAAATAATAACACTTCTGTGTTCAATTAAATTTAAGGTTTTTTAAAAAACAAAACTACCAAACATTCTTGACCTTAAAAAGAACACCATGGGATAAAAGATAAAGGATACTGGTTTATGTGCTTTTAAAATATATTAATAGTTATTGATATTTATTGAGCACTTACTATGTGCCAGGCAATATCTGGAGTTCCTTGCATCCACTACTTCATTTAATCCTCACAAATCACAATGAAATAGATGCTCTTCTTATTCCTTTTTAGCAGATGAGGCAAGTTTGGAGTAGAGAAGTATCTTGCCCAGAGTCATGGAGCTTAAAAGTGATAAAACCAGGCAGTCTGTCTCCTGAACTTGCCCTCCTTAGAAGCAGCAAAATAGAGCAGAGGAACATGGCCCTTGGAGCTAGAGACTACCTGGGGTTAGAATCTAGACTCTACCACTTACAGGCTGTGTCACCTTGGGCCACACTATATATTCAGCATTGCTATGTTGCAGACTGCTTGGCTGGTAGACAACACTATATTGATTAGGAATTATGCCAACGGAGTCACTGTGTGTTGCTGCATATAAGATACCTGTATTAACTCATCAATAAGGCCAGGGATGTTCTGGTAAATGTTTAATCACAGGCCCTGCAAAGGAAAAGATCTTCCTGATTGATAGTGTTTGCTGATTTCAGTGGTGTAAATACTACCCCCGTGGCTGATTTCAGGGTGCTATAACTGAATGCTGAGTTGGAAAGATGTGCACACAATCAACTCTTCCAAGCTGACCTAGCTGGCTCCAGCACACGACCAAGTAAGACTCTTTCTCATATTCAACACCGAATAAGTATCTTGGCACATAGCTCAGGTCTTGAGAGTGAGGGAGAACATCTGGACATCAGTCAAGTCACCCCGTGATCGTGATACAATTTACTTATATACCCAGTAGGATATTTGTCACAGCATTTCTCAAAATAGCAAAAAAATGTAGACACGATTTAGTCATACAAAGTATGGGATAAGAAGGTACTACATACAGTGCAATGTGGAAATGCTTAAAACATTCATCAGAGTGCTGTCAGATTTAGATCAATGTGTAAAATAAAGTTGTATTTCTTTTGCGATTGAGGAACATACTGCATTCAGCGGTTGAAATGTTGTATTGGGTGGGCACGTGAAATAGGAAAAGAAAGGTACAACAATTTAGAGGTAGGAGGAGTAGCATCATGCTATGCTGATGCTAGAGAAAGACTTAGTGTTTACTGTAAAATATGAAAACTTGCTCTGTTGACAATACAAAAGAATGTTGTAATGGCAATTGATACTGTTACTCAGGTAGTTACACAGTGATGAAGGTTGAGCAACTCCCTTCATCAGTAATGCAAAGCTCTTAGCACAGTGCCTGGCACATAGAAAGTGTTTGACAAACATTGGCTGTCATTATTATTGTAATAAGCTACAGCATCCCATATGATCTAATGGTCGTTAGATTTTTATAGAAGATATATTGATGTGAAAAGATATTCACAATGTATTTTAAAATAAAAAATTTTATTCTATCTTTATAAAATATATATGCTCAATTTTGGTGATAGAAAAATATCTGAAGTATCTAAAGAAGTTCTTTATGGATGGCATGATATTGGGTAATTTAAATTTCGTTGTTGTATATATGAAGCTATCCAAGTTTTCTACAATGAATATGTATAATTTATTTAAATTAAATAAAAACACTTATAGAAATATTTCTTTCCTTATTTCCCTAGAAAAATCATGACCTGTTTATGTGGTTCAACACTGGACAGCTAGCAAGTCTTGTCTTTGTTAATTTTATTGAATAGTAGATTGGTTAATAACTAAACAGAGGGCCTGAATAATATTTTAAGCCCTGCACTACCCCATGAACCTGCATGACTAAAAACCACAGCAGGCCCAGAGGTTGGGAAATGAAGCTAGAAAAAATAAGGAACACATAAAGAGATACCTCATTATCTTTTTTCCATTTTTTTTTTAATTTTTAAACTGTATCTTTGTATTTAAATTGGATTTCACTAGACCACACATAATTGCTCTTTAATCCAGTATGGCAATCTGTGTCTTTTATTTGGAATGTTTAGAGCATTTACATTTAATGAAATTATTAGTATGTTTAGGTATAAATATATTATCTTGCTATTTCCTTTCTATTTATCCTATCTGTTCTTTGTTCCTTTTTACTTTTCCTATCTTGTTTTGGACTGAATTGTTTAATAATCTATTTTGTTTCCACTCATGGCTAATTAGCTGTACCTCTTTTTCTCTTTTTTATTTTAGTGGTTGCTCTAGGATTTACAATAAACATTTTAACTTACCAATCTAATTTATTCTTCATTGCAGCTAGAAGCAAACACTGCATCACTTTTGTAGCATAGGTAATATATAAGTCAACTAAAATTAATGAATAAGACATGGCAATTAAAAATACAATCATGAATCTAATATAGATTATGTACCTACTTTTCATTATAGGAATATCTGTAGTGTCTGTGAGTAGATTTTATGCACAATTTAAGATTTTCCCTCCTTTTCCTCTTGTTCTAGGGTTCTAGAGAAGCAGCACAATATAATAGAAAGAGCACGTGCTTTGGAATCCGGAGATTTAAGGTTAGATACTTTGTGTTACCACTTTCTATTGTATGACTTCAGATAAATTACTTAAAATCCTGAGCCTCATTTATAAAAAGGGCATAATAATATTTGTTCTTCAGGAACTTTATGAAAATAAAATGGTATCATGTGTGTAAACATTTTGGAAATAGAGAACACATGCTTAGTGAATAACAGTAGTTTCCAATGAGCAAGATATATATATCTCATTCAGTAATTTTTAAATAGCTTCTTTTTATCAAACTTATTTTGGAGCCATAATGAATTTTTATTTCTCTGAAGCTCAATCCTACCACCAACCCCTCCCCCAAAAGTTGGGCTTTAAATCTTGGCTCTCATACTTACTCTATGAAGTTGGGTAAATGACAGATTTTCAAATTTTTGCTTCCTTCTCCATAAAATGGTGATTATTTTGTCATAACTTTTTCAAAAAGCAATTGTTAGAATGAGTAGAACTTTCTTTTGTAGATAATTCTACCACCAATAGTATGTCATTATCCAAATGTAAGGTATTATTAATAATACTTTTAATAAGAATGATAATGATAATAAATACTAGAGTTTGTTACCATGAATTTATCTAAAACATATGACATGGATTCTTCTCCCAATGAACTTGCAGTCTAGTTTGAGGGAGATAGATGAGAATTTGTGAGGTCATGTCTAACCATAATGGGTAGTGTGTCATCACCAAATGAGGAGTACAAACACCAATGCTAAAATATTTCAGGGGAAAGCAGAGTCTGTGGACCTAAAGGATAAGAAAATACTTCTGTCTTAGGGAAGGGAAATATGACCAAAGTCATAAAGATGGGTAGGAGTCATATGAGTAAAGGAGAGAGGAGGGAGAGACCAGATGGAGGACATGAACTACAGCAAAGGGTCCGGATGAGAAACACAAAGACTAATGTGCTTATGCCCAGAGCAGAATATCCAATGGGGTATGGTCTTGTGGTGGGAACTAGGGCCAGACAGAATGGCAAGGCCTTGCTTGAATTTATCCATGAGGAATTTAAACATTTTTCTGTAAGTTAAATGTATTGGGAAGAGAGTAGGCTGGAGAAGCATTGGGCATATATGAGGAAAATGGTCTTAAATTTAGTCAGACCCAATATTTGCTATTCTGTCAAACTAACATCTAGAAACCTACAAAGATGCCTTTCTAAATGTGGTAATTTATCAAGAATATTGCAAAACAATTTAATATAACCCTGATCATCTGGGGACTAGTTTCAAACTAGGTATGCATATTGTATATAATAAGACAAGGGAATGTTATGCAGAAAGCAGTATGAATCTAAACAATATTTGTTCCACTTCATGGAAACATTACATAAGGGCCACACACTCTTTCCAGTTAGAATATGGAACCTGAGGAAACTTTCAAGGCTGCTTCCCATAACCGATCCACACTGGAAGCAGATTACTTCAGGACAGGATTTGGGCTTGATTTAAAAGAATCTGCAGGCTTTCTTTTCCGCCTTTTCCTCTCCACAGGTTTTTTGTCCCATTCTTTATTGACTAGTTTTTCTTCCTAAGGGAAAATGTGGGTAGCAAAGTTTTGCAGGTGAAGTAAAAGTTATTTTTAGCCCCCCCCCTTTTTTTTTATAAGCTACTGGGGAAAATTGCATTTCATTTACCATATGTCATAATGGCTCTAGATAGAATGGAAAACGGTTAGACCTGAGCAACTGGAAGATCCAAGCCAGTAATATAAATTTTGTCAATTCAAAAAACCTCAAGGATGGTACTCACTAGAATAAATTATTTTACTTAAGCTATAACTAGTACAATTAACTTGACAGGCTTCGATTCAGTTGAAATTCAATTCGGTTTTAAAAAACACTCAGGCTGGCTGATGGAATTAACTAGTTATTTGACTAAATTGACTCACAGTGTGAAATGACTAGTCAGTTAATCAAAATGTTCTGACCAGTTGTGCATGCAGGTGTAAAAGTGGACATGTCAACACTCTCTCCTGGCTATTCTTTATTCAACAAAATGACAAATGTAAAGAGTTTTATAAAATATAATATGAATAGCAGATTATGTAAAATGGGCCAGAAAACCAGCAGTTTTTGCCCTGGGATTAGCAGTCGCAATCTCACTCACAGAGTTTGGATCCTCTAACTATATTTGCCAGATTCCTGCTTTAACTCACATCCCATCCTGGGCCTTCCTTACTATCGCCGATGATAGTTCCGTTCATTCTCTGGACAGCCAAAATGTTTTGAGGATCTGCTCTGTTCTTTACACATCTTTATACTTTACTCTATATGCATACAAAGACTACATTTTCTAATTAAGGGGGCAAAAGCAAATCAGATCATCTGTAACATGTTCTAACAATGGACCAAAGCATTTTCTGCCTGCGATGTGTAATTGCCAAATTATGTGTCACAGGAAGAAAGCAAGAAGGAGGAAAGGAAGAGGGAGGGAGGGAGGGGCTCTGGAGGGAAGGAAGGAAAAGTTCATTGCATATTAGAGAAAAAATATTAAGTGGAGTCAACATATAAAATGAGTAGGTAATTGAACCAAATTAAAGTGTGGAATCAACTACCTTCTAACTCTAAGAAACTCTCGGTCTTTAAAACAAAATCATTCCTTAGCGTAATTCTTCCTTTTTGCCAACATTTTATTAAGATGCTGTGGTGCTTCTTTTTAAAGAAAGGGACAGATTTTAAAGATACAGGATATATTCAGTAGCATGCAGGACTCTGGAAATTGGAGTTCTGAGTGCTGAGCCTGAATGTTACTGTCTTTTGGGAAATGGGTTCAGTAGATAAGTCCTCCTTACTGTGGAGAAAGAAAAGTTGAACAGTTTGAACACTTCTTAGCGGTGAAACCTCACTCTGAAGAGCCTTTGAGGTGAGTGAAATGAATCAGAAACATATGGATTACATTTTGCTTCAAGTGCCTCAGGGCTCAGAGTGTTGGGCTAAGTACATTTTAGGTTTTTCCCATTACAGAATTGAAAAAAATACTATCGCCTGAAGCACTTTCCCAAGCCCAACTTGTACTAGGACTCAGCTGAAGGACCGTCCTGCCCCTCTCCCATTAGAAATGCAAATGAGCCCAAAGCATCAGTTTTATCAGAATGCTCTCAGGGAATGCATGCCTGATTCGTAGGAGGCATCTGCATAGATGGCATTATTTATGAGGGAAAAAAAAGGGGTGGGGAGGAGAAGGGAAGGAAGAAGAAAAGAAAAGGGAAAAGGAAAAAAAAGACCTCAGATCCTCCCAAAGAGGAGTGAATAGTACTTTTGCTAAAATGGATATAAAGATATATGTTTCCTCCCTACTGCAAAGGCAGTAATGGTTTTGGTAGTAGATTTCAGTTGATTGACCTAGGATTCAAATAATAAAGATTATAATAATGCCAGATATTTATTTTATATGGATAATCTTATTTCAATAAATTTTATGACCCTTTATCTAAATATTCTGATTTAAGTTTCTGGGATAGAGTATGGATATTCAGTGTCCAGCAGGGAACATGTGAACTGGGAAATGTCTTTCAAGACTCTTGGGGGCAGCTGGGTGCCTCAGTTGGTTAAGCATCTGCCTTGGGCTCAGGTCATGATCCCAAGGTGTTGGGATGGAGCCCTGCATCTAGCTCCCTGCTCAGCGGGCATTCTGCTTCTCCCTCTACCCCTCCCCACTGCTCCTGATCTCTCTCTCACTCTCTCTGAAATAAATAAAATCTTAAAAAAAAAGAAAAAGACCGTTGGGAGTGGCATTCTTTTTGTAATTAAAAAAACAAAAAACCTGAAAACAGCCCAAATGTTCCTTAAGCAGCAAAATGGAAAAATAAACTACCATTGTCATACAATGGAAATTCTCTACAGCAGTACAATGGACTGTGGACACAAGTTATGAACGCATAAACATGGCAACATCTTAGAAACACATGGAGGGGACACTCCCACTGGAACGGCCACTCCTCTTGACTCTGAAGACCAGATGTGGCTGCCATTGCTTCCACCTCCCATTGTCAACACAGATGTTTGCCATCCCTGGGGTGAGGGTGTCTGAGTGATACACCTGGCCACTGCTTCCAGAGCAGCCTGGTATAGCAAATATCTGTTACATTTGAATTCTTTAGTGGTAGGTAGATTAAAGTCTAAATTATGAGGTAGGAAATTTCTAAAATAGAGGAAGAGAGATTGGATGCTGGGCAACTGAAAAGAATAGCAAACATTACTATAGACATCAAGAAAAAAAATATGAGATAAGAGAAGCAGGAGAGAGTCAGGAAACCAAATTCATAACTCTTTGTTAAGTCTAAATAAGCTGTACTTGGTAAAATTTAAAAATGCTAACAACAATCTAGAATTTAACTCCAGGATAATATCTTATGGGAGATGAAGAGATAGGGAATTAAACACATTCTAAGCTTTTTGTTCACTGTTTTGGAGAATAATATAGATAATGATTAACTCTACGCATTCACAGAAAAATATGCCTAAATAATTACATTAAAACTATAAGGACGGGGACGCCTGGGTGGCTCAGTTGGTTAAGTGTCTGCCTTTGGCTCAGGTTATGATCCCAGGGTCATGACTATAATCGAGTCCTGCATCGGGCTCCTTGCTCAGTGTGGAGCCTGCTTCTCCCTCTGCCTGCTGGTCCCCCTGCTTGTGCTCTCTCTCTCTCCCTCTGACAAATAAAATCTTTAAAAATATATATATAAGGACAGGGGAGAGAAGTGAATAGGTGAAGCACAGAGGATTTTTAGTGCAGTGAAAATACTCTGTATAATATCAAAATGATAGATACCTGTGTCCAAACCCATAGGATGTACAGCATCAAGTGTAAACTGTCATGTGAACTATGGACTTTGAGTGGCAATGATGTGTCAATGTAGGTTCATCAGTTATAACAAATGTACCGCTCTAGCGGGGGATATTGATAATGGGGGAGGCTATGCATGTGTGGGGGCAGGGAGCATATGGGAAATCTCTGTATCTTCCCCTCAAGTTTTCTGTGAACTTTCAACTGCTCTAAAATAAAAAGTCTTTTAAAAAATTGTAAGGATAAATTCTTGGGCAGTAATAATTGGAAGGCCCACAAGAAGGATTTTAGAGGTACTGGTCATGTTATTTATGCTGATTACATCAGTGTGTGAAAATATAGCAAGCTGTACACTTGTGACATATACACTTCTCCTGTCTATATTATACTTCTTTAAAATGTTTTTCAAATTTTATGGGTTCATGCTAAAAAAAACTTTTTTGGAAAGTATAGAAAGACATAGAGTAAATAGTAGGTTTCCTTCATACCTCACACCCACAATCTCCTGATTCCTACCTAGAGGCAATGCTGTAATAATTTCTTCTAAATCCTTCTAGAGATATTTTAGGATTGTATATTCATGTTTATGTGTGTGTTTGTATTTATGAAAAAATATATATACATGTATATTCATATATATACATATATACACACAATTCATGTATATTTCCCCTTTTATTACGTAATCAGTATACCAATACACTATGCATACTGTTCTGCATCTTGCTGATTATGTTCATTTATCTTTTCCTTTTCAAGGGCTACACAGAAATCATGGATTCTATCGTATGGTTATACCACAGTTCATTTAGCCAGTCTATGGCTACTCAAAGGAATGCAACAAAACACATCTATGTGAGTATTTCATAGCATAATACATGTATGAATCATCTTATATTAATTATACATGTAGGTATGAATATATGTACATAAACATATGGAATTGCTAGCTCAAATGGCATATGCCTTTCTAATTTTGATAGATATCACTGAATTGCTCTCTGAACACATTGTACTCCTTACGTTCCACCAATAGTGAATGAAAGTACTATTCTTCCATGTCTTTACCATCACAATTTATTATCAAACTTTTTCAGTATGGCTAGTCTGATAGGTGAAAAATCCCCTGTTCATTTTAATTTGCATTTCTCTAGTCAGATAATTTAATTATTAGAACTCCTTTCATATATTTAATAGCCATTTGTATTCATTTTTCTGTATGTTCTTGTTTTGCTCATTTTTATCGTGAGTTGACATTTCTTTATTATTTCCATTGTGGTAAAATATACATAACATAACATTTACCATTTTAACTATTTTTAAGTGTACAATTCAGTGGCATTGTACTTTCACATTGTTATGGAACCAATGCCACTACCCAGCTCCAGAACTCTGTCCTCATCTTAAACTAAAACTCTGTACCCACTAAACAATAACTCCCCATTTCCTTATTAATTTTATGAGCTCTTTACATATTAATGTAATTCATGATTTGTCATTTAAATCCTGACAGTAATCCTGTGAAGTAGGCAATTCCTTTTATGATTCACTCTAGTCAGACTTTACCCTCAGCACTCAACTAAAACTGTTAATGCCACACTTATCAATGACCTACATATTGCTAAATCCAATCATCCATTGCAGTTTTCACCTTACTTGCCCTATCAGCAGAATTTGATAAAATTGATCATTTCTTCTAGTACAACTTTTTCCATTTGAATTCCAAGATGCCTCAATCTCACAATCTACTCCATCTCAGTCTCTTTTATCAACTCTTCAAATTTTCTAAACTTTGCAGAGCTCCACATCTCAGTCTTTGCATTCCTTCTCTTCTTTGTCTATACTCACTCCTTTGGTGATCTCATCCAGTCTTATGGCTTTAAATAGCATCTACATGGTATGACTACCACATTCGTAACTCTAGCCCAGATCTCCCCCCTGAGCACCACACTTGTATATTTAACTGCCTCCTCAGTGTTTTCACATAAATATGTAATAAACATATCAAGCCTAACAATTTTGAAATTGATTTCCTGGATTACAACTTCTAATAATAGTAAAACAACTTGGTTGTACTGTCCCTCCTATAAATGGAGATTTTAAAATCTAGAAAAATATTTTAAAACACATTTGAAAACAAATGTAAAAAGAAACTGTAGAGAGGCTGGCCCTTAAAAATAGGACTTATACATGGTAATATGTGCATTCTTGTGGCCATTTACCTGAAGGTACTCACTGAACAACATGAGGCAGAGCTAGAGAAAGTCATAGACTTACTGAATTGAGGTGTTAGAGGACAGAGGCTTGGGCTGGCAGAGTTACTTGAAAATTAAAGAGGGGGAGAAATATCAGAGATGAGGGAGCTGCAGAGGGGTCACACCCCAAAATTATGAATATAACTCTTCACACTATTGAGTAATCATTGAAATGTGCATATATTGGAGATATTCCAGGGGTCATCCAGAAATGGCATATAGATAGTTCAAAGAACTGAAAGGGAATCTCAGCTGCTTCCCACTGCAAGGAAGACAGAGTTTTGGGTTTAGTCAATACTCTTCATACTTAGATAATGGAATCCAGAGTGTCTACAACATATTACATGATGTCTAGCATTTAATAAATAATTACTAGACAGATGAAGAAATAGAAATGAGATCTAACTCAAGAAGAAAACAATCAATAGAAATGACCCAAAGATTTTTCAGATATTGGAATTAGCAGATAATAACTTTAAAGCTGCTTTGTATACATTCTCAGGAATTAAAGGAAACTATATCCATAATGAATAAACATGAGAAATCTGGCAGAGTAATAAAAACTATTAAAAAGAATACAATAATTGAAATAAAAATTTTATAAGATGGGTTTAGAAGCATATTGCAGATGACAGAAAAAGAGCCAGTGAACTTGATAATGGATCAATAGAAATTAACCAATTTAAAAAACAGAGAAAAATTACTTAAGCATTATGCTCATCAACCTATAAGAATATATTAAGCAGTTTAATACACATAAAACTGAGTTCCCAAAAGGAAATAGAAAGTGGTGCAGAAAAAAATTTTTTGAAGAAATAATGGCAGAAAATTTCCAAAATTTGGTGAAAAATACTGAATTTCAGATCCAATTAGCTTAGTAAACCTCAGAATAAACACTATACCCAAACACATTATAGTAAAATTTCTGAAAGCCAAAGAAAAATCTTGAAAGCAGGAATAATAAAACAATACATTACAAATGACAACTGATTTTTAATAAAAAATAAGACAAAGCAGTTGACAATATCTTCAAGAAAAAGGGTATCAACTCAACTCAAATTTTTATATTCAGCAAAACTATTCTTTGTAATGAACACAACATAAACACATTTTTAGAGAAAGGAAAACTGAGAGAATTTGTTGCCAGCAGATTTGCACTATAGGAAATGCTAATGGAAACTCTTCTAAATGGAGCGAAATGATACCAGAAGGAAACTTGTATATACAGAAAGGAAGGAAGAATATCACAAATGGTAAATATGGGAGTAAATATATAAATGTAAAAATGGTATAATTATATTCATATATGTATATATATATATATATACTTTATTTTTAAGAGATATATGACCACTTAAAAGAAGCACCTATTTAAAGGTAAAATTATGACATTATATTATGGAGTTTACAATGAATATAGATGTTTTATATATTATAGCAATAGCACAAAGGATGGAATAAATGAAACTATACTTTTTCAAGATTTCTATATTTCATGTGAGGTAGTACAGTATAAACTTTTAAGACTTTGCTAAATTAATTTATTTTTTTTTAAGATTTTATTTATTTATTTGACAGAGAGAGACACAGCGAGAGAGGGAACACAAGCAGAGGGAGTGGAAGAGGGAGAAGCAGGCTTCCCATGGAGCAGGAAACCAGATGCGGGCCTCAGTCCCAGGATCCTGGGATCATGACCTGAACTGAAGGCAGACGCTTAACGACTGAGCCACCCAGGTGCCCCGACCCTGCTAAATTAAAGATACATATTGTGTTTCCTAAAGGAACCACTAAAAATCAAAATGGTATAGTTGAAATTTTAATAGAGGAATTAAAATGGAATATTAATACAATTCTATTAATCCAAACAAAGATAGGAAAGGAGAACAAAGAAACAAAATTAGATAGAACAAATGGAAAATACGTGACAAAATGGTAGACCTAAGTCCAACCATATTGATAATTATATGACATGTAAATTGATAAAACACTACAATTAAGAATCAGAGATTGTTTACATTGTTTTTTTAAAAAAGCAGGACCCAGTTGTATGCTGTCTACAAATGATACACTTTAAGTACAAAGACATAAGATTTGAGAGTGAAAAGAGGGAAAAAGACATAACGTGCAACAAACTAGACCTCAAGGTAGGGGGCATTATCACTGATAAAAAGGAACATTTTGCAATAATAAAATGAAATTAACTTCTTAAGATGACATAACAATTATGAATACATACTGTAGTGACAGGGCTTCAAAACATATGAAGCAAAAAAGTGACAAAAGTAAAGGGAGAATTAGATTAATGCACAATCATAATCATAATTGGAGATTTTGAACAATTCTCTCTCAGTAATTGAGAGAACAAGGGAAAAAAACCCTGTTATTAGCATATGAAAGATCTTTACAACAATACTAACCACCTTGACATCATTGATATTATGGAGTACTACATTCAACAACTACAGAATACATTATTTTTTCAAAGTTACACTCAACATGCATCAAAATAGACAGTATGCTAAGAAATAAATAATATTTCAAAAGATTTACAAAGTGTATCATGTGATCTCAGAGGAATTAAATTAGAAATCAATAACAAGATATTGAGAAAAGCTTCCAAATATTTGCAAATTAAACAATATAGTTTTAAATATTGCATGAGTCAAAGAAGAAAATAAAAATGAAAACTAGAAAATATTTTGAAGTAAATGATCATAAAAATACAACATGCAAAATTTGTGAGATTCAGTTAAAACAGTGATTAGAGGGCAATCAATAGCTTTAAATGCCTATATATTTTTTAAGTGTTTAAAATCAGTGATCTGAGTTTACACTTTAATAAGCTAGAAAAATAAAAGCAAATTAAACCCAATATAGTAGAATGAAGGAAATAATGAAGAGCAGTGATTAAAGAATTGATAAACAGAAAAGATTTAAAGTCAGTTGTGTTTCTACATACTAGCAACAAATTAGTATTATTCATTTAGAATCTTCAAAAAATAACATATTTAAGGATAATTTTATTTATGCAAGACTGCTATCCTGAAGACTACAGAACACTGCAGAAAGAAATTATTAAAGACCAAAATTAGTGAAGAGATAGATATACCGTGTTTATGGAACAGAAGACACAATATTGTAAAAATGCTCATTGTCCCCTCTCCAGATTGATCTACACAGACATAAGAATCCCAGTCATAATCCCACCAGGCTTTCTTATAGGAATTAAGAAACTAATCTTAAAATTTATATGACAATTCAAAGAACCTACATTAGCCAAAGTAAAGGAAAACCTGACCTCAAGACATTTTATAAAGCTACAATAATCAAGACAATGTGATGTTAGGTGTAGATAGGCAAATAGGTCTATATGAAAAAAAGAGAACCTTAAACATTACCTCATATCAAACACAAAGATCCATTTGAGAAAGATTATTGACCAAAATAGAAAAGCTAAAATCTATGAAGCCTTAGAAGAAATTATGGAAGAATATGTTTGTTATTTAGGATTAGTCAGATTTCTTAGAAAAGGTAAGGAAGGAAGTTACCATAAAACAAACAAACAAAGATAAATTAGACCTCATCAGAATTTAAAACATTTGATAATCATAAAGTAATATTAAGGAAATTAGTAAATAAGCAAGAGATTGAGAAAATACTTGTAAAAATATATCTGACAAAAAGAACTCTATAATCAAAAGGCAAATAAACTAATTCAAATATGCAAAAGACTTGATTAGACAATATACTAAAGAAAACATAGGAATGGTCAAACACACGAAAAAGTGATTAATACCATTAGTTATTAAGAAAACACAAATCCAAATGAGCTATTAAAAAACTGTCACTCTTGTTGATGGGAGTATAAAATGATATAACCACATTTTTTTTTAAAGATTTTATTTATTTATTTGAGAGAGAGAATGAGATAGAGCATGAGAGGGGGGAGGGTCCGAGGGAGAAGCAGACTCCCCGCTGAGCAGGGAGCCCGATGCGGGACTCGATCCCGGGACTCCAGGATCATGACCTGAGCCGAAGGCAGTCGCTTAACCAACTGAGCCAACCAGGCGCCCTATAACCACATTTTTAAAACGGTCTGATAATTTCTTATAAAAGTAAACATATGTGACCTTGACCCAGCAATTCCACTCCTAATACTTACCTAAGAACTGAAAGTGTAAATTCACAGAGACTTGTAGAAGAATGTTTACAGCATCTTCATTTATAATAGCTCCAAACTAGAAACATCTCAGTTTTTCGTAGACAGAATAATGATATACAAAGTATGATATATTTATACAGTGAAACACTACAGAGCAATAAAATGTGGTATATTCATATCCTGGAATACTATTTAGCAATAAAATGGAACAAATTAGTGATTGATGTAACAACATGGATGATTCTCAAAAGCATTATGCTGAATGAAAGAAGCCTTGCACAAAAGAGTACATACTGTATGACTCTCATAGATATCATGCTGAGCAAATCAAGCCAGACAGAAAAAGAGAGGCACAAATGATTCCATTCATGCAGGCAAAATAAATCTATTCTGAAAAAAAAAATTCAGAGAATGGTTGCCTTTTCTGGGGTGATGGAAATGTTTCATGTCTTGACGGGAATGTGGTTTAACAGGTGTATTCTTTTGTCACATCTCATCTAATTGTAGAGTTTATATTTATGCATTTGAATGTGAATTTTAGATTAAGAAAAGACTGTAAACTAATAATTGAACTCAAATTAGTAGGTTTCCTTTTCAATACCTTTTGTGTATTGCAGGCTTCAACAAATAAGCAAATATGTAAAGGATAAAGAAAGTCCGGTTTCTCACTGTTGGGGAAGGGAGTTACAATCAAGGAAAGGAAAGGCAAGAATGTACCCAGTGCTTCTGGATTGGAATTGGAGATATCAGTATGAACTCATGGATATTAAGGTAGGTAGATAGATAAATAGATGGATAGATGAAAATAAGAGAGAAAGAGAAAGATTTTATATATGACAGATATAACGTATGGTGTATATATACACATTGGCATTAAGTATGTTTATATCATAGATATGTGACTCATAATCATCTAGCTTTGTTTGCTGAGAGGGCTCAGAAACAATGACACGCCCACAGGAATAAAAATACCTAGTGCCCAGATCTTGGTTTATGCCTAGACTATGCCCAATGGCTTATCCCCTTCAATCCTTTAAGTATTTTCTTAAATGTCTTCTCAGTGATGCCTAGACTGATCTACACAATTTAAAATTGTAACCCTTCACCTAATATGTGCTCATCAGCCATCTTTGCTTTTTGGCCTCAGTGCTTATCACTTTCTATCATGCTATATAATTAATTATTTTATGTATTTTCTCCCCTCCTCCCACCCCGCTAAAGTGTGAACTCCTAGAGGGCAAAGATTTTTGGTTCGTTTGGTTCATTCAGCACTTAGAACAGGGTCTGGCACATAATAGGTACTCAGTAAGTGTTGGTTGAATAAATGAATGACTGACATTGTTACAGATAAGGAAACTGAGGTTTGAATTCATGGCAAGTAAGTAACACAGGTAGGATATCTACCCATCTCATTAACTTCAGAATTCATTTCACAAAATGCCTTTAGAGTGTGTAAGATCGTAATGTAAAACCAGATCTGACTCTACAACCTAAGCACTACACCCTCTGTGGCACTGAAGATAAATTTTGCTTGCTTCCTAGTGGGGCCAAGGCTAAGTCTAAGACAGTGCAGTGACTATACTTAAGGTCCTTTTGTCCAGAATGCCCATTTGCATCAATGAAGACAGATCAAGCTTTTGAAGTAGATAGGGTGGCTCCTGCCAAATGAGCCCACCCTGGGGACAGTGATTTTCTCAGCCCCAGAATTTACTGGGGCTTCAGGTCACATGTATCCTCTCTCTTTATCCTCACTGTCACCAACAGCCTTGTAAGAGCGTGCACATGAACTCCTAAGAAATTTGTCTATGTAGGGAAAAAAGGAAGTGAAAAGAAGAAAGATGTCACAGTTAGAGAGGTATCTGTCAAGAAGAAACAAAAATAAGCATCAGAAGAAGCAGCTACATGTTTGGCAAATGGTGGCATTTTTTAAGAAAAAAAAATCATTTATTTAACATTTGAGGCTAAAAGGGTAATTGTGCAAGAGAAAGAAAAGGCTAGGTTCCTCCTTAGTAGAACCACAAAGCTTAAGTCAACAATAAGCAGCTAAATCAACAAAAAAGGGAAAGCTATGTCTGGAAATTTTGGTTTAAAGCAATTGGAGGTTGGAAGAGGAAAAAGAGAATATGACAATTTAAACATCCCTCAAGTCTGTCAAAGTGTGGCTACAGATCGAAAGGTCTAGTTATCTTAGGTTCCTCAGTCCATTGGGTTCTGAAGGGGTTGCTAATTACATGATTTACCCCTTTGGTCATAGGAAAAAGACATATTATGCTTGCCTGGCTGATCTTAATACCCAGAACCCTTGGCCATGGTGATTGGCTAAGGAATATCTCATGCTCAAATAGGCAGGATTTTTCTCCAGATTTCATGTAGAGACTACGTGAGATAAGCCCTTGCTTTCTCCTGAGCTTCCTAAACTGAAATGGTAGAAACTTGACCTTGTAGTGTCCATGCTTCCCTCCTCTTGCCAATGGAGAAAGCCTGTGGACCAAAAAAAAAAAAAAAAAAGAAGAAGAAGAAGAAGAAGCCAAGACGCATCCCTAACAAGATAGAGAGAGTAAGAGAAGGATGGTAGCACTGTTTCAGTTCCTGGTAGCCTTCATAACTAATCCTATTCCTGGACTTTGCAGTTGTTTGAGTTGTTTCTAGCTACTTGCAGCAAAAAGAGTCCTGACCAGTAAACACACCGTTCAAAAATCTCATTTATTTTTTTGTCAAATGTTTCTTGACACCATGCTAAGCACTGTAAAGAGGGGGAAACTGCCATGAATCCGGTCCTCTGAGAGTTGAAAATATAAAACATGCAGTAATAGCTGTTGGGATCCTAACAGTCCCCTCACTGTGCTTTAGTAAAAGTCAGATGGGCTCATGGGGATCTTAGCAGCATAGATGAGTGGGACAAGAGAGGATATTTTAATGAGACCAAGTTCAGGGGAACATGTGTAACAATAGGACTGACTGTGAGGAGAGCCCTCAGGAGACCATATAAGAGCTAGATTTGGGCCAGTCTCAAAATCAAAGGAGATCCAATATAGGAGTGAGGCAAAGGGACAGAAGCATAAGTAGTGGATGAATCTATGAGTCAGAAGAGATAGGAGAATTGTGGTTCCAGGCAATTAACCCATGGGGGAGAGGGATAGTGTCTGCTAGTGGCTGCAAGTGAGATGTGGCACCAAGTTCCAATTGGCCAGAATTCAGCAGAGTTCCAGCCTAACAGACTGTAGTTCTTTGGAGATCGGGTTTGCCTTTTCTGTGTAGACAAGACACTTACCAGCCAGCTAGTCAATGTCATTGTGAGAACCCAGAGCTTAGAATTTATGGTGGGCTCTGAGTCTTCACCCAGAACAGCCTGGAGAGGTTTGAACCAGATGATGAGTATTAGGTACAATCATAGGGTCAAGGCACAAGCCAGAAATTGAAGTTTGGCATTCATATCCAATGGCTTGTGGAGAGTCTAGAACTGGAAATGAGAGACCAGGCAAAGTGGTCCAAGGCTGAAGATCCAAAGGAACAGAGCATGAGGCAAGAGAAGGGATGATAACAAAGTGAATGAATGCTTCTAAAATTTTTTCCCAAAGGAGGTAGCAGTTCACCCAGCATATTTTTATTAACGGACTGCTAGGTGAGATGTGCGTAGGTCAGCCTGTTTTAAAGATGTAGGAGCTGGTGGACATCAAGGGATAAGTGGACCAAAGGCGGATGCCATTGATGGAGAATGAGCAGTGAGGCTCTGGGAAAGGCAGCATATCAGTAGGTATGTTGGTTGCCTCGTTTCCTCCTGGGGTGGAATAGTGACACTATTTACTGGACTTACAGTCAGGGTCCCAACAATGGCAGAATCCTGTTCTGCCATCCATCCCATTCACTCCAATAGAAGAGTATAGTATAATCTGTATGAACAGACTGCTTGAGTTCAAATGCACATTTTATTATTAACTACCTCCGTGACCTCGAACAGGTTATATAATACCCTATTCCTCATTTTCCTCCTCTGTAAAAAGGAGAATGTTTTGGTACCACCACATAAGATTATTATAATAATAACATTAATACACATTAAGTGCTCAGAACTGTTCCTAGCAAGTATTAATCACTTAATGTTAGCAATTAATACTATCTCTCAAGAGAGAAATACAGGGGAGCAGTAAGCAAATGGGAAACAAAGGATCACTTTGCCTGAGCTTTCAAGAGTGCCTAAGAAGCCCAATGCAGAGCTCTCAAGGACAAATGGCTTGGGTTTAAAGTCAAGGGTTTCACCATTCTCTAAAGCTTAAATCCAGATCTTGGGTCTTAACAGTGGCTGGCCTGGGTCATTATTAGAAACTAAAGAAATGACCATCATATTTGGGAATGTGTGAGAAAAGAAGAGCAAAACCTGAGTCTACTTATTCACCAGCTGCAATGAAGAGAGGACAGCAAGATGGGGAGTGGGTCTGGGGTTATAACACTGAATGACAATGCCCCTAGTAATTGCAGTCCAGCAAATGCCCCAGGCTGCTACACAGTCATATTAGGAGCGCATTTCCCTACTCAGACAGGGGTAGTAGAAAGTGGGAGTGGGGTGAATGCAGGCAGTAGAACCAGGTCTCTGGCAAGAGAATAGGAGTACGTACATCCACTTTCATAGATGGATATCAGCCAACTGTAATAAAGCTACTTCCAGAATCCACAGGCTGGTGGGTCTGAGCTTATTTCAAAAAATCCTGTCTTTCATCTTTAGGATTTGCTCAGGAATTGGGTCAGATAAGAAGCAACTCATCATAGGCAGGGCCGACTGGGCAATCTGGTAATTGACAGAAACTTTACTCTTGACCATACATTTCTAATTTCTAATGAAGAGTGTGCAAACTGGGATTAATACTTTTGATACTTTCTGTAATGATGAGTTTATATTTACAACATTCCCCCCCATCTTTTAAAGAAGTTGTTTTTTTTTTTTTAACTAATTGGCTCAGTTAAAGCAATTGAAGAAGTGTAAACAGTGGACTCTTTCAGTGTTCTCCAACTCCTTCACAGCCTTGAGCCCTACTGTGGGCTGCTTTCAAATTTATGGTTCCTGATGATTCTGATGGCAGCCCCCCAAGCAAAATCTATACAGAGATAGGACATCTCCTTGGTGTGTACCCTAATTTGAAAGGATGAGAACACACAGTAGGAAATGCATGAGGGAATATTAAGAAGTGTATACACTTAATATTTATGAGCATTATGAGACAGGGGCATCTACTGGAATGTAATGATTGCATCTGAGCGGGTGGTTACCTGGGAATCCATGTTTCTCTTCATTTTTGGTAGACTGGATTCTATAGAGAGGATTTATGGCAAAACTCCTACAGCGAAGTATTGCTGCTAAACCTAGGAGAGCAGAAATTTTGTTTTCCCTTTCTTGCTGCTTTCTCACCCCAAAATAGTCTCTTTTGATTCAGTACAGACAAATTTCACAGAATCACAGCATTTCAGGTCTGGAAGCAATTTCTTTGCTCATTGTTTCTTTTTGGATACATATATCCTTTCTAGAATCATGTTTGTTTGTCTGAAAATGTTTTTTTTCCTTTTCATTTTGAAAAGATATTTCTCCTCAGTGTATAAATGTAGACAGTTATTTTTCCTCAGAATTTTGAAAATATTATTTTACTGTATTTTGATTTCCATGTTGCTGTAAGGAACCTGATATGAGTCCAATTGTTATTTCTTTGAAGGTAATCTTTTTAAAAAAAAACTACTTTTGGTGTTCTTATTTATCTTCCTTATCCTATGATTTTATTTAGAGATACAGATTTCTTTTATGTTTCACATTTGTCATGGTTCCTGAATCTGAGACTGTGTGACTTTCATTAATTCTGGAAGTTTTTCATTATCTTTCAAGTGTTACCTTTTCCATTTTTCCTAGTCTTTTCTTCTGGAACTTTAAAAAAAAAAAAATGTCTCCTAGATTTTCTCTTTTAATCTTCCATGTTTCTTTAAATTATCCTTATCACATTTTCATCTTTTTCTATAAACAGTAATTGCTTCAGTATGTAACAATATATAGTAAGCAATTTCTTTAGTGCTATTTTCAAGTTTACTAAATCTTCCTTTAACTGTCTATTCTGCTCTTTGGTCCATCCTTTAAGTTTTTAATTTTAAGAGTTATGTAACTTTTTTATTTCTAGATGTCTATTTGTTCGTTTGTTTTTTCAAGATTTCCTGGTGTTTTCTTCAAAATACATTATTCCTTGATCATATTTTTAACTGCTTCTTTTATTTCTTTACACATTTAAACATACCAATTGTTTATTATTTTTTCTGATGTTGCTCCCTAAAGTCCATAGGAGCATAAATCTTTTGTTTATAGTTTGTTTTTTTTGTGATTTTGTTTATGGTTCTTATTATGGTTTGATTCTCAAAATTTTATACTTTTGGTTTTCCGGCTCTTGTCTATTTCAGTTATAGCTGTGTGAATTCTGCAAAGTCCACTTTGAAAGTGATGCTTTACAGGAAGAATTTGCTTTGGTTTCTGTCCAGAACTTCTTACATGATCGTTGTAAATTATTATTTTTGTCTTGAGGCTTCCTAGATCACCTAAGTTGTATAGAAATAAACCTGAAACCCATGTGAGCACAGACCTGTGTTCACAAATTCTCAAGAGAGACATTTTTCCTCACAAGAACTTACACCCAGATTAACAAGTTTCTCCTCTTGCCAGTAGGCTAATGTTTACTACCTTTCACTGAAATTAGACTCCTTTTAAAGCTCTTGATTCTGCATAGGAGTCTTCAATTCAATTCTATACCTTGCACAGTCCCAAGACTCATCTCATGTCCTCATATGCAGCCATTAAACCCCACTGTGTCACAAAGACCAGCAAAGGCCTTGACAGCAGCCTAAGCTTCAGTCATTCTTGATTACTGTTTCCTCTGAGTGTTTGGCCCTGAAGGGTTTCCCTTACTTTGTTATAAACTTAGCCAAACCTATAAAACTCTTTATAAAACTTATATTTTATCCTATTTTTCCAGGTATTATGAAGCAGGTAGTGTTTTTCAAGATAATTAACTAAAAATTCCCTGATATGGATCATAAGTTTAATCAACCTAGGTCTATCTGTTTGTTTGTTTTTAACAACACTACAACTCTTTTTTCAAATGATTTATAGACCCTCAATATGTTAAGATAAAGAACAGACTACTGTAGAATGGAATCAGAATTTCTCTGGCTATAGCTGGGCAAGCCCAGAACTCTGCTGGTTTGAAATTTTTCTTATTCTTCATGACAGCACCCAAGATGTGTGCTGGGACCTGTAGGACTACATAGGTCACACTTTGAGGAAAAGTCTAATCTTGATCAAACCCCTGATTTTCAAAAGAAAAAAAATCCTATTTTCATATAGCTTGCCACAGTTGGACTTCTCCCATAGACTGGGTGCATGCCACAGATGAAAATGAGGAAAAATTCAGGATAACATCTCTGCTATTGAGGCATTTGGCTTCCTATTTGTAAATACAAATAAGGCTTAAACATAACTTTAAGGCTAATGTATGTATATAGTTCTCTTAACTTTAAATGCATGGTAACCTTGATTTCTAAAATAGCTACACCCTTGAGGCGTCTGGGTGGCTCAGTTGGTTAAGCACCTAACTCTTGATTTTGGCTCAGGTCATAAT
Source organism: Leptonychotes weddellii (assembly GCF_054177405.1). Lineage (NCBI taxonomy): Eukaryota > Metazoa > Chordata > Mammalia > Carnivora > Phocidae > Leptonychotes > Leptonychotes weddellii. Next base: position 90,343,108 of record NC_138377.1, on the reverse strand, counting down.
CTCAGGATTATGAGATGGAGCCCCACATTGGGCTCTGCACTCAGCATGGAGCCTGCTTAAGATTCTTTCTCTCCCTCTACCTCCGTCCTTTGCCACCCTCTCCCTCTCTAAAAAAATCCTAAATAAAATAAATAAAATAAAAAATAAAACAGCGACACCCATGCAACATTCAATATAAACCAAATCCTACACTAACTTACATTGTAACATCAGAGCTATGTTCCTATGAGAAAAACAGTATGGCTCTAGGATGCAAAATTGCCTTAAAGAATGCAGAAAATCGAATGTAAGTGCATGTTAATTTTTTTAAATCCCTTATAATAAAATATTATCTCTTAATAAAATATTAAGCAAAAAAATTGAACATTGTCAATTAGATTATAAATGGGATATAGAAGAAAGAAGCCTCGTTTCATTAATCAAGCACTCTAGTCTTTATAAAATTAAATTTATTATATCCACAAACCCCATCACATTTGACGACAGCTGAATTGAGCATGTCTTGTCTGATTGTCCATTCTCTGAAAGTTTCTGGTTCACACTTTTCTGAAGTGTGTTTGGACAGATGAAAGTGTAGTCGAGTAAAAAGCTGGTCACAGACACTTAATCTTGGATTTCTGTAACAAGAACCTTTATCATTGTGAAGCCTCTACTCTTTCTCTTCTGGCCACAGTGGCAAGCCAATACCTTGTAGTGGCTGATTTCAGAAGAAGTCAGAGCCAGAAAGATTTGTGATTGTAAAGGTTGGAAAAGTGGGATTGGGTGGAATGGCCATATGACTTGGAGGTTTGTTTGTTTCCTCAGCAGGACAGCAAGAGCAAAGGCAAAAACATAAAAGTGAGGCAGGAAAGAAGAAAGGGAGTCAGACCAAAGCAAAACACAAAGCAAGAAACAAAAAAACAGAGTGCCTTTACTCAGACGAGCAGAGTCAGATTTAAGAAAGGACCTTTGCACGCTTCAGCTCCTCCAGAATCCCTCACCCAGTGGCCAGGATTCGCTACATTTTGTGGTATGTCCTGTCTTCCTGACCTTAAATTTCTCTAGAGCAAGGCATAAATAATAATTATTATATTTCTGTAACACTTCAAGGTTTATAATGAGATTGCCTCTTACATTATCTCACTGATTATTCAAATTAGGAAGGCACTTATTAAGATTATCTCCATTTTACAACTAAGAAAATTGAGTTTTAAAAAGGTTCAGAGATTTGCCAAGGATCACATAGCTAGTAAATGATAAAGCCAAGAGTTGGACAAAGTTCTTCACCAATGTTCTTGTGTTCTTCCTACCAAACCAGCAGTTTTTAATTTTTTTAAAAGATTTTATTTATTTGAGAGAGAGAAAGAGTAATCACAAGGGGCAGAGGGAGAGGGACAAGCAGATTCCCTGCTGAGCAGGGAGCCTGATGTGGGGCTTGATCCCAGAACCCTGAGATCATGACCTGAGCCAAAGCAGACACTTAACTAACTGAGCCACCCAGGAGCCCCAAGCAGTTTTTAATTTTGATGGAGTTCAATTCATCTTTTCTTTTCCTTTGTGGTTGGTGCTCTCTGTGACTGTTCACTGAAATTTCTGCCTACCCCCTAGGTCATGAAGATATTCTCCTATGTTTACTTCAAGCTTTATAGTTTTAGCCCCATGTTTAAATCTATCATTCATCATAAATTAATTTTTGTATATGGTGTGAGTGAGGAGTTGAGGTTCATTTTTCATATGGATGGATACCTAGTGGTTCTAGCACCATTTTTTTTTTAAAGATTTTATTTATTTATTTGAGAGAGAGAGAGAGCACACGAGAGGGGGGAGGGTCAGAGGGAGAAGCAGACTCCCCGCTGAGCAGGGAGCCCGATGCAGGACTCGACCCCGGGACTCCAGGATCATGACCTGAGCTGAAGGCAGTCGCTTAACCAACTGAGCCACCCAGGCGCCCCTCTAGCACCATTTTTGAAGATGGTTTCTTTCCTCCTTGAGTTGCTTTGATCAAAGCAAAAAAATTTTTTTCCTGTCCTCTATATTCTGTTCCATTATTCTATTTGCTTATCCATTTGTCAGTACCCTGTTATCTTGATTACTGCAGCATTCTGACATGGTTCTAATTACTCAGTTCTTAAGTAACTAGTAGTCCACTTGCCTTACTGTAATTATAGAGACATTTGCCATTGTTTCATTCATTCATTTATTTTTTTGTTTATTCAATGCATGTTTACTGAATGCCAGCCTTATGACAGACACTGTTGTTGGTACTGGGAAATAGCAATAGATTAAGTAAATGTAATTCCTGTCTTAAGGAGCTACCATAGTGAGGGACACACTTACACAAACAAGTAACTATTATACAATGTGCTAAAAGTAATCACTCAGTCAATAAATATTTATTGAGCATATACTATCAGCTTAGCAACATGGACTCCTGAGCTCATGTCAAATTTCAACTTGGCTAAAACAGGTGCGAGCTTCTCTTCTTAACCTAACATCGCCCACATAATATGTTTTCTAAGCTACACATTCCCTGCTAATTAGTTGGATCCTTCTCTTTTGAACATTTTCCCACCACAAAAGCACAATAATATGAATAGTAATACCTTGTATTAGCATACCTCTTTCAACTTTTCAAAGTGGTTTTACATCCATTATCTTGTTTTTCTCTTCACATTTCTCCTGTGCATTAGGAAAAGCAAACAGTATTATTTTTATTTGACAGAGACAAGTAGATCACAGAAGTGGTAAGTGATTTGCTCACTGTCACACAGTGAAGGCTACAGCCTTCCCCTTTCCCGCCCCCACCCCAACTCCCTTCCTCCTTCTTTTCCCATTATTCTCTTTCTTCAGGATCTTATCAGTACACACTGTACCTGGAAGGCTTCCAATTCCAGATACCACTCCTGGGCTCCAAGTTAAGCTGCCACAATGGTACCTTATGTTGAAAGACTACAATAGATTGTCAGCGTTATCTTCAAGTGCTGATGGAGATTTATGAATGGGGATAGAGAAAAGAATCATGATCATTTTCACCATTACAACTGCCTGCAGAAGATTCATAAAATTTCTGACACTTTCTTCATCCTTTTTGCCAGGCATCAGCTGTCAGGGGAAGGTCGCCCCTTCCCACCCAGCTTTGGAATGAAGTGATAAATGTGTCAGAGAGCTTATGCCGGGTGCAATCTTCTGCCTTGTAAACAGTTTTCATTGATACATACATTAAAGTTTGCTTTCTTTTTTTAAGCCTCCATAAAAGTGCTTGAAAAAGAGCACTGTCACTGATAAATGCCTCCCTTATTGTGGGACTTTTAAGGATATGGGCTTGTTTAAAAAATATAAAGATGTCTAAATGGTTGGATATCTTGGGTCTTGTTTGACAGCAGGCTGACCAGGGTGTCAAGGTTGGTGCTTTTACATGAGGAAATTTACACCAGCATTTTGAATTTTCATGAGCTCATTCTCTTCTTCCAGCCCCTCTCTTTTCCACCTCCGATATCTTACAAAAAAAAGAAAAAACTTATTAAGGCTCTGAAGACATGGAAATATTGAATGCTTATTTTTTTTTAAAAAAAAGAATGTTTAGGTTGGTTGTTTTTTTTCAGTGTTGAATGCAGAAAAGGGCCCCATTTTGCATTCCCATCAGCAATGTAGACAGAGTGAGGAGTGTGTAATTGGGATCACGGCAGGCAGTGTGCTAGAGACTGAGAGAAAGTTTTGCAAAATTAGACTATCAAGAGGGTACAATGGGGAAAAAGGAAGAATATCTCTTTGGGCAGAATACAGGATACAGCATGGGCCCATTTTCCAACAGAAGATGAAAGGGATGCATTATCCTACCAAATCAGAAAACAAAAAAAGCTAGCAAAAACAGAACCTAAAATGATCCGTTTAGCTTCTAGGTTTTCAACTTTTATTAGTATTGTTATTATTAAATCATATATTACCCAACCAAGCTTCAGGGGAAAGAGAATAAAGTCAAAATTGGATCAGAATGTTTGATCAAGCATACATCGACAGGACTCTCAGTTTCTTAGTCACCCAAACTCATCATCTTGGGCCCCGCTGATGGATGAAGTCCAGAGAAAGAGAGACACTAAGTGGTTTACCTAAGGTCACACAGCTAGGAGACTGTTCAAGCAAGAAACTGAGTCTTTTTGAGTTAGTCCTCCTCTTCCCCATTCTTCCCCAGTCTGTTAGAGTGCCCTGACAGTTTTTCTGCTTTTCCACTTTCCCGTCATTCCTGCTGCCTCCGTGGTCACCAGGTCTCTCAGCACTTTATCCCAGGTCCTTCACTCCAGCCTCCTCCTGTCTTACATGTCCTCAACTCTGACCTTCAGAAACATGGCTGTCCCCATGTCGTTCCCAGGCATGTCTGCTCTCCTTCTGCTTTCTCAGTGCCAGTCAGAATCCCTGTAACCCATGCCCTCCTGTTTTCATTTCCTGCACCTGCCATAACAAAGTACCACAAACTGGGTGATTGGAAACAACAGAAATGTATTGGCTCATAGTTCTGGAGGCTGCATGTCCAAAACTCAAGATGCCAGTAGGGCTGTGTTTCCTCTGACTCTTTCCTTGACTCTTCTTGGCTTTTGGTGATTTGCCATCAGTCTTTGGAATCCCTTGGTTTGTAGCTACATAATTCTAATCTCTGCCTTCTTCGTCACATGGTGCTCTCCCTGTATATCTGTCTTCCCATGGCCATCTTCTTATAAGGACAGCAGTTATGTTGGATTAGGGGCTCGCCCTACTCCAGCAGGAGCATCTTAACTAATGACATCTGCAATGACCCTATATCTAAATAAGGTCTTATTCTTAGGTACCAGGAGTTAGAACTTCAACATATCTTTTTTTGCAGGAGTGTACTCTTCAACCTCTAAGATCTTCCTAAAGTGGCCACACATGACCTAGGTAATTTTTTTTTTTTTAAAGATTTTATTTATTTATTTGACAGAGAGAGACACAGCCAGAGAGGGAACACAAGCAGGGGGAGTGGGAGAGGGAGAAGCAGGCTTCCCGCGGAGCAGGGAGCCCGATGCGGGGCTCGATCCCAGGACCCTGGGACCATGACCTGAGCCGAAGGCAGATGCTTAACAACTGAGCCACCCAGGCGCCCCATGACCTAGGTAATTTTAAATCCCAAGCCTCCAACATGTAGCCTCAGTCTAGTTCCAGCTGTGCAATACAGACAACCCCAGAGATAGCATCACCAGGAAGAAGGGGCTAAGTCCTGAGGAGCAGGTCTACCTGGGAGGGAGGTTTACACAAGACTCCTAAGGCATAACAGCTGGAGGGAATTGTGGTCGAGGTGAGCACAAAGTTGCTGGGTAGGACTGCATACTCTGCCTTGTCCAAGACCCTCCATATTCATTCCCATTCCTAGGGCTTGACTTATTTTGTTCTTCCCACCCCCAGAAAATATCCACTCTGCTCACTCTTTAAAGTCCTGCCATTCTGAGAAATAATATGCAGAGTCCACATTTTCTTAGAATCTTCTAGACAACTATCCAACTTTCATTGTTTTCATCCTCCAACCCTAATGGAACCTGCAGCTTTGCACTTAGTTGTGTACTGCCCACCACTCTCTGCACCAGGTGTGACCATTCACTCTCTGTCCCCCAGAGGGCAAAGACCAGGGATGAACACTTGGAATGCTAGGATTCTTTGGAGCAAGATGGAACTTAGACACCGTCTATTCCATGATTTCTTAAATTAAGCTCAGAGGTGCCATGTGGATGAGTACAGTAAGATGGGATGTCAGCCCGGAAGGGCTTCAAAGCCAGCCACCCCTCTGCAATCAGAGTCACCCTCCTTTGATCCATTTTGTCTTAGAGAGAGCTATATAAAAACATCATTTGGGGTTTTAAAGAGCTACAGAAAAGTTTGAAAACACTAATCTGATTGAGTTTCCTCATTTTACAGACAGCTAAAGCAGGCTGAATGTCTCCTCCACCATTGACACAGCTAGTTTGGGAACCAGAAGTATATTTTCCATATCTTTCTGCTTTCTACTTTCTTCTAGAAGTATATCTATGTAATCTCGTATAATTTTCTTAACAAATTTTTAGAGCAGGCATTCTTACTTCTCTTTTAAAATCATCAAAGTTTAATGCAAAATAAAACTCACATGGTTTGCTCAAGCTGTGCCAATTAACAGGGGTGAGATTACATCCTAAAGTGCATGCTTATTCCCCTGGACCACACTGAGTCAGAAGAATCAGGAACTCTTGGAGCTAAACCATGAAGATAATTTAGTTGAACTACTCTCATGATGTTTGTAGCAGGAAAAGAACCCAGACCTCTAATCATAAACTCATTCCATGCTGGCCATCATCATGGTGGGTGATACACATTAGGGATTCAGTGAAAATTGATTTCAGTAAGTCTGTCATTTGGTCATATTTTAAATATAGAAGCAACTCCCCCTGAAGTTCATGTATTCAACTTTGTAATAAAAGTAGTATTCTGTTTCTTTATATCCCCAGTAAGACTGGGATATAATAGGTTCTTATTTAGTGCATGGTCCTCCTGAAATTGCATCATAGTGAGGCATTTACTCTATTGGTATCTTCTTTAATGCATTACAATGAAAGACTTTAGTTTCCCTTCATATTCCCTCTCCTTTGTGCCTCTTAGGATTTCCAGACAGGCTGGCTTCTTCTAGAAGCACAGCCATAACTGCTTTTGGAAAAGTGCTTCAGTTCTTCTGTAGAAGCCCATTTACAATCCAGAGAGGCTAAGTTAGGCCACATTAAACTGAGAGTCTGCAAAGGTCCTGTTTTTTTCTGGCCTCAGGCAAGAAGCCTTCTTTGAAAACAAGTCCCTCCCCTGAACAGCATGACCCCAATCCAAGGTGCTGTAGGAAGTTGGTATATAAGAAAGCTGAGGAAGGGATCTCTCAAGTTTCCAGTCATTGTTAAATATTTTATTTGTGCATGCCTTTAAAGTTGCCACAGGTGTGGCAAGTGTCTCTCTGTGTTAGTTATGGGTGACATAAAACTGGCCAATGAAAATTTAAAAGGATACCTTCACTCTTGTCTGCTCAGGATATTTCTGCTCAGCTCAGTAAGCATAGTGGAATTTCTGAATTCTGATGATGTGCTGTGGTGTTTAGATATAGGGAGAGTTAGAAAATTGTCCCCACAGTAAGCATCCATTTAGAAAAGGGGAAAGGGTAGCATGAGCCCTGTAGTGTTGAATTGTAATCAGAGGTATCAGTATGAACTCATGGTTTTATAATACACATACAAAATGATTGATATGGAAATAATTATAGATGTATATATATATATGGATTAAAATACATGTATGTATTTCCTGGCTCTGTCCAGTGAGAGCACCTAGAAGAAATGGCACTCAAGCAGTAACGAGCACACCTAGTGCCCAGATCTTGGTTTCTAAATACCATTCCCCAATAAAAGAAAGAACCTGGGACTCCTTGGAGAAGTGGTTGATTACAGGGCTGGGGCAGAGAAAACACAAGATGAGCCTGGAGTATCTGTGGTGCCACAAGGTCAGAAGTACTTAAAAAGAGGATGGGGGCATGCTGGAAGGTCAAGGAGCTCTCAGTGGCCAAAGTCAGAACAATTTGAACAACAATAAAGAATAATGATAGTATTGGATGATAGCCCATAAAATAAAATATTCATGCGTGTATGCTAATATAAATGAATAATTGAATAAATAAATATATGGGAAAGAAAGGATGGTTTCTCCTTACAAAGGAGTTCCAATTAATCATTGTAAATGGAATATGCAAAGTATAAAATCAACATTAGAACACCATAGTAATAATTGTTTCAGGCAAGATATACCAGTGGATGCTAAAATTAGTGGGCAGAAGTTTGAGAAGGAATAGGATATTTGCATAGTCTAAAAAAGTATCTCTCCCAGGATTTTTATTTATTACAGAGGGAATAAAGATAATAATTTGACAGAGGTGAAATCCTACAGGGCACCATCTTCGCCCAAGGTCACTCAAGGTCAGCTCTGACATCATGTACCCCTGGTATGATGCACTGTGATGGATTTGCCAAGATGGCAGGTTTTAGCATATTTTGCCAAAAACATATGACCTCAATCTCCTCATGATAGAACATCAAACAAACCCAAATTGAGAGACGGTCTACAAACTAACTGACCACTACCCTTTAAAAGTGTCAAGGTTGTGAAAGACAAGGAAAGTCTGAGGAACTATCACAAGATTGAGGGAGGCTAAGAAGGCTTGACAACTAAATGCAGTGTGGGATTCTGGGTTGGAGTCTGAAACAGAAAAAGGTTATTAGAGGAAATACTGGTGAAATTTGAATGAAGTCTGGAGTTAGTTAAAAGTACTGTGCCAATGTTAATTTCCTTGTTTCAATCATTGTACAGTAATTATTTAAGATGTTAACATTATGAAACTGGGTGAAGTGTATATGGGAGCTCCCTGTACTATTTTTGCAAATGCTCTGAAAATATATAATTATTTCAAAATAAAAAAAAATTAATTGTAAGTAAGCATCCAGCTAGGACATTTTCTTTCACAGTGGAATTTGATTAATTGCAACGCAACTAACCTTAAAGCATTGGAAATTTTTTCTCTATACTTCTGCATTTAGCAGAAAACCTTGCAAATAAGCTATTACATGGGATTTATTCAGAAATTTCATTTCCAAGGGAAAGTCTGGGTTAGTGTAGCTCCGGTATAGTCTATAGTCCCGGATTCTGAGGTGAGCGCCACCCAACCTCTTTGTCTAACCGCTACATCCCTGGGCAGCCTCTGCTCCAACCAGTTTTTGGACTGCCTCCCCCTCCCCCAGCCCCGGGCACATCCACATCCTTATGTTTTCCATGCTCTTTCCTCAGCCAGAAAGTGATTTTTCCCTTCATCTATGCACTGGCTTTGGAATCAGCCAGAGCTTGGTTTCAATGATGGGTTGTCTGCCAATAATTAGTTATATGAGTGTAAATGAGTTACTTCATTCTCTGAATCTGTTTCCTCATCTGTAAAACATAGGCACTAATCTTTACACTACATAAATTTTAAGGTGTTTAGCACAGTGGCTGATCCACATGGATGCTCTATAAATGGTAGCTCTGCAGTTGGTATTCATTAATGATGGAAAACTCAGCTGTGCCACCTTTTCTGAGAAGTTCTTAATTGATTAATCCATTTATGTCTTCATTCAACAAAAGGCTACTGAAATCTGCCCTGTGCCAGGCTCTATGCTACAGCTAAGAAATACGGTAGTCAGCAATGCAGACTCGCCCCTGCCCGGGCACAGCTCACAAAGGCTAATACAGGAGACAGGTATTGAACAAGTCATTCCCAGTGAGAGCAGTGCTGCAAGAGGGGAAATGTTGGTTTTGAAGCCTGGTGTAATCTAATGGATTAGAATCAATTAGTCCTCCCTCTGCTTTCAGACAACAAGGACAAATTCCTGATACTCACTGATTTCCTCTGGTTAAGCAGGAGGAAAGGCAGGTAAAATTAAGATTATTTACAACTAGATAAGAAATACCGAGTTTTTTGAAAAACTTCATTTAAATAGAAAGTGCCTCTTTCCATTCACTCAGTGACTGCAATTAGTTAACTGCAAATTAACTCTGATTCTTTATAAGTGCTACTCACTTTATCTATGCATTCAGGTGAAATCTTTCAGGGGCTTAGTTTTGGTCAAGTCCTTGGACTTTGGCTTCAGTGGTGACATCAGGGTACCTAAATATTAGAATGCAGTGTGATGAGTTAAAGCCCAAAGGTGGGAGCATTAAAATCTGCCTTGAGAGAGAGGTCAGTGAAAGCCTGACCAAGGAGGTGATAGTCGTCTGGGGTTAAAGGAAAACAAGACTACTTTTTGTGAAAAGGGCCGGATATCCTTATGCAGAAGAGCAGAGAAGAGACCACAGTATAAAAGAATTTATTGACTTGGCAGTAGTATGTTCCCAGACCAATCAGTAGTCATTTTACTTCTGCCCCACTGGATTTTGTAGGCTAGGAGGCAAGGACCAGTTAGGGCTCTGAGAAAGAATACATTTGATGTTCTTTGCTGACTGTCCTGAGTGCCAAATATGGGCTAGGTCTGGTTATGTTCACCAAGTTGGCAGCAGTTCTGGGCGATTTTATTCTTTGTTCAAGTGTTAAATTCCTTTGATTAATATCTGCATGTGAGTCACTCCCTAAGCTGTATCTTTCATACTCGTCATACCTTTTGCAGTCATTTTCAAACACCTCCCCACCTCTCAAATGCTTCTCTCCTGTGGGTGTTTTTGCAGAGCGCAGATCCTCCCCCAGAAGTCCCAGGCTCCCATGTCTGTCACCAAATATATCAGTAGTCTATCCCCAGTGAAGGTAGAAATTCCTGCCCTGGAGGGCACCATCTAACCCCCAGGGACGCTTGCCAGAGGTTCCATAAACTTGGTTTCCCTGAAGAGTCAGGCAATGGGACGAGCCAGAATGGGCACACATATACTGCACCTGGAATCTTCTTCAGAGTCTGCTTTTATTTTAAGAGCATACAATGGGGATGCTACAGCTGGGGTTGTAGAAAGAGCTTTAACCTAGGAGTCGGGTGATTTGGATTCAGCTCCAGTTGTATCTCTTGTGAGCCACTGTGAGTAAGCTTTAACCTCTCTAAATTTTAATGTTCTTTTCTGTTAAATGGGGAGAATGATAATTGAACATGCCCATCTTCTTGTAAAAGTCATATGATATAATGAACATGAAAGTGCTCCGTAAACTACAAAGAACTGTACAAATTTGAGCAAGGTGTTACTAATTTTGATGATAACCTTAAATCATCCTGAATATAATGGAATTATTCTCTGTTGACATTTTCATGTTTTAAAATTAATCAGCACCATTTTTCTAGGAGATTATTACAAGTATCACACATTATTAGACGAAATAAATTGTCGTTTATCTGAGCTTTTCTAGATAAATCACTTATTACTATGTATGTTCAGTTTGTCACATACTTCGAAACTCTCACCAAACTGCAAAATTTTAGTGCGAGGTGGTGCATTTGGACAATATCCCTCCCGCCAGAGCTTAAGTGTGAGGTCAGAGGGAGAAAAAGGCTGACAAAGCATATCCAATGCTAAGAACCCAGGCTGGGGGTGACCAGACACATGAAGTTTGGATCCTGGCTCCGCTGGGTCACAGCTGGGTGACCTGGGCACCTTACTTGCCTTCTCTGAGCTTCAGCTCCTCAGAAGGATAATTACATTTCCTTGATAGGTTAGAATAAATATTAAATAAGAGAACGCATGTGGAAGATTGTAAACTGTCCAGTGCTTCAGAGAAATTGTAGTTCCTGTCATTAGGTGAGAGATCTTGCATTCTCCTCTAGATTGACACACCTCAGTCCTGGTTCTGGGCAGCGATGCATGTGGAACCTAGCCCCACATAATAATGCATTAGAGCGTAATGGAGAAGAGGGTGAACGGCAGTCTCACTTCTTGAGTTGAAATCCTGTCTGGCTCTACTCTGACCAGCACGGTGACTTGGGGCAAACTCTTTAACCTCTCTGTGCCACGGTTTCTCTTTTCTAAAATGGAAATGACAGCTGCTTCAGCTTCCTAGGGGTATTCTGCAGAGAAAATGAGCAAGATAATGAAAGAAGGGCTTGGCATGTAATGGTTAATTCATTTTATGACTACATTTTTTTTTTTGGTCTGTCTGGCATCTCAAAAGAGCCTCTTCGTTCGTGTTCAGAGTAAAGACCTGCCAAAGGGAACACTTAAATACTGTCAATGGGCAGCAGCCCTCCTATCTCAGAAGTCACTTTTCCATCAGCTGGTTTATTTATGCAGGGTTTCCATCTGAGAAGACTTGCTTTTTCTCATCTCTCTGCCTGTACCCTAACTAGTTGCAGCATCCAAAAGCAAGATTGGCATTTTCTTGGAAACCGGCTGTCATGGGGTGCCTCCTCAGCTCAAAAGGCTTGTTTAAGTTTTGCTTATCATGGTTCAGATGCTGCCGTGTAGGAGATGGCACACTGGTCGGGGAGTTGCCATGTTCTGACTGCAGCTCTGCCACCAACATGCCGTGGCCTTGAGCTAGTTGTTTCAGCTCTGTAGCTTCCTGTGTCATCCTGTGTGTGCTAAAGAAGAGATACTCCATTTAAATAAATGCTCCAGTTACCAAAATACTTTCTACATCTATATTAAAAATGTTATTATTTTTTTTATTTCCAAAACAACACACACAAAAAAAGATGGTGGGAGTAGTTAGGTTAATTGGAGATGGTTTGTTTATTTTCTCTTCCAAGTTTTTATTTAAATTCCAGTTAGTTATCATACAGTGTAATATTCGTTTTAGGTTTAGAATTTAGTGATTCATCACTTACATACAACACCCGGTGCTCATGACAAGTGCTCTCCTCAATACCCATCACGCATTTCACCCATTTCCCCGCCAACCCCCCTGCTCCAGTAACCATCCGTGTAGTCTCTATAGTTAAGGGTCTGTTTCTTGGTTTTCCTCTCCTTTTTCCCCTATGTTCATTTGTTTTGTTTCTTAAATTCCACATATGAGTGAAATCATGGTATTTGTCTTTCTCTGACTAACTTATTTTGCTTAGCGTAATACTCTCTAGCTCCATCCACATCATTGGAAATGGCAAAATTTCATTCTTTTTCATGGCTGAGTAATATTCCACTGTGTGTCTATACCACATATTCTTTATCTGTTCATCAGTCGATGGACATTTGGACTCTGTCCATAATTTGGCTGTTGTAAATAATGCTGCTGTAAACATCAGGGTGCATGTATCTCTTTGAAGGGATTGCTTTTATGCCCATTTTGAGGCAGAAGTAAAGATGATAATTCTCCATTGCTATACACATGTCCTTCTTTTTTTTTAATTTAATTTTATTATGTTATATTAGTCACCATATAGTACATCGTTAGTTTTTGATGTAGTGTTCCATGATTCATTGTTTTCATATAACATTTATTTCTTAAACCCCAGTTTGAAAACAACTGCATAGGGGCGCCTGGGTGGCTCAGTTGGTTAAGCGACTGCCTGCCTTCGGCTCAGGTCATGATCCTGGAGTCCCGGGATCGAGTCCCGCATTGGGCTCCCTGCTCGGCGGGGAGTCTGCTTCTCCCTCTGACCCTCCTCCCTCTCATGCTCTCTGTCTCTCATTCTCTCTCTCTCAAATAAATAAATAAAATCTTTAAAAAAAAAAAAAAGAAAAGAAAACAACTGCATAAATAAGATTTGGGGGCCTACGTGAGTCCCTCAGTGATGGCTGCCTGATAACTGAGCCCCTGCTCCCTCAGCAAGCCCACTGGAAGGAAGGACTTCGGGGATTCCACCTTGCCATCATTCATTAGGAATGATGGGCTAGACTCCCGAGTGCATTGTAAAGTTATTATTCCCTGGGAGCAAAGTGAACAAATACAGAATGTTTAATGAACAGTCATAAGAATGGATTGTCGCTTTCCATTTTTCTTTCTCTTTTCTCCCAGCACCATATCCCTCATCATCTCCGAGTGCATTGACCTGTCTCCTCTTTCTCCTCTTTAGAACAGAAGCACCTTCCTTTGGGGCAGGGGTCATATCTTATTCCTCTTTGTGTGATCTCTAAGGTCCTCCCAGCTTGTACATTCTGATACCTAATACCAAAATATTGGCTAATTTATTTTGAATGGTTTTTTTCCCATTACTTCTAGCATAGCCTCCTGGTCTGTGAGGACAGCATTAAAGTATAATTTATTACATATGGAACCATGTCCTTTCTCCTTGCCTTCCTTCAATCTGTAACAGACACTGTGTTAAGTACAATTGAATAAAACAGGCATAATCCCTGCCTTCATAGACCTTACAGTCTTGCAGTTAAGGAGATGGTTGTTAAACAGATAATCCCAAAATAGAAAATCAATTACAGTTGTGGATGGTATAAGGAAAGCAGAGTAGAAGGTGTGAGGCAGAGGGAAAGTGCATGCTTCCTAAAGTGGAAAACTCTGGAAATCCAGCTGGGATCTTTCTGTTGGCATTCCAAGAGTTAAAGTAAGCTATGTCATAGATTGACTAAAGTGTTTCTCCTGAGACCATCCCTACTTAAAACTCATCTCTGCCAATCATAATGTCCTACTTACACGAGCTTGCTCCGGTATTCTCTCTCTCTCAGTAACGTAATCTTCTACCCTTTCCTACCTGTGTTGCCATCTTATTTTTATCCTAATGGATCACACTTCCTTCTCTGTGTGACTCAACATCATATTGTTTAACTCCTTCGCTGGTCAACGCTCTCATTTCCCTCTTTCTGTTTTCTAGTGTTGATATTTTCTGCTTTTGTAGCTAGTCTTTCTATCACTTGCCCTATTAGCTAGTGGGAGGCAACGTATTATAGAGAAAAGAGCCTGGGCTTTGAAGGCAGACAGACTTGAGTTCAAAGTCCAGCTTCACTAATGAGCAGTTTTGTAACCTTGGGCAAGTGGTCAGTAGTTCCAAATGCCCAGAGACGTCAAATAAGATGAGGAAACTCAGCTTCAGAAAAATGTATCCCTAACAATTTCATTCGATCTTCATTCGATTGGCTGAATGCCTTTTATAATAATAGCTCTTATGATGTGTTAGGCACTTTTATAAATGCCTTACACATATTCATTCATAAATCCCTCATAATGCTCCTATGAGATGAAATAATAAGCCAATGATAACCTTTGATCTCATCTCTATTCCCATGTTACGCAGGAGAACACAGAAACACAGGAGGATGAGGTGTGTGCCCAAGGCTGTGACAGCTCATGAATGTCAGAAGCCTGATCTAAACACTGACATCTCAGTCCACACCCAGGCACTGTGGTGCCTCCCTGTCCCCAGTTACACCTCTCAGTTCTCCCATCTGTAAAGTGAGACTAATAACATACACCTCTTGGAATTATCATGAGAATGCAATAAGATAATGTATATAAAACCCCTAATGCCCTGCTTGCCGTTTAGTAGACAGTAGACAAATGTCCATTCTGCCTCCCTCCTTTATTAAAAACAAATACATTATGTGATTTTTCATTCATCTTCATTTTGTTAACATGAACTCACTATGTTTTACCTATTCTTCATTCCACATAGAAATGTATCATGCTTTTTCTTTTCTAAATATTCTCTCTTCTATACATTCACCCATCATTAAATCTCCCGACATTCTTGTAGCCTTTATTTAACAAAAGATTATCTGTATCAGTGTAAAACATGTATGTAGTTTAAGAAGGCAAACTGTAATAAAATATTTATCCTGAAAGAGATCAGTGCCCTAACCACTCTGCCTCATGTTCAAGTTCTGTTCTTAAGAGGCAGTTACTTTCACCTCTTTTAATGTTTTTCTAGAGTTTAGTTTTATGGTTTTTTTATTTTAGTTTTATGTTTTTAAATAATACACATATGCTCTGTATCTTGGTTTTTCAATTTTTTTGAAAAATAACTTTTCTATTGACATCTTACCATGGGGTTAAACAGCCACCAACCCTGGCCATATGCACAACTCTCCCACAACATCCTTGTCTTTAAATTTTATCACAGTTTTGAAAAAGTAATGTTTGATCTCTGTGTCATTACAAACACAGTTAAATATATGTACGTACGTATGTATGTAGATAGATAGACAGCTAGGTAGAAAATGTGTGTATGTGTGTACATATATATTGTTTATAGCTTAATCTAGTAGGTTAGTATGATTTTATTTCATTTCTCATTCATATTTTTGTTTTTCTTAGAGTTAATAACTACCGTTAGTTTTCCGAGTCCTATCACTAAAAAATCTGACATAAGGGAGACACCAAACTTCTGACAGAAGGGCCTATTTACTCTTAGCAGACCCAGGTCAAGAATACAAATAGAAGCCCATGTACCATATGTGTATATGGTTAAGAGTTATCAATAAAGCTAGGAAACTGTTACATAATTTCCTATGACCTCCTGCATTGAAAAACAATCAAAATAAAATAAAATATGTGTAACACAACCAATTTGTTTCAAATACTTGAACAACAAAAATAAATTAGTTTACTTTTCTGTCCAAGAGCAGCAGAGGTGCATTCCTGGGGTTAAAGGAGGGAAAAGAAAGAATTTCTTCTCACTTTCTGCTTTGCTCGAGCTGGCATTCCACATATCCTCTTCCAACCCTTGAGAAATCTACAGGGTTGGAATACCCCCTTTTTCTTTTTCCTTTTCTCCTGTTGGAGGCTCAGTGGCTTGCCCACCCATATCCCCTTGGGCACTTTCACCATCCTAAGCAGACAAAGAGAGCTGGGATTCTGTATGTAGACTTCCCCTACCCCCTGGCTTTCAGTACAGTGCCTCACCCCTCCCTTCTCTGTACCTCCTGTTCCCAGATCTGGGGCTTTTCTGGTCCACCATAGTCATAGAATAAACCTCCCGTTCCTTTTGCGTAGAAAACAGTAGAGTGTCCCTGAAGGGATGTGTGGCAGTGTCTGGAGACATTTTTTGTTGTCACAACTGGAAAGGGAAGACTATTAACATCTGGTTCATAGAGCCCAGGGATGCTGCCAAGTCCACAATGCGAGAGATAGCCCCGCCCTACGTAGAATATCTCCCGCCCAAAATGTCAGTAGGGACAAGGTTGAGAAACTCTGCTTTGGACAGAATTGCCATCAGTCATCCTGTTTGCAGTCCCTCTGCTGTCTCCAGAGGAACCTCGTCTCTCTGATCCCTGAGCTTTTCCAAAGCACTAAAGCGTGAATCAGCTGGCTTTTCACAGGTTCCTCTGTACGCAGGCACTCATGTCCCAATCATCCCTCATCCACAACTTGTCCACCTTCCAAAATACTTTTTAGCATCTCTGGTCTGTCGTTGTCTCCTGCCCATTCTCCTTGTCCTTGTAGGCTTAAAATGGTTTTATTCCTTTACTATCTTTTTAACTGAGTTCTGAGAGAGAGCCAAAATAAATACGTTCAATCTCTCAGGTTTGACCAGCCGTCTACAACCTTCCAAAAACTCCAAGAACTATTTTCTCACTTTCTCTTTACATACTAGTGTCATGAACTACAACCTGTTCCTGTGTTTATTACATAAAAATTCTGGGAGCCATAGAGCCAGGTGAATTGTCATATAAGAAGGATGGATGAAGGGTGTCTTGTTCTTCTGTGAATGTGTTTGCATTATCAATGGAAAGAGGCTTCAGTGGACTGGGTGAGAATGCCCAGACTCGAGTGCTGCAGAGGCTCTTGGTGGCATCCAGACCGGTGTTTCCTACCTCCAGTCATGTCGCTTAACCATTCCAACTATGTCTATTTGCCTCTTGTACAAATAATAGTACTCATTAGACATACTTCTAAAACTTAAAATTCCATTTATTTTCCAAGAAAGTATTGTATTACTATTATCACCGAAATACCAGGAACACCTTCCATCCTTAGAAAGTGACCTCAAATTCAAATACCATTGGCAGGAGTGGAGGGGGTAGGATATCTAAATTCTAGACATTGTAGCCTGCCAAAGGCTCTGAGCCTGAGGTTTGTTCTGTTAAAAAAAAAAAAAGAAAAGAAAAGAAAATTAGTAAAAAATCAGAGAGGTGTTAAAGACATATCAGCACCAAACTGAGGTCTTTTCCATGACACACTGCAAAGAAAAAAAAAATACTGAAAAAAGTTGCAAAAGGGATTAACATTTTTATTATGTGATTCAACGTTATCAAATATCCCCTGAATCCCAGATCAGCAGTGTTAGGCCTCTGCTTCATTGGAAAGCCCTGGCCTCCTCCAAACCTTCTCTTCATCCCTCAGATGATGAGTTGAAGGATGAGGGGGAAATGCCCTTCCAGTGTCCCCAACTAGGTGACAGCAGTGCTGGGACTCAGGTCTAGGCATCAGACTCCCCAGTCTGTGTTCTCTTTCCTGTATACTTCCAATTTCCTACAGAAGTACAAATGTTAATGAGGCAGTGTGGAAAGAACTGAGTGACAATATGAGAAACCAGAAAAAGGGAGGCCTGTGTCTCTCCCCACCCCCCCTTTCTGTCAAATGAGGATCATTACATTTATGTGAATGTGTCATGGAAGCTCTCTTTGTTCCCCCCTTCCTTTGGATCATTATTCAGTTAAGGATTGTTTTTCTTTTGAAAATATGTTTTAGCTACTCTTTCACAGCATTACCCACACTCTACAGAAAGGAAGCTTATTAAAAGTTAAAAAGGAGCACAGAAAATAGCACCTGCATTGCAGCTGAACAGAAGAATGCATATGGCGGGAAACTGAAACTCCTGTCCTTATTAATTAAATGGCAGTATTACAGGTTCTGTTTTCATATACATTTTTAACCAGACAGATTTAGAAATAGATACTGAACAGTCATGGTCCTGAAAATATAAATCATATTTTGACTTGGAGTTTCAAGGCATATAAAGAGAAGAAGGCATGTGTCAGGCATAATTAATCTGCAATAGAGATTCTTACAAAGATACAAAACCAAAGAAACAAAGTAATTCCCACAAATTCCTGGGCTTTTTTATTTCTCCAGTCTTTATTCCTAGATGCATTTCAGAGCCTACTTTCACTTCCAATTAGGCTATTTTTGGCCTCTTAGAATGCCCCCATAATATGAGATGCTGGGGTATCTAACAATTATTGAACACATTTTTGTGTAGTGCATAAGGGGGCATTTTTTGTAATGAGGTGGGGTTCATGTAAATATATTACCCCTACATATCTTACATGTCTTGTTTTATTTGCTGCCATCATAACATCATAAGATCAACCCTGACAGATAAAGTATTGGCGTGTTGGTTTTTCCTCCCTGGGTCCCTTTTTATCTTAACACATGGAGCCCCCTCTGGCCAGGAAAGCAGGATTGTGCTGCTCTTTGCACAGAAGTGGCCCCTGACAGGGGCAACGTAGTCACTTGACCAGAGAAAAGCCTCCGTGGTCAGCAACCAGTGACCTGGTAGGAAAGGGTTCCTCCAAATGGGCGAATAATAATGAGACAATCCAACCAGACTATCTCCTTCCTCAAGTTGGCATTGATAAAATAGAACTGCAGTGGACACACAGCAAAGGAAATGCTTTGCAAGAGAAATCATCTGGGCCATAGAGAGGAGTGTGGAGATTTGTAGGCTTCATTCTGAACAGCTTCCTACTTTCAAGCTAATCTGCTTGTATTTTTGCAATAATTCCTTTTTTCTTAAGATGGTCCAAGGGAATTCTGTTGCCTCACCAGCAGAAGTAGGTATTAGTAGGCCCATTTTATAGATGAGGATGCTGAGGCTATAAGGTATTCTTCAAAAATCACTCATATAATTCAAATTCAGGCCTGCCTTTGTCCCAAGGCAATTTACCATGCCATGCCACTTCCCTAGATTCATCATTGAAGATCCTCTGATCCTAGGATCTCACACAACTCCAGAAATATTCAGAATAAGTGAAAGGAGTCCTCTGTCAGACATACCTTTAAAATACATCCCCCATTCTTCTACTTGGCCCTCTCTCTTCTTTTTACTCCTTCAGTTAGGACCTGGCTCCATCATCTTGCATTGGAAACAGGTGGACCTAAATGGACTCTTAGCTCTGACTTCTGCTCCCATTCAAACCTCTCTCCACACAGTAGCCAGTGATTTGCATAAAATATCAATTGATGTTCAACTGATGTTCTGCTTCAAGATGGTGGATTGAGTGTACCTCTTAAACTACCTGTCACCCACCCCAGTTTCTAAATCCACTGGGCTTAGGAAACATAGAATGAAGCACATTTTTTCAGGTGTTGAGAATGGGAAGTGGGGGAGGTATATCCATAGCAGAGATTTTTATAAACTTCTGGATGACTGTAAGGGGGATGGAATTGTGTTAACTGATAAACCAGAGAGAAGGGTGACCCAAGTCAGAAAGGCTGCCTTTGTGTGGAGTCCCCCACAATGGCTCTGGGATAAAAGGTAGCAGGTCAGAATTCTTATTGAGGCCAAAAGCCCAGAGAGGACATTAGTCTTAACAAGTCTGTGTTTAGTGCTCTCTCAGGTCAGATGCTCAGCATGATCCTTCATTTGTAAATATGGAAGGATGACCAAGGGCCACCAGACAGCTGAGGCAGTCCAATAGCAAGAAGGTGAACATTCACAACAAATTACCCAGGAGGTACAGAGAGAATCCAAGGAAGAGAAGGAAGATTTTAAAAAATTCTTATTAGTATCCTCACAGAGACTTAAGATTATATTTCACCTGTAAAGCAAGAACAGGCCACTATGAAGAAGAAGCAGTCAAAAAACAAAGAATTCATGGAAAGAAAAAATACATAGCTTGCCAACAAATTCATTTAAAGAGCTACTAGAAAACATTAAGGAGTTTCCATAAACATGGAGCAAAAAACACAAAAATAGAAAAAGAGAAGAGGAGAAAGGATGGGGCACAGAAAATCAATCAAGAAGGGCCAACATCCATCAAAGAACAGAGAAATGGAAGAGGAATATAAAAGAATAATAGGAAAATCTTCCCAGTACTAGAAAAATTCAAGTCTTCAGAATGAAAGGCTTCATTGAGTATCAGTCAGAAAGAATAAAAAAGGCCCCCACCTAGATTCATCCTTATACAATTCCAGAACATTAAGAATAAAAAGATCAAAAAAAAAAAAAAAAGGGTAAAGACTTTCAAGTAAAAATATAAACATATAATACACACAAATAGATGATAGGTAGGTAGGTGAATGGAAGGATGAATAGATAGGAATCTAGATATAAGATCCTAAGTACTTTCAAATAGAAATATGAATACACCCAAGCATATGTCTGTGCATTTGTGTTGCTCCCACGCGCAAAAAAAGCAGTATCAGATTAGCATCATACTTATCAGCAACATTTAGTCTCATTGGGCCCTTATAACAACCCAGAGTTACAACTGAATATAAAAAGGTAGCTCCCTAATCAAGGTAACCTGTGTCTCTAATTACAGTGACAATGGAAAGTCACACCCGGGGCATACTTTCTGCTCCAGATACATACCTGTAACAGACACAGTTGAAAATCAAGAAATTAAAAAGTCAGAGCTGGATTAGAGAATTAGTTAAGCATTTCTATGAACTAGAAACAGAGAGAAATTCCAGGTGATGATCAGAGAGCAAGGCTGAGACTAAATTGCTCCATGTCAAGAAGGGGACCAAACCCAAGCTCCCTTCTTGAAGCCTGGAGCAGGTGTAGGGCTGCCCTACTCATGAGGGGCCTGAAAAATGCTACTGACCACCAGCTGGGACTTTTTTGCCTTTAACAAGCTGCAAATTTCTGAAGGCAGGATGGCATGGAGATTGTTCACAAACAGGATCTGACCCAAGCACTCTGGCTCTCCATCACTGGATCGGCAGTGACCTGAATAGTACCTTAAGAAAGGAGCCCTAAAAATGTCAAAAAACCTGGGTCTAAAGTGAGGACCCAGGGTTCTAAGAAGGAGCCATTGGATAGAAAGGGATATGGGCAGAGGGACAAAGAGGAAGAAAAAATATATGAACTGGAAATCCCCCATTCAAACTGAGCCTACCTACATAAGTTCAAAAGCCAACAAAGAAATCAAAGAGTCAACAAATCAGTAGTCATCAAAATATGACTTCCCTCTGGGTGAAATTAATCATATAACCTGCCAAGACTTTTATTTTTTTATTTTTTATTAAGATTTTATTTATTTGCGAGAGAGAATGAGAGACAGAGAGCATGAGAGGGAGGAGGGTCAGAGGGAGAAGCAGACTCCCTGCTGAGCAGGGAGCCCGATGTGGGACTCAATCCCAGGACTCCAGGATCATGACCTGAGCCGAAGGCAGTCACTTAATCAACTGAGCCACCCAGGCGCCCACCTGCCAAGACTTTTAAAAAAAGAATGTTTAGAATGCCCAAAGACAAAGTAGAAATTAAGAAAGAAAATATAATCTTGGAAATATAGCATTAAAATTAAAAACTCAATAGATGGAGGGCGCCTGGGTGGCTCAGTTGGTTAAGCGACTGCCTTCGGCTCAGGTCATGATCCTGGAGTCCCTGGATCGAGTCCCACATCGGGCTCCCTGCTCTGCAGGGAGTCTGCTTCTCCCTTTGACCATCCCCCCTCTCATGTGCTCTCTCTCTCATTCTCTCTCTCTCAAATAAATAAATAAAATCTTAAAAAAAAAAAAACTCAATAGATGGAATAAATTTTAGATTGAACACTTTAAGGAAGAATTAACGAAAGAGAATAACAAAAGGGCACTAAGATAAAAGATGCTCAACTTCAGTAGTTATCAGGGATTCACGAATTAAAACAATGGGATACTATTTCACATCCATTCAGTTGGCAAAAATTTTTAAAGTCTTAATACTTTAAATGTGGATGAAGACATGAATATAAACAGGAAATCTCATATACAGCCGAAGAGTATAGATCGGCACCACCCTGCTATTAAATATTTAGCAAGATCTAATAATGATAAAAATGCATATACCCAACAAACTAGCAATTCCACTAGTTGGTATCCTAGAGGGAATTTCACACATGAGCCTATTTGTAAGGAGGTATCTGTAAGGTCTATTCCAGCACTGTTCATGGTAACTAAAAATTGAAAACAACTTTAATATACATCAACATAAGAGATAAATTTAGATAGAGCCATACTGTTGAATACTTTATATTACCTAAAAAAGAATGAACTACAGTATCCATGTATCAACATGAATAAACCTCAAAAATTCTGTTGAAATATGCATTATGATATTATTTATATAAATTTGGAAAAAATATGCAAACCAATTCTATATATTGTTTTGGACATGTATATGTACTAAAACTATAAAATTTTGGAAGAGAGTGGAAAACACCAAATTCAGAGTGGCAGCTACCGTTCTGGAGAGGAAGAGAGGAAGATGTAACTTTCTCTAGAAAGTTACATTGGAAACTTCAATGATATCTACAGTTTAAAAAGATGTCTTAGAAAATCTTACACACACACAAAAAACTGTAAATGTACCTTTACATACCTAATACCCAGCTTCAATAATTCACAATAATTAGCAAACACTTTGCCAATCATATTTCATCCATTTTCCTTCCACACACATCAACTTATTTTTCTGGAATTTTTAAAGGAAATATCAGACATCATACTGTTTCACCCATAAATATTTCAGCAAACATCTGTAATAAATGAAGACATTTAAAAAACATAATCAATGTACGATCATCATATTTACCAAAATTATCAGTAACTTGTGTGGTGAGTTGAATAACAGTCCCTGAAGATGTCCATGTCCAAATCCTGAACCTGTGAATCTGTTACCTTACATGGTAAAAGGAACTTTACAGGTGTAATTGAGCTAAGGATCTTGAGATGGGGAGATTATCCTGTGTCATCCAGTACAAGAGTACTTAAAAGATGTACATAGGAGGTCAGAGTGTAGGAGGTGTGATGAGGAAAGCCAAGTGAGTTTTGAAGACCCCAAGGAGAGGGACCATGAACCAGGGAATGCAGGTGGCCTCTAGACCTGGAATAATCAAGGAAACAGATTCTCTCCTAGAGCCTCTAGGAGGAACAAAGTCCTGCTGATATCTTGACTTTAGCCAAGTGAAATCCAGTTCAGACTTCCAAGTTCTAGAAATGTAAGATAATAAATTTGTGTTGTTTTAAGCCACTAAATTTGTGGTAATTTGTTAGAGCAGAAATAGGAAACTGATGTAATTCTTTACTACCATCTGATATACAATGAATACTTAAATTTCCCCAGTAGTCTCAGAAGTATCTCTTCACAGTGCTTATACCTACTACTTCAACAGTAGAACTAAATTAGGTATCAGAGGCTAAGATTTCCTATTATTTGACTTTGGGCAATTTGTTGCCCTCAGTGCTGTTTCTGGGGTGTGGTTTTTTTTTAATTGTGTAATGGGAGTTTTTAATCAGCATCCTTGTCACAGGGAATGAATTAGCAAGTGTAAACATACTGTAAAGAGGTTAAAATATTATGCAACTCTAAGGTAATTGGTTTATAATACCAATTAGCCAAATAATATTTATTGAACAACTATTATGTATAGGACACTTCTAAGCAGAGGTGGGACACCAGTATGAAAGGACCTGATTCCTGACCACAGGAGGCTTGCCATTTAGTTGTGAAAAGCATCCTGATGTCAGGGAAGGTGGTATAAATAGTAGGAACACCAAGATGTGAGAATCAAACAGACCTGGGTCCAAGCCAAGTCATATTCCAAGCTTGACCAGTTATAAGCCAGGAACTCTTGGAAAAGTTACTTCTGTTCCAGAAGTTGTTGGGTCCTTCATAGGGTTGATAGGATGAGTAGAGGTGTGAAGCCCTGTAAAGCTATGGGCAGGTAAAATGCGTTCCCAGTGAGCTGGCTTCCTTTCCAGGTGTTTTAGCAGCAAGATAAACGTTACTCAGCCTAGATTCATGACCCAGCAGGATGATAGTACTTAAAGGATGTACAAACCCAAAGGGTTACCAGTTCAGAGAGGGTGGGGCCACTGCCAGGTAGAGCCTGAGAAAGCCAGGAGCTTAAAGGAGACAGTTGGCTTTGAGCCAAGCCTTGCCAAGCATGGACTATGTTGGTTGGGAGAAAGCAGCCAGGAAGATATTCCAGGTGGGAAAGGACAGGGAAGGAAGGGTGGACCCACATTAACAGTCAGACAGCAAGGAGATGGTCTCAGGGGCAGGGGAGGCTTCCAAAGGGCAATAGCAGAAGAGAAGATGAGGATGGACGCTCACAACCAGATCAGAGGAAGCTCTTCATTAACCATTCCTCGTTCATTACCTAAGTCTTAGCACCTACAGCGTGCCATTACGAATGCTTCCCTTTCCCCCTGCCACTGCTTCTACAAAGAACCTTGAACCCAGGTTTGTCTTGTCTTTTGGAATTCTGTAGCTTAAGAAAGAAAGAAACCCAGTACAAGCAAAACTCATAAATCCCAGACAATGGCATCATGACAGGGAGCAGAGTACCTTGAGGCTGTTGCCAGGGGCCATTTCACAATTTCTGCTCTGAACCTTTCATTAATCCTTACTGTTTCATTTAGTTTGAAGGCCTGAACAGAATGTTCCACATAGAATTGCTTGCTGTCTTTTTCACCTTCATTTCTGAGTTCCTGTTTGACCCTTACATTAGCATATATTATCCAGTCCCATACCCTTCATGGTTTTCCATTTGAGGGACCGACTCTGAGTAAAGCCCTGCCTGGGTCATGTGCCCAAAAGGAATTGGGTGGGCAGACGTAGGAAGGGGGGATTGCCTCAATGTTAAGTGCTTATTTCCTTTCCCCTCGCTGGCTATAGGTTAGGAGGCTGGATAGGGATTAGGGCTGTTAGTTAGGGTGGAGAACAGCAAGCCGAAATTCCCTATGCAGGGCACATGGGTGTCTCAGTCAGTTAAGCATCTGCCTTCAGCTCAGGTCATGATCTTGGGGTCCTGGGATCAAGTCCCCTATCAGGCTCCTTGCTCAGCGGGGAGCCTGCTTCTCCCTCTCCCTCTGCCTCCTCCCCCCTGCTCATGCTCGGTCTCTCTCTCTCTCAAATAAATAAATAAAATCTTAAAAAAGAAATTCCCTATTTCAAACAGAACAACATTTAGTAGAGGGAATTGACTTATCAGATCATTGAAAGGGTGGGAGAAGTGGACTCTAGGCTGATTCCTCCTTGCTAATGACTCCCAGAGCATGGCATAATGACCCACCAGAGGTGCCACCTTCTCTGCTCCAATCAGGAGGCTGTCTCTGGAGCTGAAGACCACTCCAAGGTCACTGAGATCCAGGGAAAGAAAGCCACTGCCACCACCACTGCAATTTGAAGTCCCCCAACACTGTAGGATGGACTGCACATCCTCTACCTTTGTTCATCAGTAGAAAGCAGCTAAACTGCCTCACTTTCTCCTTCCAAATCTTTTACAAATGTGAACAATGGATAGAACTAATTCCCAGGCAAAACCCTAGCTGCAAAGGATCTGAAAATTGTAATTACAATTTCCAGCCTCTGTAGTGCAGAAGGGCATATTAGAAGAAGGTGGGGAATGGGTACTATGGGCCATTCAACCTTATCCAATATGAGTAGGGGTCCTGAAAATGTCCTCAGTCAGAGATATGTTGCAGTGGAGCTGACCAAACAGGCAAGGGTTAAGAGGTCTGAATGTCTGTGACTAATTCCCAGCTCTACCCCTAGCCAGGGTGTGATGCCAGGCAACATACATAGTTCTCTGAGCCCCCATTTCCTCCTCTGAAAGATGGATATAAAAATCCAGCCAGGATGGCATTGGGAAAACTGGCCAGCTACAATGCAAAGGGGTGAAACTGGACCACTTTCTTACACCATGCACAAAAATAAACTCAAAATGGATTAAGGACCTAAATATGAAACTTGAAATGTAAAAATCCTAGAAGAGAGCGTAGGCAATAATTTCTCTGACATTGGCTGTAGCAGCACTTTTCTAGATATGTTTTCTGAGGCAAGGGAAACAAAAACAAAAATAAACTGTGGGGACTATATCAAAATAAAAAGCTTCTGCACAGTGAAGGAAACAATCAAAACTAAAAGACAATCTACTGAATGGGAGAAGATATTTGCAAATGACGTATCTGAAAAAGGGTTAGTATATGCAAAATATATAAAGAACTTACACAACTCAACACACACACACAAAACAAATAATCCAATTAAAAATGGGCAGAAGACATGAACAGACATTTCTCCAAAGAAGACTTACAGATGGCCAACAGACACATGGAAAGATGCCCATCATCACTCATCATCAGAGAAATACAAATCAAAACTACAATGAGATATCACCTCACACCTGTCAGAATGGCTAAAATCAAAAACACAAGAAACAGCAGGTGCTGGTGAGGATATGGAGGAAAAGGATCTGGTCATACACTATTGGTGAGAATGCAAATTGGTGCAGCCACTGTGGAAAACAGTATGGAGATTTCTCAAAAAATTCAAAATAGAATTACCATATGATCTGGTAATTCCATTACTAGGTACTTACCCAGAGAATATAAAAACACTAACTCAAAAAGATATATGCACCTCTGTGTTTACTGCAGCGTTATTTACAATAGCCAAATAATGGAAGCAGCCCAAGTGTCCATTGATAGATGAATGGATAAAAAAGATGTGGTATGTATGTGTATATATATATACACACACACATGAATGGATAAAAAAGATGTGATATATATATATATATATATATATATATATATATATATATACACACACACACACACACACATATATACACACACACACATAATGGAATATGACTCAACCATAAAAGAGAACAAATCTTGCCATTTGCAACAACATGGATGGATCTAGAGTATAATGCTAAGTGAAATAAGTCAGTCAGAAAAAGGTAATACCATATGATTTCACTTATGTGTGGAACTTAAGAAGAAAAACAAACAAAAAAGAAACAAAACCCAAAAAAGAAGAAAGAAGGAAAGAAAAGGGAAAAGAGAAGCACAAAACTAAAAAAACACTCCTAACTGTAGAGAACAAGCTGATGGTTGAAAGAAAGAAAGAAAGAAAGAAGAAAGGAAGAAAGGAAAGGAAAAAGGAAAAGAAAGGAAGAAAGGAGAAAAGAAAAGAGAGAGGAAGGAAGGAAAAGAAGAAAGGAGAGAGGGAGGGAGGAAGGAAAGAAAATGAAGAAAGGGCGTGGAGTTTGTTTCAGACTCTCTCCCTCTCCCTCTCTCTCCCTCTCCCTCTCTCTCCTGTACTCTCTCTCTCA
Source organism: Leptonychotes weddellii (assembly GCF_054177405.1). Taxonomy (NCBI): domain Eukaryota; kingdom Metazoa; phylum Chordata; class Mammalia; order Carnivora; family Phocidae; genus Leptonychotes; species Leptonychotes weddellii. The sequence goes on along the minus strand of NC_138377.1, from coordinate 90,315,466 downwards.
AATAAATAAATAAAATCTGTTTTTTTTTTTTTTTAAAAAAAAGCACCCCACAAAGGAGGCCAGAGAGGCCAGCCCAGCAGCTGTGCTCACCAGTAACATTCATGTCTCTATTACAATGGTGGCCACCTGATTGTTTCTTGCCAAAACAAGCCACAGCCCCATTGCAATCTAGTAAGTATTTGTTCAAACACTACACACAGTCTCCTCACTCACACTGTGATTAATCTTCTTAACTTTCTTACCATTTACTGGGCACTCAGCCGGACATTGAGTTACCTCTGGAAACATGTAGGGGTGCTATGGGTCACTGTCAGACTAGAGAGGGAGGCAGGTATGTTAACAAAAACTGTCATTCAGTGCCATGCATGTAGAGAGTGGATCAAGCTTGGGGGCGGGGCAGAGGAAAGAGCCCGACAGCCAAGGAGGCAGAGTGCATCCGAGGGCCTCCCTCACCTGGCTCAGCCTCTGAGCAGCACCCACGGGTCTGTCTCCTCCTTGAACCCTCCCTCGCCTGCTCTCCCCTCACTCACAGCTCCTCCTCACCAGTCTCCTTTGCAGGTTCTTCCTCCTCTACTCAAGCTCTAACTGGTGAGGCTCCTCAGGGCCCTCTGCTGGGTCCTCTTCCCTCTTTCCGCACGGTTTGTCATCCAGTGATTGCATCTGTTCGTGTGGGGGTAGATGCCCACTGTGTGCCAATGATGCGCATGCCTCTTTTGTGAATTCGCAAATCCAGCTGCCCGCTTAGCGTCTCTCCTTGGAGATCTCAAGAACACCTGGAACTTAATATGTCCAAAACAGAGCTCCTGATCCCAGCATGTCCCCGCCTTCCTCCATCTCATGAGTAGTATAGCCACCACCTGTCCTTTGTCGTCGTAAACATCACTTTTCATGCCCTCCACGTCCAACCCATCAGCTCGCCAGTGTTCACACTCCAACATGTATTCCTCATCTCAACGACCACCACCTGAGTTCGGGCCAACCATCATCTCTGGCCTGGACTATGCTCTAGCTTCCTGTAGTAACCTGCTTCCAGTCCTATCCCGGTCCATTCTCACAAAGCTAATAAATGTGACCTGCTAACAATGAGAATGCATTTTTTAAAAAATGCGAACTGCATCACATCGGTCATCTGCTTAAACCTTGCTGTGGCTTCCCATGCATTTAGGGTAAAATCCAAATTCCTTCCCATTCAGGCAAGGTCCTGTAGGGTCTGGCCATGTCTACCTCATGCCATAAAACTTGGTGGTGTCAGAGAAGTTGCTTCATGCCAGGTGTGGGGACACAGCTGGGTTGATTGGACCAGTGAGCCAGAAGAGGCTTCAGCTCAGGATGGGGGGCAGGGGACAGGACCATCTGAGCCGTGGCAAGGTTCCTGACCCCCAGCAGTGGTGCCGACAGCGCACCTAGACCAGAGAGATTCAGGTGCAGCTCGGTGGACACCAGAGCAGGATCCTGAGGTTCAGCATGTGGGGTCCCATGTCCTCTCATGGGGGGCCAGCGTGAACCCAGAAGATAGGCGTACTACCTCCTGCACTCTGGGGCCATCGAAGGAGGGGATGGGACAGTCAGCTTGAAAGGAGGGACAAGTACACATAGGGAGTTTGAACTTTGAGTTGATTGAACATTTCTCAAAAGAGAAACTATTTATAAAGTCAGAAAGTCACTTAAGTGGGAATGCTAAGTTTTTTCTTTTCTTTTCTCTTTTTCTTTTTTAACACCATCACTTGGAATCGAGGCTCTAGAGCAAGGTAAAGACAATTATAGAAGGTTTTGAAAGTTCTATATTAGGAGCACATCTTATTTGTGAGCATAGATTTTATACCCACTACAGATAAAAATATAACTATAGATACGGGTAAGAATGGAAAGAAAGTGACCTAAATGTTAACGCTAGTTATCCCTGTTTTGTGAGAGTAAATATTTTAACTTTATTTTTTGTATTTTTCTCTCTTCCATTTTTCCTACAATGAGCATATATGACTTAGAATCAGAATAACATAGTTAACATTTTTTGAGAGTTCAGGAATCTCTTCATCTGATTCCAAAGGCAAGCCCCCTGAGCTCCTCTCCTGTCCTCCCATTACCCGTGGCCCCCTTAGAGCACTTTTCTTGCTGTATTGTAATTATCTGGCTTACTCAACGAGGCCAGGAACTCTTCAGAACAGGGGCAGTGTCTTTTCATCTATATATTCTCAGTGCCAGCCCAAGACATATAACCACTGGACATTTGATAAGTATTTGTTGAGTAAAAGATTAAGAATCCACAATGAGGGAGTCATCCTTTCAGCTTCAGACATTGTATTTTAAAGACACTTTTGCTCAATTGCTAAATTCTAAGAGGAGAATAAATCCTTTGTCAGCAATTAACATTCAGTGTGGATTGACTGAATAGGGCCTAGAAAAACAAGGTAGCAGACAGTAAATTAGAATTGTCAAGGAGGAAACACAGACGGGGTCACGGGCCAGTATGCCTTGTGAAATGATACAAGGCTGGGTGATGGCAAAGGCAGGGATGGGGTCAGGCACTGGCCTTGGATGCACAATTTCAGAAGGCTCAGAAAACTCAGTGATCAAGATAAATCATATTTTAGTGCAAAATTTTAAAAATTAAAATACAAAAAATCCACAATGAACAAAATATCAAAATTGTTCAATAAAAATAGGGTCAGTATCCTAATTTTTCCTTTTGTCTCAGGCTCCACTGTGGCTTAGCACAGCACTGTTACTGGTCTGGTCTTGTCTCTGCTGGAAAGTTCGGTATTTTATTCATCGGGATTTTTTTTTTCCGCATTAAGTTTAGTATTTTTTTTAATATTACATGGGAATATTTATCTTGATGACCGAGTTTCTGTTACCACCTTAAATTTCACATACTCTTCTGCTCGTTCCAGCCCTAAATGACTGCCAGCTATGGGGAATATATGAGCAAGTCCACTCTCTAGGGCAGGAGACAGGATCTTGCCTGCTCAACACTAAGTGTCTTAGTCTGCCAAGGCTGCCATAACAAAACATCACAAACTGAAAAGCTTCAACAACATAAACGTATTTCTCACAGTTCTGGAGGCTGGAAGTCTGAAATCAAGGTACTGATATGGTCCGGTTGTAGGTGAGGACTGTTTTCCCGGCTTGCAGACATCTGCCTACCTTTGTCCTCACATGGTAGATACAGAGAAAGAACAAACTCTCTCTGATGTCCTCTTCTTATAAGGGCGCCAATCCCATCAGGGGGCCAGCCTCGTGACCTTATCTAATCTTCATTATCTCCCAAAGGCCCCTTCTCCAAATACCATCCCACTGGGTGCTAGGGTTCAACGTATAGATTTTGGTGGACACAAACATTCAGTCCACGACACCAAGCATTAGCATTGCTTCTGATAATAGTGCCCATAACAGCAATAGGGCGATTAAGAATATTAATAATGTCTAACTTCAAGCATGTCCCACTTTTACTTCCATTGTTTCCACCGATCTTCACGAGAAGTCTGTGAGGAAGGGTGAGACATTGTTAACATACGGGATGAGGCAACTGAGCAAAGGCAAGTTATACATCAATAGCAGAGATGTTATTTGAACCAAGAGTTCTGGTTCCAGAGGAATATTCTTCCTAGCACTACAGCATTCTCTCCCTCTTCTGTGATCCGTGAAGGACATTTTATTTATCATGTACTTTAACCTCCATTATCTCCTCCATTATCTAAGAAAAACTCTGTGCAATAGGCAGGATACGGATTCTTATCCCCATTTTACAGAAGAGTATTTATCCCCATTTTACAGCTGAGTCCAGAAAGCACTGTGCTGGCTTAAACCATAGAGCACCTAAGTGGGAGAGTCCGTTTCCAACCTCAGGTTCTCTGACCATTCCTCCTCCCTGGCAGAGAAGCACTCATGTCCCCCCCCTCCCTTTCCCTTTATGAGGTGTGGTGGGGTACTGCCTGCTTGCTGAGCCTCAGCTACTATAATAACAGAGGGCCTTGCAAACCCACTAAGTGAGAGGGTCTTCCTGCTAAGGCCCCATGGACTAGCATTTGGGTTCCTGGGATGATGGAATGTGTGGGTTCACAGGCACACTGTTCACACACAGCTCCAGCATTTACTGGAGATCTAGCCAGTGCCTCTGATCTTCACAGTCATCCTGTGGATGATGGCAGGTCCCAGACTCACAATATGCAGAAGATCCCCAGAGCAGGCTATTGGGGAATGGCGAGGGCAGGCTTGGGTCGCTCATCCCAGCAGCACTGATCAACAGGTAGAAGGATAGAGGCTCTTAGGGCCTTCCACAAACCATTGTTTCCCCAAAACAGGAGGCAGCACAAAGACCTAGAGCCCCATCAAGGACTGTAAAAATACCAGCACATGGGAAATGGACCACAAATCTTAAAATTCACTTACGGTGACAGGAGAAAAATACTGGGAGGAGAAATTTGAGTCCAGCCAAAGACACTGAATCAAAGAGGAACAAAATGAAATCCCCTCAGGAAGAACTCAAGGGGTACACCATATAGGACCCAGCCCTTTGAAACCTGGGGAATCAGTCACCAAAAGACTGTCATGAGCTTAGTGGAGTAATGATGAGTCTTTAGAAAGAAGGATGCTAGATTAATGTGTTTCTGACTCAGATTTAAGAATTAATAAGTGCCGGGCGCCTGGGTGGCTCAGTTGGTTGGGCGACTGCCTTCGGCTCAGGTCATGATCCTGGAGTCCCAGGATCGAGTCCCGCATGGGGCTCCCTGCTCGGCAGGGAGTCTGCTTCTCCTCTGCCCCTCCCCCCTCTCATGTGCTCTCTCTCATTCTCTCTCTCTCAAATAAATAAATAAAATCTTAAAAAAAAAAAAAAAGAATTAATAAGTGCCAAAAGGTCCAGTGGTCATAACATTAAATATGAATGATTGAGAACAAAAATGTCAGAGACTGGTGATGTGTTGGGAGCCGCCAGTGGGACCAGAACCCAGGGAAATTTGTATCTTCCTTAGAAAGCATCTATCATGTAAGAATCTAGAGTACATGTGTTTAATCTGAAAACACCAGGTGTTTGCCACCTCCTCCTCCTCTCAACTTCCTTTTCCTCCTCCCCTTCCTCCCTTTTCTGTTCTCTTCACCTTTTCTTTCCTTTTCCTTCACTTTCTCTTTTCCCTTTCTCATCTTCTTTCTCCCTTCTTCCTCTTTTTCTTTCCTCTCTTGCTTTATCTCTCCTTCCCTCTTCTTTTAATCTTTCTCTTTCATTATTTATTCCTTTTTCTACTTCTACTTTCTCTACCCTTTCCAGGAAGATTATTCTGCTCCCAGATGCCTTTGGCTATGTGATCTGGGGCCACCTGGAAAATTCAGAAGTCTTCCTGGAAATGAAAAGGCTGTACAAGAGGCTTCTTGGCGCAAGAATGGAGAGCATGCGTGTTGCTTATAAGTTTTCCAAACTGGAATGTCATGTGGCCATTAAAAATGATGGCCCCGCCAACAGACACATGAAAAAGTGCTCAATATCGCTCAGCATCAGGGAGATCCAAATCAAAACCTCAATGAGATACCACCTCACACCAATCAGAATGGCTAAAATTTACAAGTCAGGAAACGACAGATGTTGGCGGGGATGCGGAGAAAGGGGAACCCTCCTACACTGTTGGTGGGAATGCAAGCTGGTGCAGCCACTCT